>NW_020271729.1:1150546-1256861 GCF_003268045.1 Sipha flava
GGGGGGGGATATCCGATGACACGGCGTCTTTTCGGTTGTCGGCGGCGGCGGCGGCGGTGGACAAACGGGTTCGCCGTGAGCGGGCGCGGGGAATGTTGAAACGAGTCGCTCGCGCGCCGCTAATTAGAGGACGTCCCGCGCGCGAGCGATGGCTACGGCGGCGGCGGCGCGTGTTCTAAATAAAATCGAACCTTAATGAGACCGGCATACCTCTCTCGTCGTCGTCGCGACGGTCCGCGGGGGCACCGCAGCAGTGGCTTCACTGATTTATGGCCGGATTTCAATTCGTACCTTTATTCCATTATTATTATTATTATTGTTGTTATTTTTTTTTTCGATTTCGTCCTTTTATCTTATCCTTCTTCTTTCGCTCGACCGCGCGCGCTCTATTGTCCCCCGGCATCACATGTGCCCCCGGTATACAATGCGTATACCACCCATACGTTATGTAATACGCACATTGTGTTGCCCTTGGTCTTGCGAAGGCAAAACAAGTGTTTCTGATGGTATCGGCTCAGGAGCTGCCGTTCAACACTCTCTCCCCAGTGACTCGACTGTTCCGTCGCAACGGCGTGCAGTTACGCGTATCCTCGGGATGGCGCGAAAACGATTATAACCGCAGTAGTGGAACCGTGCGTTTATAGTTCTTAGGCCGATTTAATATTGTTTATTTGTTGCTCTCTTCGCCAAACAAGCAACAAGAATATGGTTAAAAAATAAAATACGTATAAATACGTATACTCGTGTATTACGGTTATGAAAATTGTCCACGTACGTATTCATGAATTGTTGGCAATACGTAAGATTATTATTTGGAACATTGTACACAGAGACTTAATCGACCGAAAACGGATCGGTGTTTATAATTTCGCGAAACAGCGTTATAAATAATAATTTCAAAAAATAAATTGTTATTTATCGTATGATTTTGTTTTTCGCGTAAAAATAAATAAACACAATAAAACTTGATCATTTTTTACTTAATCGATAATTGTACGTTTAAGTCCTTATAGCTTTCAACAACAGATGATTTTGAAATATTTATCTCCGTTGATATTAGTTATACATACTACAATGTACTGTAAATAAAAATATTATTTTACTACACATTAAATTAGATATCGCTAGAACGTCACACTTATCAAAATAAAAATATACATACATACGTGTACGTTGAACTTTTTTAGAATTTAAAAGGACATAAATAGGGGGTGTGATGGGATATTTCAGTCCTCCCAGATTATTTATGCTGTTCGTTTGTTTATTGGCCATATTGGGGCATGTGAAACGGTACTTGAGGGTGAACGGTACATTATACAGTTTGTTGTCCACATTTTGTTGAAGTTTTTAAATCAACTCATTAGAAATATAAATAATATAATTATGTTATATTGGTAATATGTTTTCGGTAAATCATCTCATTGCCGTTGTTCATCAAGGCTACGGTTACTATATTTGCGAGTTCTGACGAAAATTTGTTCTGATGAGTACGTTTGAAATGCTCGTCAGAACAAAGCGGTTACTCTGTTCGCGTTTTCTGATATTCTGATAGTCATTACGTTTTTGCCATCCAGCAAAGATGGACAAACTTGATGAATTGTATTTTCTTAAAAGTCCGTTAATGAAGTTATTGTTATTAAATGGTGGAAAATCAATGCACGACAACAAGTTATTTTCTAGAAAAGACGATCAAGTAGGTTTTAAAATGTTATTTTTAATATTCCACAAACACCTGTTCTCATACATGAGACTGTTTAGTTCATCGGAATCCATGGTTCAAATAATTAAAAAAATGTAATGTTCTGCGAGTGTAACGAGCATAAGACATGTTTTGTCAAAAGGGCCCATATAAATGTTCAGCCCCGGGGCCCAATAGGTGGTTAATCCGGCCTTGCCATTCGACCGTTCGACGAGCATATTTACCACGAATCCCGAACGAGACGTTCACGCGCTAACGTATCGCACGTGATCGTTCGCCGTTGTTCAACGACGTCCCTTTTGGTGCGCATTGCGCACGAACGCGATTAATGTCCGCACTCGTATCGCAGCGCAACACGTGCACGTCCGTTTGCTGACGATAGCTACTGCGGCCGGTCCGTACGACGTGCGATCTGACTTCCGGATAAGTCACGCGCGATTCGCGTTTATCTTATCCCGACGGATGTAAACAACAGTGCGCGGAACGGCAACCGGAGCCGTTAAAAATCGGCCAATTACGGTGCCCAGGACCGACGTCTAATATTACGTTTTTTCTATTATAATTCTAATGTTTTTTTTCCGCGTTGGAAACACGTCGCACGCGTTCTCCGTTCAGGTGGCGTCGACGGTTACCTCTACGGGGCCTTCTGAAACGATTGATATTATTATTCCCGAACCGTGGCCGTATTTTATAGGGAGGGCAAGGGGCGATCCTCCTCCTGAATCCGTATTTTAGAAATTGACTATATGTGAAATACACATTTCAAATTTTTTTTAATGCGTATCATTTTATAACGAAATCAAATTACGCGTGGCTGTAAATACTGGATTGTGCTTTTTGTCGGGTCCATACTTAGTGAGAAATCAAATAAAACCCAAGCGTAACTTTCAAAACACAGACAGGTGTTAAATGAGAACTACAAAAAAGTCGATTCTAATCCGATATTGGATTAAAAAAAAAAAAAAAACACAAATATTAAAGATTCACCTGATTTAAATATTATCAATTTTACTTATAAATTTTGAACCTGAATTTAAGAAAAAATTTGAGTCGCCCCACCCCCTAGAAGTAAATGTAAATACGCCCCTGTCTGAATGGACGTCAAACGTTTTCCGGGCTCGTCGACAAAAGCCGATGCACGGCGCACGTTCCTCGATCGCGTCGTTACGAAAGCGTTCCCGAAGCCTGAAACGCTTAACGTTCGCAAACGCCCGTTCCGCCATTAAAACGAACGTGCGCGTCAGGGGCAGGTTTTATCACTCACCAAGGGATGGGGTATTGATTTTAGAATTTAGTTCAAGAATTTAGTTGTTTTTTAAATCTATATACAATTTTAAATTACCGAATATGTTTTTGAGTCCCTTATATAAGTAAGTCATTTTTTTCACAACAGTAACAAATTTTAAATATTTTTACATTATTTTATCAATTTTAATCTGAAACTATTTTAAAAATATAGGTACACACATGTAATTAACAACAAAAAATGAGCTATTTATTTTTAAAAAAAATATATAAAGTACCATATTCATCAATGACGATTGACGATATTTTATAATAATTATTAATGTATCAATATATCATAATTCTTGGCTTTGTAAAATAGTTAGCTCAGTCCCAAGAGAGCCACCCCCTTAAATCTGCCCCTGCTGTGCGTCCGAATTCCGTGATCCGACTCCGTCAAGAATCCCGCGAATCGATTCAAACGAGTTCCGCGGTAGTTTTCCAGATTACGGATTTCTTTTCGTCGATCGAATCATAGCGTATCATTTTTGATCCATAGACAATTCAGTACGTGCGATACGCCACGTGATAGGCGCGTAACAATAATAATACGCTATTCGCGTTCACGGCGAAGGAGTTAGTGGGTAAACAAACGTACGTAAAATATCAACTGATAACACGAATATATTTTCAATATTAATTGTCAAATTAATTACAAGTTTTTATTCATTACATATTATTTAAAAAAAGCTGAGATCATAATACATTTTAGTATCTATATAACATAATATATTTATAGATAAACAAAAAAAAAAGTATTCACAAATATGAGATTTTACAATTAAAAAACATAACAATAAAATAATAATCCTAACAAAACATAATATTATAGTATTAATTTTTTAACATTTTACTTAACGATACGAAGCTCGTTGGAATTAAATTATTTTTGTTAAGAAAAGTAAAGTTATAAAATCGAATAAAAAAGCTAAATAATATCATTACAATGTAAATGTAAGCTACGAAAAAAATAAATAAATATGATAAATGAAAAAAAAAATCCTGTTTTAATTTTTAACGTTTGGCACATAGATTCACATATAATAAGATATAAATTGTAAAGCATTCGTAGAGGAGGTTGAATGGGAGTAAAATAACTTTTTGATTTTGATGTTGGGCGAAATACGTGACATCCGCTACATGGGAGAAAAAACGCATTCGGCACGATTAGCCTTAGTAAACGAATTAGACAAGCTACAAATAATCTAATGGAAAAATTATTCGAAAAAAGTGTCAATAAAACGTGTATGGTATATATATATTCATACACATGCTAGGATTTAAACCGATTTCTATATAGGCAGAGAAATGGATTTATATACACGTCCTTGGTCCATCGCCCCATCGAGCATTAA
Organism: Sipha flava; assembly: GCF_003268045.1. Classification (NCBI taxonomy): domain Eukaryota; kingdom Metazoa; phylum Arthropoda; class Insecta; order Hemiptera; family Aphididae; genus Sipha; species Sipha flava. Next base: position 1,154,885 of record NW_020271729.1, read on the forward strand.
TATCTTCAAGCTAACAATCATCATCTATTATTATTATTATTATTACATAAAATATGTGTAGCAATGCAGAAGCTACCGTCGGTAGGAAATTATTATGTACAGCATTCTCTCTCCTACACACACAGATATAGACGACTTAACATCGAGTTTTTATGTTAATACCACGTGAGTATTTATACGCATTCATATTTTTTTCCTCGTTGCCTTAAGATAACGATTCAGATCACAGCCATGAATCTTTCAACGCCAAGAAAATTATCTAATTTAATTTTTTTCCCAACCACAACAGAATTTCTGAAAAACCTTGTACAAGACGAAGTGTACATGGTCAAATGTATTTTAGAAGTACGAAAAACAAATTCCCCGTACAAACGTACTGCACATTCCCTCCGCGACCTCCACTGTCTCCAAACGATTCTTACAAAAGCTATTTGGCTATACTTTAATGTTTAAATATATGACTTAGGTGTATATTATATAAACAACTTAATTCAACAACGGTTTTGGTAACCCTGTAACAGTATCTAGGTACACATTCACACACTAGCGGTTAACTGGCCAGGATGCACCCGGGCGCCTTGTCCGCCTTGATGGCTTGCCTCCATTCCTCCAGCCTAGGCGCGCAACGCAGGGCCAATTCGTCAAATTTGGTCCTTGCCATGAACACAAACTCGCCGGGACCGACCGCGGGTCTACAGCCCCTGCCAAAAGTGATCGTCATCGGCTTTTCGTAACGTCCTTCTTCCTGCACGCGGTCGTCTTCTTCGGGTGGCAGGCGGTGTGCTTTGGTGGGCATCACGCGAACACGCGATACGTCTCCGTCGTAAGACACGCCTACTATGGTGCCTTGTACCACTGTAATATCAAAAAAAAAAAAAAAAGGAAATTTATATTTAATTTCGTACGTTTTCTTCCAGAAAATCGAGCCAAAGGTTGGACAGTAATTATACATAACTTATGAGTTACAAAAAAAATAAAAATAAATATGCTACTTAAATCTGGTTTATTCTCGGGGAGCAATTGAGAAGGAAGGGGTAAGAATAATGTTTTCAGGATGAAATATTTAGAATACCTATAAGTTTATCTTGGTAAATAATACTCGTAATAATTCACTTTGCTACATTAGTTATACAGTGACAATTTTAACATATAAAATTGAATACAATAACAACAAGAAAAATAAAGAAATTTAAAAAGCAATTTTCAACCTAATCACTACTTCCTACACAACTTAACGAATAATGTTTAACTTATAACTTGTTTTGTAAAGTAATATGCAACTTTTATAAGTAACTAAGCCGAGGTAATATATAGTTGATTAGTAACTGGAACTTATTCAGTTACCAAATAAAATTGAGTAACTTATTCAGGTTCGGACGCACACTCCTATGCTAGTACATGAGTTCTAACCACAATATCAATTTCGTGACATTCGAGCCCCACATGAACGCGTCCGCACGGTATAACATATAATTTGAGCAGTAATTAAAACATGTGCTTTTTAGACGCAAATGTATGTGTTAGTAGAATATATTTATTATTTAATTTAGAAACCCAAGAAGTACAACGTACCTACCTATAACATATACATATTATCGTCGCAGCTATTGTGTACCATATAAAATTATGATTATCATATATATTTACCTACGCAAACACGTATGTTTCCCACACTCACTTTCGACTGTTCGTATTGTTTATCAGGAGATACCGCGGTAACACGTATATCGTATATCGTTATTCGATAATTAAAAGAACTCTCTTTATTCCTAAAAATAGCACCGAGGCAGTAATTTAAAGACAACAATGGTCTCATGTGGGTAGTATAATTTGAAAAGAAAACTAATAATGTAAATCATTCCATTGTCAATGTATATACTTAAAATACTGAATATTGATACGATATTATCACTTGTGAAAATTACACATTACAGATAATTTGTTTTAAAACATCGACCGAATAATAGAATCATTGACCATCCGATTAAGTTTTACGGAATTAATTACGATTATGTTACCGAGAAAATTGTAACAAGATCATTGGTTTTGGAGTATTCAACCGACCATGAAGATTTAAAACGGGCATATTTCAAGTATATATACATTCAATACGAGACTCACCTAAGCTACTCGTGCAGTAAGCTTGTGTCATTTCCTCTACAGTACATGGTCGACATTCTGAAACAAAATAAAATAAAAAATATAATTAAAATCGTATTAGATGATAAAAAAAAAACTAATATATATATAATTCACAATATTATACAAAGAGAAAAAACAAATGTAGGTACAACTACTGTGTAATGTGTATTTTTTTTTAGATTAACATATAATCATATGATTTAACTCTTTGGCTATAATTTCTTTGCAGTTGTCTAGATCACAGTAAGTTAGAGGCCAAAAATCTACACAACAAATCGTTATTTACAGCTCGAGATGTTAAAATTCAATAGCTTGGAACATACGTCTGCTACAAGGAGCCCTATACATAAAAATAGCAATTTATGTTAAACATCCTACAACTTTTGAAATAAAAATCACCATTAGTGAGTTGCCATCTCCCATTGTTTATGGTGATAATAAATAATAACTATGTAATAAAATAAAAAAGCATATAAAAGAAATAAAAGTGTATATAGTGTGTACTTTGTTAATGTAGGCGAAACCGGTCTTTTTCAACGATGCGTATGAGTATATGCGTTTTTTTTATCTTCATTAAATTTATGGTCAGTCTCTTTTTTCGAGACTACCATCGAGGACTTTGGTAATATGCTGACTGAACGTAGGATAAATCCGCATTAAAGATAATATACCGTAGTACAAAACCAGAAAAAATATGATAATATCGAGGATGTAATATACCGCAGTCGCGTCCACTGTTTGCAGTCAACTTTTTACTTAGTTATAAAAAGCAAAATCATTTCGAAATTTATTATTTTTATAATCGAGAATTTATAAACATAGGTACCTACTCTGTAAAAAAAAAATAGTACGTTTTTATTGTCATTAAAATCGTGTGTACACGTTTCGCACAGGTCTAGTCGAGAATAAAACATGTAAAATAATATTTACACTCTGGAAGTTTAAAAAAATACTTTTTCTAAAAAACAATTTATACTTCAGTAATCTCGAGATTTAAAATACTCCGACATACCTAGTATAGAAAATGTACAATACGCGGTGTCCTGTACTGAATATTCAATATATTCAACATGCGAAGGTTGAAGATTCAAAGACTAAAATAGGCATTGTGATGTTGATTTTCTATTGTTTCTAATGAAGTAAAGAAAATTAGGGTCAATGATTATTCCGATGAACAATACTGGGTCGTCTGGGGCACCTGCCTAATTTTAACCTCGTTCTGTGTAATCTGCAATAAGCCGCACCGCGTGTTATATAATCATTGTTATTGCTCGTTGTAGATCCAAAACACGTGTGCGCCCGACATAGGAAAAACGCGTACGAATGAATATTTTTAATGCACATCGAACAATGATGCGGACACGCAGAGTTATTGTGATGCACTTTAGTCCTAGCTGTCCAAACGACACAACCGTAACAGATAAAGTCTATTGGAAAATATTGTTTTAATATTTCGTACACTCGACATGTACGTATTCGTCTACACGTCGAAATTTAAAATACTACTGTAATCACCAACACTAACGTTCGCTGTACTGGACACGATCTGTCGAAATGCATCGGGAATAATCTCAATTCAAATCGTCTGTCGATAAAAACTGTCTTGATGTAAAATCATTTTACCGCCATGTCACGCCCATCAGGTAAAAAAAAAAAAACTACCAAGTACTAAACAAGTAAAAATATAATGGAAGTGTAAAGTGTTGATAGTTCATTCGATGATTCCGAACAGAAAATATAAGCGTTCAAGAAAATGTAATTTGATCAATTATAATTAATATTTTACAAGATACATTCGTATTTGGGTTATATTAATATTTTTAATACGTAGGAAACGAGTTTTGTTAAACAAGTTCAAATTGTTTTATTTTTGATTGCCAATATTAATTAAGTAACAAAAGGTTATACAAGAGTTTTAGAAAATTTATAAATGTTCATAGTAGTTTAATATACGATTTGTGATATTATTTCAAACAGGTGTTCGTTTTAAAAAAATAAATTTATAACTATGTAATATAAGTATTAAACTTTGCATGGTTAATTTTTGAGTTCGCAGAGAATATTGTGGTAAATTAATTTAATTTTATTGTATATCATAATATAAATTATCTTTTACATACAATTTTAGTAAGAAAAAAACCAGTGTTCTGATGATGTTGTGTTAACAATGTTTGTGTGGACCAAATTTAAATTAATTAATCATTCAAAGTTCAGTAGATAAGTACACATTTTTAATGTAATCATGGAAAAATTAAATTTATATATAAATCGTAAAATAAGTAATATATTAAATCAATATAATAATATTAATTTAACTATAAAAGTAAAACAATAGGTAAGAATAATAGTTTTACTATCATAAACGTAGTGGAAAATAGCTCTGAATTTTGTCTAGTAGTTTGTACGTTTTCATTTCGCTGAAACCGTATTAAAATAATGACTAAAATGGACAATTCAATTATTTTAAACACAGAAAACAATTACTAAATGTATTGGTGCTGAACTGAATTATTATAATTTCGACTATTCATAATGATTGAAAAAAAAAACCAAAAAAGAATAGGGAAAATAAAATGTACAAAAATATTATAATGACAGTAAAATTGTACGTAATTAGAGATGCTTTTGTTCTAAATTTGTTTTTATTTTCTATAAGATTTTTACTAACACTTTGAGACACCCAGATTTTCGATCATCCTGTTGTTTATTCTTATTATTGTTGTCTTATAATTTATTCGTATAAATGAAACGAATCCGGCACGTTGTTACATTTTAGGCATCAGATAAAATATATGGCAATCATAGATGAAAACATTAAGTATTGAGGAAGGGGGTTCTACTATAGCCAAGAGTTGTTTTAATACGAATTTCCTATCTTGCTGATGTTTAAAATCTGTATATATTATCTGTAAATAATATTTGTTTATATTTAAAAAAACTATTCATGTAAAAAAAAAACAATAAAAACAGTCTATATTTGGAGACGGATTTATCTCAATAGGCGGAGGAGTATAATCATGTGTGTGAGGTGCCAAGGGTGTACCTAAGGGGGGGGGGGTTCAGGCCCAGACCCCTCTCATTGAATTTCTACATACTTAACGGTTTTATAGTAAATAGTATAATAATAGTATATAGCGTATTTTAATTTCCCATTATCTTCGATATACAAGGTTTATAGATCATATAATATATCTATAATGTAAAAACCATACTATAGTAGATTAACAGTAATTTGTTGGTATTGAGTTAAACTATAGTTATAATTAGAGAACAGATAAATTAAAAATTTTAGATTCCCCCCCCCTCGTAAAAAATTTCTGGGTACGCTCCTATGAGATGCCAAATATTTAAAAGACGGAAGATTTATTAAAGCGCTCCTTGTTCACTTGTTTTTACTGAAAGTCTAAGAATACAATTATTTTTTAGCCTCCTACTAACCCTTTGAATCTTAGATCTCATAATAATATAAGCTATAACTGTACAAAGTGCCGTAAAACGGATCGCGTACACAGTTTGAACACGATTTCAATGTAAGCGGTACTCACCGTCGTCGAGGTTGTCGGCCACGAACAGTTCGGGCACCGGCGTGGCGAGGGGTTCGAGATCGTAGCGGAACCTGACGGGACCGGACCGATCGCTCGTCTTGTCCGCTTCCACGTAGAACGCGGCCGTGCCGCCGACGCTCTTGAAGCACCGGGACCGCAAGGGCGCGGCCGGCCCATCGGCCGACTGGTAATCGTACACGGCGATCAGGCGTCGCGGCGCGCTGTCCAGCAGTACGCGCACGCCGTCCAGCCTGTCCGGTTTGAGGCACACGCGAAATTCGCGGCCACCGTTGGCGCCGGTCAACCGGAACACCACCCTGAGCGCGCCGCGCGGATACAACCACCGCACCTTACCCGCCCAACACTTGTCCAGTCGGACGGGCCGCACCGAGTGTTCCGATGAGTCAATGAGGCCGCTGAAATGGTAACAAAAAAAAAAAAAAAAAACACTGCATTAGATACACTAGTGCTAATGACAACAAGTAAATACAATAAGCGAACGGTTTACGTACGAGATTTTACGAAAAATTAGAATATACGTATTTGTCTCGTTGACATTTAATATGGTAATTTCTAATCGGACCTGTTCGATCTCGTAAACGATTTTCATAGAAATCTAAAAATAATAATCGTGTTTACTTTCGACTTGTGACACGCTCACCTATCTTCTGTACGGTGATTAACAAATCAACAACTATGCAAATTGTAAGAACCCGTTGGATAGTAACGTTCAACGTTGGAAGTAATACATTCATTAAGTTGTAATCGGTTTTTACAGGCGTACGGATTATTAGCGTTTTAATTTCAATACACGATACACCGATATAAACTAAAGATAATATATAATATATTATAACAGTAATTGGGAAATTAAATGATAAAATTTGAAAAAAATTTAAATGTAATTCAATAATTAATGGTCTAGTAGCCGATGTTTTTATGTTTGATAAAAAAAAATAAAAAAAATAATAATAATTAGGAAGCGGGACATTTTAATTTCATATTATATTGTACAGAACGATATGATTGTTTACGCAACGCAATAATCGCAACTAGAACCCCCTTTGTTTTTGATATGAAAACAGAAAATGAAGCTCGGTAGCCGTAGAGCCACCAGCAAATAGCGTTGATCCGAAGTCGACGGTCCGAAAACATCCTGCACGCGGTATTCTATACCGATGCCCTCGGGAATTTCTACTGACGAAATGTAAATTTGATTATAGTTTCCCTGGGCTACTGCAGTACATTATATTGCGGCGGCAAGAAACGCGTTTACACGGCAGTCACCACAAATAACATTCACTGTGTGGTATTCGAGTTCTGATATTATGCTTTATGCAAATCGAGCTAATACACAAAACCTGTAACTTCGTTCTATTATATTTTCGTTTGAACTATAAACGATCCGAATAAATTATCGATAATCTATATTCATGTATAAAAATTATTCTACCAGATTTCAACACGTGTCGTCAGTAAAATCAACGTGTTAAATCGTTTTAAACGCATCGGGTAGATTGTAATCGCCCCCCTTCCCCCGAATGTGTACGCTTATTAGAGATGAATTAGAGAGATCAACCCTTACCGAGAATTAAACATCGACGAGGCGTAATGTTAATGCGTCAACGATAAAATAGACATATTATTCGATGGAAACGACCATTTTTACTACCCGAAACGGATTAATTCGATGATTTATGTCTTAAACACGGTGGTCGTTACTTATTATTGTTTCGACGTCTTGTCTTCTGATAAATGTAGGTGGATACGAGAAGTAGCGGAGGGTAAGAATAATAATAATCGTCGGGCGCATATACAGCTCGAAAAAAAATATAACCTTGAAATGAAATAATGATAAATGACTTCGACTCTAATGATCTGTGTCTTCGTATCGATAGATATTTTCGAAATCGCATCAAATCATAACATATTATATACGATGTTGAGCATTGTATCCGAGTATAATATAAAATATCGAGCGAAATATCTCAAGAACCGAGTCAAATATTATGTGGTATAAAATATTGGTTATTATACGTGTACAGGAAGACTCCTCGCAGACCTATGTAATTATAATGGCTTTCTTGTAGGAATTCGCGCCGACGGTAATGATATTAAATGATCGACGACGAAAAGCGACCACCGGGGAAGACAAGTTTACATCGGCTGCCAAGTTCCGATTATTATCCCTCTGCGTGCGCATTCATCGTGGATTGATGATGGTTATGAGGAACACAATATCGTCCGGCCGGCGTACAATATAATAAGTGCCCCGTTGACGAGTGCTTATTTTTGACTGGCTCCGCGTGATAAATGGTAACACGACAGAAGAGTCAATGCGTACGTTTTGTACGTACACCATAATTAATTTTGTCACTTGAGAGTAATAATATTTCGACCCGAGTAATTGATTTTCGTATTCATTGACAGCGGATGCTTTTTCGTTTCTTTTTCCCTCTTATTTTCGTTATTGTTGTACATACATGTTGCTTTTTACCCGAGATACATTATTTAAAAAAAATAAGAACTTTTTTTTTTTATAAATATTTTTATGGTCACAAAGAAAATAATAACACGGTCAGTGCGTGGTAATTCTGTCCCGTCGGGGTTTAGTGAAACCGGCCCACGAGGGTCAGGAGAGCTGGAGTGTCAGCTGGCATATGTCCCCCTGCCATACATTATAATGTAGTTTGTTTGGGGTTTTTTTCAACAGGTAGTACAGTACACAATGCCCGTTGCTGACGTCGATGATAATGGCTCTTATGACTCGATCGCCATTGAATTACGCTTTTTGTTAAAGGCCATTTAATTAGTATAAAACCGTAATAATGTACATCAAGAACGTATATGACATCGTTACAAAACGTCTATTGTGAAAATACCTCCAAATTTCCATACAATTCATGCTACAGACGATGAATAATAACGTTTAAGAATCAAGTTTATTTATAATGAAATCTACGAAACAGCAAATAATGCTTACAATCTGAATTCAAAGACGATTAGTTTTCCATGCTTTTTGTACTGTGAGAATAAAAATAGATTCTGTATTAATCTGATTAAAAAAAAATAAAACTATTCGCGTTGACAATTCAGCCCGGAATCTAGTGAATTACTAAAAACACTAATTTTGAAGCTAAAGTATGTGATGATGTTCACGGAGTTAACACGACTAAATAGACTAAGTCTCCGACAAAGAAATACGTAAAATACTTGAGGAGTATTAACTCGTTTACTCGTACCTGTTATATATTATTTCTCAACCGTATTATTAATCTTCGTTGATGTTATAACAATTATGTACTTCGGTCGACAACTAATAGACAATAGAGCTGTGAAAATATATAATACAGTACCATGATGGTTTATCACTACACGTATATTACATAAATAAACGTCGAAGATATTAAAATCGTATTATCAACCTTTTCTATGGGAAAAAAACTCTAGATTCCTTACAATAGACTATCACACATATTCGCCGTCAGTTCTCACCGTTTTCACCGATGTTTATTACCGGTGGTAGTCACTTGTAAACGACGTGTCAGAGCCACTCGCAACAGAAGTCCATGGAATCGGAATGAAGAAAATAGTAGAATCAAAATGTTAATCACTACAAATGACCGCGACACACTATTATCGTACTTATACATCTCTTACATCTCTCCTGTGATTTCTCGGCTAGTTGCATCTCGAAGACAGCAGCAACAACAAAAACAGAAACTATACTGAGACAAATTTATATAACCCTAATTTCAGTTTAAACCTATTCACAAGTCTCGTTGTCACACGTATATATTCATTATTAATAAATAAATATACCATATTATTTTTTATCTTTCCAGTGCAATCCAATGAAGATTCGAAAAACTATTTTCATTTACCGTATACATATAGGTATTTATATATTATAACCACCATGAATTTAAAATATACACACTCACACACACATATATACAATACCATTTAACATTGGTCAGAGGGTGCAGATGACATAGCAAATGCAAGCCAACGCGTTTTGACTGAGTTGTGCGATTATTTAGCGGGTGGATTCTTTATTACGCAGACAAAGATTTTGTGTTATCTTCTTTGGCCGTCTAGACGCAAATGTCTACCCTTTTTTTGATGAGGGTTTTTGATGGATGGACCGCGTGATAACATATTGAGAGAATCTGGGACCCTCGCGGGTCAACGAAAATACAAATGTCATGTAATTCTTATTTACTACAAGCTGATTTCGAAAACGTATTTAATATATTATTATTTTGTTATCCACCGACTATGACAGTGGACTACTCTTTTACGTATCAAGTTACTTAATGGTTTTTCCGAGCGATTAGATGTTATATTTTAGTTGTTCACTACGGTTAGTATCGTGTTTCGGCCGCAACACACGCGAAGTCCAACCAAATGTGAGTTGATTTTTTTCAGACGAGTTAACCGCCGTGGAAAACTGACCATCGGAGAAATAATAATAATAGCGAAAAAAATATAAAAATAAATAACCGCCAAAAATATTGTATTACATATAAACACGAACTAGGATACTTTCGCATTTTATTTGTCGAAACAACTTGTGGTGTGTTTTAAAAAAAAAGATACGTTTATAAAAATAATATATTTATAAATCTTCAATAGGAGAAATTATTAAAACAAGCGATCAGTACTGTAATTAAATGGACCTTTTTTTGAGTTCATTAACTAATAAAATAAGTATGTTGTCTGCGTGGTATTTGGACTGATTAGCCAGACATTCAGGAATCTGTTTTAGTTAATACGGTATGTTTTTGTCCTTGTAGAAAAACGACTTTTTAACTAGTCACAAAAACCATTTAATTAGCGACAAATTTTCAAGGGTCTTACAAAAAAAACGCCCACCGTCTTATAACGCAGTTATAACAGCAAAAACAATACCATATGTTGCGATTCCATTGACGGCCATATGTTCCAGTGTCCCTTTAGATCAACTGGGTTAAACATTGCATGTACTTGTGGCGCCAAAAACGTTTACACTCCCTTCTAAGATTAAAAATACGAAACAAACCCTCGAGCACAATAAATAATACTCTTATTTATTGCCATGATACGTGCAATTACCCGTAATCGATTGAACTTATTAAAAACTTAAAACTCAAACTCTATAATAATAGAATTTATCCGCAAAAAGGTCTATAATTTCATATAAACTATAATAATGCGTGCACTCGAAATGTAGGAAAACGGGACCAATTACTCAATGGAAAGAGAAATCGCACCCGAATGATCGATACGTTTGAGCGATCATCCCCAAATCCAGACAGTGTAATAATACTGTAAACCTTGGAGGGTTAGTATAAGAGAAAATGATTTTTGTTACAAAACGTGCCAAGTAATCGAACTAAGGTGAAATCCATTGTTATCGTTTTAGAGCCATGCTGTGATCTAATATAAAAATACATGTTTCCATTAATTTCTGAGATATTTTATTATGATCGGAATTATTAGATCTCCAAGAGAGAATCCGTGATACCTAAGAGCCATCATGTTACAGACGAATTATTATAAAATCTCGTTATTTATTTTTACTTAGTGCCATAGTCTGTCTTATATATACGTCAGAGGTCAAACCATTGAATAATCAAATCAAATGGTTGGTAAATATACATTTATATAAAATATTATAATACTTTAAGCCGTATACACACGTGCATGAAAGTTAACACGACGTTCGTCACCACCTGTTATTCACTAATATTCATAAAATAAAAACGGTCTCTGTTGAAACAATATTTAAAGGGTCGTATCGTTTTACATGCTGCGGGTCCCCTCACAACGTGTTGTAATCAAAAATAAAACAAAAAGCAAAATGAGAAGGGGAAATCGTGCAAATGGAAATCTCAACAACATAATATGTGATTACAAACGGTAGCCAGTTACTAATCATCTCATACGATTCTCTTTCTACTAATGGTATTAGTAATGGAACGTGTATACGAAGTTCCTACGCGTAGTTATCTACCTTTATCAATAAAAAAAAAAAAAAAAACTAAGAATTATTGACGTACACGTATAATGTTAAAAAACGCAAGACTATTATATTACATAAATATTAATAGTATAATGTAGTACTAAAAAATAAATAAGGATTATTAAACTTCTGTGAATGATCATATCATATGAGTCATAATATTTTAAAGTTTTACCGAATTTAATTTATACATTTTCATGATATCAGTGATAGTTATCAAATGAAAAACGGAAGATATTTATACTTCCAAATTATTATATAATATTTGTTATTCTATAGAAAGAAATTACGCAAAACTTGAAACATTCATCGTACGAAAAGAGTCAATCTTTTTCAAAGAAACGTGTGTTAAAAAAATTCACGTTTCGAGTAGAGCACGTTTGAAAATAATTGGTTACTCTATCGCATAAGTCACGACATAAAATTGTACTTCTCACGAAATTGTTACACATTATAAAGAACATATAAATACAGCGTACGAATTATCATTCTCACGTGAATATTAAAACTGTATTAGTTCCGAAATCGTGTGCTACGTATTAAACAATTAACAATATTTGAAAAAAATGTTAACAAAATATCAGAATCTAAATTTTAAAAGCTTGGAATGGGTCTCACATTGTTCTCAAGCTTTCTCACTTACATAATGCGAAGAAATAAAACCACTCACTAGTGAGTAGAGTATGTTTAGATAGTAAACATAGTGCAGAATAGGCATATAATTTCTCTTTTTCAATAGAATATTGAAAGATCTGCTTCCTGTCACTGCTATCCAATATGGATCGTGTTATATTTTTTCGTGACATGGCGTTTAATTAAAAATAAAAATAGACGGTATCTGTCTTGTTCATGAATCAGAGAAAGTAATAGAAAGAAACAATTATTTTTATTTAATCCCATTACAAAACTCTAGTTCGACGTCACGAATCGGTGGCCGTGGGGGACGTTATGAACAGAGAAATTGCACATTGATGATGTGCGCTTTCGTGGGAACCAATAGCCGAATAGTTCTGAAACATTTGTCAGAATTCAAAAAAAATACTCTATTCTGATTTTATACAGTACATAAACAGTAAAATAAATTAATATATTATGTATAAGTTTTTATTTGTAATGATATGAAAAAATATAAATAACTTTAATGTTTACTTATACAATTAATTTATATTAATTTGATTAATTTTATACTTTAAAACTAATCGAGAGACTCATATAAAAATAAGTATATTATTACATGAAAATATAGTTAAATCATTATATTCATGTTCGTAATCTTAAGTAAAATCGCTAAAATGCCAACGGTGCAGCAATAGAATTACGCCATAACAATAACAGTATCATATTATTTGTTATCGACATATACAACAATACAGCAAATACTTATCCTGTAATACAATTTTTGGCTACTATAGCGAAAATTCAAAATATTATAACTAGGTCAATTATATCCACGAATCATTGAATCATTTGCAAAAGGTTAAATGTAACATTGTATTGTAATAATTACAATGATATATCCAAAAATACATGTTAAATATATTCTATTTTTACCCTATAGACTATTATAATATAAGTAGGTATACATTTTTTACTATGTATACATTAGTCAACTCACTTTTTATTATACAGAATGAATAAAACATTCTAAAAAGACATGAAATAGTATATGTTAATTGTGCAGGATTCTTTCAGGTATAACAATGTTACTCTGATTGACCGGAACTCCAAGTGTCCCAAACAGTAAAGAATAATGACTATAAAGTAAATATTAACTATACAATAGCCAGTAGTTACAGGAAGTTTCGTTAATTACTGTAAACTTGCATAGTTATTGATTTATAATGACTATGATGACTCCCACGAAATTTGAAAGTCGTGCATTTTCTATATTTTATATGGTTTGCCAATATGGTTAATTTATAAATGGAAACATGTAGCCGCAATATAAACAGTAGTAGAACGAAATCGTCCGAATAAAACTGGCAATCAGCATTCGTTGAAAAAATGATGTTATTGTTCCGAAATAGTAAATATTAATTTATTTTCTAACAAGTTAACTTTTTTCTAATTTAGAATCAATGATAAAATCCATCCTGCTCAGGCACATTATTTACTAAATATATTTTTTTTGTGTGTGACAAAGAAAATGGTCTTGAACATTATGAAAAAAACTGGTTACAATTGCAACTGGATAAATCTCATACCGAATTTGGCAAACTATATTATTCTGGTTTACTATTTTATCCGTATATGAGTATAGTTTTTTTTCACTGTCAGTTATAATTAAAACATGGGGGAGAATGTATTCTATAGATCGGCTTGTTTTAAGAGCTTTATTGTAACCAGTTTTATACACGTGACCTAATTGAAATAAAAAAAAATGTATACAGTCCAATAATGGAGTGAAACCTAATTGTTTTTATAGATAAAAACAATTATTCGTCAAATAAAGTTACAATAGTTAACTGAATTCAATCACTATAGAATTCCCGTTAAACTATTGAACGCGTATTAAACAAACACATAAGTTACAAAAATAGAAATATATTTGCATTAGAGATTAAAATATACTTATAATTTTTAATACTTAATATTTTATTAAAAATATAATTTCAAAAGCATAATAACTGTTAGTAATAATAGGGTAAAAAAATATTTATGACTACATATATTAAAATGAACAATAATAGATCATTAATTATTTATCAACTTTTTTAAGAAAAAAAGAATTTCTGTTTGTTATTTTAATAGCGTTTTTTTTACGCTATGAATTGGATAAAAATCCCTATGTTTATATTTATATTATAGAGATGCTGATATATGAACACAAACGGATTTGTTTCATTCCTAATCTTTACAATAGCACGCATATTCATAACATTGAAATATCGAATATATTTACTATAACAAAGATAAGAATCAATGATAAAACTTGTATAAATATAGGTATATGAATATTTATCAATAACAAATAAAATATAAATAAAACTGATTGTTCAGCAATTTAAGTTTAAAATATATTTCAAGCAGTTTGTTTTAGCTTTCGACTAAATATTAAACTGAAAAATTTTAATTAAATTATGAATAAAATTAACACTGGTATAATGTTCGTACAAAAATAAAAATCTCATAACAAATTTTAGGTAGATTTATTGGTGTAAAAACTACTCAGCACTCAGGGCCCAAGGATGACATTTTACGATAGCCCAGTGCCTTCTTTCCAACAATCATGTTCAATTTACACACATAACATAAATGGCAATTTATATATATCTGCCAATCGTTTGTTTTTAAAATTTAAATTTCGATTTAGAATAAT
The DNA here is from genome assembly GCF_003268045.1 of Sipha flava. Classification (NCBI taxonomy): domain Eukaryota; kingdom Metazoa; phylum Arthropoda; class Insecta; order Hemiptera; family Aphididae; genus Sipha; species Sipha flava. The sequence goes on from NW_020271729.1 coordinate 1,169,898, forward strand.
GTTATAATCCGTAGGACCCGGGTGCAGTACACGTTTTCGCTGCAATATACAATATGAATTATACATATAAAAAAAAAAAAAAAAATGGCGAAAAAAGAATGAGTACGCACGTAAACAACTGTGCATCCCCTGACCGTAAAACACGATCAAGGGCGTTCATTTGGAGGAGAGGGCAAAAGAGGGAAACGTCCCCAATGGTTTTTCCGTGTCTACTATACATAAAATGGTTATGATTATTAATTTACATTAACATTAAATTCATTTTGTCAGCTAATCTTATCTCTTATCTGTGTCGTGGACAAAACACTACCGCGGGAGAACGAAATCCGGGAATCACAGGGTACTAATTATAAACCTATCGATAACGGACACCGGTTGAGCGTGGTTCGTCGACGATCGCAATAAGCTTACTATGATCTCATGTCTTACCTTCCGCTCCAGTCGCAACTGTCGGACGCTCGGGACGACGCGATGGCGAGGGTCAGCAGCAGCAGCAACAGCCGATTGCACCGGAACGGAGGAGGCGCGGCCCTGAGCCTGGGGATCGCCGCGGTGGTCATTTCTTCGATGGTTCGGCCGCACGTTTGCAACGGTATTCGTACAGCCACATAGGTTAGTAACGTTGCGGCACTGGTCGAGACACGGTCGGAAAAACGGTACGCGCGAGAGGGATGTTTTTATTTTTTTTTCGTCGAACTCGTTGAACTTGGTCGTGGAGAACGCGATGCTTGGACGCAGACGATCGTGACGCGGAACACGGCGGACACGACCGGATCGCGAGAACAACGTTGACGGACTGACCTCGCCGCCGCTCTCGTTCGGTCTCGCGCGTTGTTACGATATCGCGCGCGATAGTTTCCCCCCACCCACCCCCCCTCCCGCCGACCCACTTCACCGGGCGCGGCGACGTTTGGGTTTATTAGGACAACGGGCATAAAAGCCGAACCGGTTTGCCGCCGCCGCCGCCGCCACAGCTTGAGGTTTCGCCCCGCGGCGTTTTACACGCGCGCACAAAACACGCACACGTTTCTCCTCGGGTCCGAGTGGACGGTGTATCGTAATACAATACCATGGAAACGCACCCCGGCGGCGACGGCGGACGGACGGACGAAATCATCCCCTCCGGCTCGTCGAACGACCGTCACCGCAAGGACAGGTTGATTTAATGCGGCCGAACGACCGTGCAGGGATGGCTGCGGCCGGTTCAGTTACCCGCCGGTGGTTCGCGGAAATATCGCGTTTGTCACCCGTTTTCTACGTGTCCGCGCGCACGTCGGTACGTGTTACCAGTCCGGATTGGGGGGAGGGGGTTGTAATACATTATTGTTATTAATTATTATTATTGTTGCGGTACGCGACGAAAACATATTTTGCACACCCTCCGAATAAGTCAATGATTTCCGTTCGTGTACGTAAGCGAGTTCGACTGCAGGTCGCCGACGACTCCGACTCGGTTCGCGGACCACTGCAGCTGCAACACGTGTTTTTCGGTTTTCTCGTCTCGACTATTTCCCCAAAAACTCCACCGCTGAACGAAACATGCATGCGCATACGTGTTGATTACGTCAGGCGGGTTGGATGCCTTGACTATGCATTTTTTTTTTTTTGGTTTATTCAATCGCTGGTGCTGGTTAAACTATAACTTTTCCCGACGGTTTATTACTATTCGGTGGATAGTAATAAACCGTACGGTATTCACATATCGTGTATAAATGTTAAACATCGGCTATAAAAGTAACTTATTATTAATATCATTATATAAACGTCTCGATGATACGACGTGCGTACACAGGAAAATTGTTCGATCATAATTTATTGGATACGAGTTTTAAAACCCAATACTTTAGTATTCATATATTCACGTGTATATTTATAAACATAACGTTTTAAAAATTAATTTGATTATAAATCGAATGCCCACATAATTTAAGTATTTTAAAAATAAAATAAATATTTTAAATCTCTACACTGGTATGGTATAAAATATGACGGTTGTGGTAATTATTGTTATTTATTTATTTTTTTACTTTTTTCATCTTTGGCTCCCTAGGAGGGCTACGCGTTTTTTAAAACAGAAAGTAAATGTTTATAACATAACAATGCGAAGAAAATATAAAGTATTATGAAATGAGTAATATAATTGGGGTTAAATTAATGAATAATAAAATATTATTTAAATATTTCTTGGGTTCCTAATTTCTTTGTGATTTTAGATAGAATATCAATTATTAGAATTCATTAAAATCCCAGTACCCAGGGATAATAGTTGCATATTAATATTGATTTGACACAATGTACCGAAAATAAAATTGGACTACAACTGACCTTACTGAGAACAAAAAAAAAAAATTTAGTTTGACATTAAAAATTATTTAAATTAATATATACACAGTTTAAAACTCATATAAAATTTATATTTTTTTATATCAAATTTTAATTTAAAATTGTATTTTTTACCTACCACAATCGAAACCCTATACCAGAGGTTCTCAACCTTTTTTAACTCATGGTTTCCTTTATTATTTTCTAAAAATTCGGAGGCACCCTATAGCCTATGCCCTATATTCTATAGTATATACTAAATACACAATAGTAATATATCGTATATTTAAATTTATATTTTGTAACCTCGGTTTTATTTAGCAATTAATAAACAATAAAGATAAGATAAAGACACAAGTATTTCACTGTAAATAACTTTAAAATAGTTCACATAAAATCGATAGCAATCGAACCAGTATGAAAATTATAATAGATTGAACATCTCAGAATTACTGTGTAAAAATTATATGTGTTATATAACTAATACATTTTTTTATATTGTATATACGTAATTAATTATACATAATCTGTTTTATTACTCATTGGGCTATATTTTTCATGAAGGCATTTAAAAAATAAATATATACTTCAAATAATTTTGCGGTACCCTAAATTTAAGTTCACGGTATCCTAGGGTGCCGCGGCACCCTGGTTGGAAACCTCTGCCTTATACGATATAAAGAGCATTAATCCAAACTAAATGATTTCGAAAAACAAAATGTTTTACTTGTATTTTAATACAATAAACATATGTATTTCTTTAGTATGTATTATTTGTTAGAATTTTGTTATTATTTGTTAGCAACAATGGTAAAAATAAGAAAATAAATAAATGAATTGCTAATTGTATGTGGCCTCACTACACGGACCTCATTCCAAATAATACTCTCAATTCTGTAAACACTACACCACGATACGTTTAAAATCATTTTTTTAGTTAATCGTTGCTTTCAAATATACAATTAATATTTCTAACACGGCAAAGGGTAAACGTATATATGTCCTAGTGTTTTATGTGATTTTTATTTCTAATTTTGACTATGTGGTGTTAAAAAATAATTTATTTAAACATTATATTTTATAATTAAAGACATATATTAAAAAAACTTATTCTTGAATAAAGTCGTTGTATATATTCAATATTTTTAAAGTCTTTTGTGCGGAAAAGTATCAAGACATTGACGTTTATTTGAAAATAACTGATTAAAATAAAATAAATTGTTCAATAAATCAATGTCCATATAAGATCTGTAGGAGGTCTTGGGTCGTTACTTTATCAAATAAACCAATTGATAGATGGTAGATATTTATCATGTATGTTTCCTTAGTAAACATGGTATAATACATACAAGTGGATTTTACATATGAGTTATAATATTCCATTTGATCAATAAAATATTACATAATTAGTTTTTAGACTTTAAATATTTGTTAGTTTGTTTATGTACAAATTATATGCTGTAAAATAAGTCTGACTTAGTAAATCGTGATCCAAATAAGTTTTATCTAAATTGATTACAATTAATGCATCTTTAACAAATTGTTAATTCTTTATTTGAGTTATTTACCAATTTAATAGTTAGAATATTTTTCTTCACAGGCACGAAACAGACCATTAAGGTCTTTCGCCATTTTCACAATAGTAAGAATATTAATTATTATGTTAATAAAACACAATTAATGCAGTTCTATTGTACATCGAGGGAGAGATAATTTACTTTAGGCGTACGCAGAGACTAATTAAAATGTTAAGTTTCGCCCATAGTTTTCACACTCAGTTAATTTTTTTAATCAACAAACTCGCATATTCGTTTATGTTTAAGTAAAGTGAATAGTATTTCAATGAGATCGAAATTATCTCATATAAACGAGTAGTCATACAATTGGTAGCTTTTTATCAAAAATATATAACTTTTATTACATAAAACAATTATAATATGTAACGGAAAAACTAAAAGAATTAATAAAATGAGAAACGAATGGATTTAATTTTACTCCAAACTCTTGTTGAAATTATAAATGTTTTTATTTTAAATATCACTTGTAAATACTATATAATATTTCTTATAGTGCGAATAAGTTTCACAATCAAACTTTAAGAATGTACCAAGCCATTTAAAGTTAAGAAGAAATAACATACCGCGTTTTACTCATACTGGTCCTCACCAAGGGTGAATAGTGTGTCCTCTACACACAATGTGGATACTACATAAGTGTAAAATCGCAAATGGAAACATTAGTCGCGGTGACCTAACCTATTATATTACGTGAAGAGTCACGGATTCAAATCCGTACCGTCGAATATTTTTTCAATTGAGATTTTCATACAATCCTACGTCATCCACATCAAACCGTGTAAAAAAGCATAATTAGAAAAATATAATCGCTAATATTTTCCAAGTAGCTTACACTTACAGAAATCAGTAAATAAAGTTTATTTTAAGTCAGTAAAGCTAATGTATGATAGTAATAAAAAATGTTACCAATTTGATTTATAAAAATTGTAATTAATTGAATCAATTTAAAACTCAAATGAAGTATTGCGTATAATAAAATAATAGGTTAAATATTTAATTTATATATACTTATTTAATAAGTCCAACTTATATTGAATCATTATCGAAATACGTAGTTAATAGCTGTTTACAAATTATATAACATATTTTTAGTCAAACGATCAATTACTATAGAAACTATAATTTATACAGTTATATTATAATCTTGTATTTTATTACTATTTAAAATTGGTTTATTATACCATTATATAAGCAGCATTAATAACTTTAAATAAAATTCTTACGGTACAAATAAAATGTGGTATAATATAAGCAAATAATAATTAATATAATTAATATAAAATATAAATTATTTGGCTGAAATTTATACTCAATTATCGATAATTTTTAACATTTTCAAAAAATTTCCAAATTTTTAAGAATATTTTTCCAAAGTGAAATATTTTACAGGTAAAAATTGTTTCTTTTATATTTAGTCTTAAGTCGGTCTTACAATTCAAGACTTTATTCGTTATTAATATTTTTTTTCAACGTTTTTAAAATGTCAGGTCATAAATATGTAAGGATTTTATACGATTTCACACATCGTTCAGAACCGTCCATTCAAACCAACGGAGTTTGTTGTATGTACGTAAAATGAGCGGTCAACATAAAACATTTTTTGTTGTACACTCGGGTATATAGGAACGATTTTTATTTTGTTCCGCTTAAAACTCTAAGCCAACCCTTTTCCTAGGGTCAAGTCGCATTGTTGACTTGACACGTATATACAAAAAGTACACGTGTTCTGTACACAAATGAAATGGTCACCAATTCACCATGACAAATTGAGATAATCGTTTCGGGAACTAGGTCACTCGTCTCCACACACGCGGAGATCTTGTTCGAATAAATAAGGAATAAAAAGGGTGTACCGAACGGCACAATTGAATTTGTTTTGATTGCCGGTGTACACCTCGAAAACTGATCTTATTGTTGAAATGTTCCACGGTTTATAATTCCCGCGATGCGTTCAAATGTGACGCGCGTCTGTACTAATGTGCTCTGAAAAAAAAATTGGTGTACGTTCCATCCCTTCCTTTACAACCGGCTGGATGTAAACCTTTAAGACCCCGAGGGACCCATTACGCGCATACATAAACACGATATATGATTATATATGTGCGGATAGATGGCTGAAAAAAAAACAGCCATTAACGTTATTATTTTATTTTCCCAAAGAATAAAGTTTCTCACTAAAGTAAAAATTATACTTCCATGGTTAATGTTGTTTGTACACGTGTCCATTATTACGATTACGTTTACTGCGGTAGTATCATCGTGTTCATCTGTTTTATTAACGCACACGTTCTATAGAATAAAAACATCGTATAAAACCGTTAATGCACAAGTTTTCATAATTAAGTTTATTATATTATGTTATTTTTGATATCGCAATAGTATGTGTGTACAACTAAAATGTTTATATTTGATTGATAATAGAACAATCCCCTAACATAGCTAAAGTAACGTACGATTGTTTAGTACAACGCATATCGCATTAGACTGCTAACGTTTTTTCAGTCATACAACGTTAACATATAACATATATGTATACTTTGCGAACAAGAACGTAACTGTTATATGGTCCAAAATCAAAATTATAAAAAGTATGTTTAAAATTCAGTTATAAAATATTGTTTAGAATCGTTTGTATTCTATAATCATTGAGTTCAGAAACATAAAATATACATAATTATGACAATGAAACGTTTTGTTTTTTTAGTGCCAAGTTATAAATTATAATTTGTATTATTATTTATTAGTAGAAATTTAAAAATAAGATTTAAAACTATCAATAAAACAATTATACTCGTGTGTATAAACAATCATGATGTATAAAATAATTTAGGATGATGTAGGGATGATTAAAAATTACACTTAAGGAATTCTGATGGTAAATAATAAGTCCATAACTGTCAATTTGTTTTATTGTCTACTTAAATTCAATATGTTTTGATCGACATTAATACAATTATAAGTACGTCCAAGCATGAAATAAAAAGTAATGAATCGACCTAGTTTATAAAATATAATGGGCGACGGACGTATTAAATAATATTATAGTGTACAATGTAATCATCGATTGTTTATAAGACAATATATTAAAAATGAATACGAAGAAAAGGTGGCCGAAAGATATCCTACGGTATTTTTTTTAATTTATTTTTATTTTTATCAACAAGTGTAATTAATGACCACCGACGGCCCCTAGTTAACAATAATTATTAACTATAATAAAATAGACCATGTGCAGCCGTGACAACAAAAGTTATTATTGACTGTTTTACGCGCATAAACTTTAGACATTATTGTCCATAGACACTTCAAACTGCTATTCCAATAAATATACGAACAAATAAACGATTATAGTATTAACAAAATTAAAAACTATAAATAATATAAAATATCAAACATTTTAAGTTGATCTGCAAATGACGGTAGATAATGTTTTGTCAATATTGTTCATTCTTCAAAATTTGAAGAATGAACAATATTTAATATTATTATACATTTATTAATTTTAAAACTTTGGTTATTTTCTTATGGTGATTTTTGATTTTTAAGTTTTAGAGTGTAATAGTGTGAATATCATTACAATACCATGTGCAAACTTACTACACACTGGCACAGAGTGCCTATTCGATGATAAATTTATTATATTCTTTTTTTTAAATATAATATGTACAAATATTTATACTCACGCTTCACTCACGAATATTTTACATTCAATTCTATTGTTTTCGACTACTTGTGGACTTTTATTGAAATCGTTTTCATTCAATCCCAGCATATTCATAGCTAAATAGTTGTTATAATTAAACATTTTAAAGTACGTAATAAAACGTTTTTTAAACCAATTTCTCAAAATACCATCTGATTAATAAATTTACATTCATAATATACTACTTAAATTCTTAGATTAGACACATCAGTTTGTGAAATAATTATAAATACTTAATAAAAATTAAATTTCCGAAGATCAATTAAAAAGTGTATTTAAACACATAAGTATATGCTGATAATGGTTAAACTCACCTTTAAAGTATTGTTTCAAATCAATCGAACCAATATTTAAATAGTCAACACCCTTAAAAACGTTTATTAAATGGTCTTTCTTGAACAGAATTGGTGGTTTGCCCTGATGGTCTCGAAAATTAATCATATCTTCCACCTGGAGTTTGAGAAATGCTACTGGATCGTCGGGTTCGTGTAATAACAACGTGCTAGTCAAATGGTTTACCAAGGGCATTACATTTTTTTCTTTGATGTATAATTTGGCTTTCTGCTTATTTCTATTTTTTAAAAATGTACTTTCTTTCTAAAAACAAATAATAGATCTCACAGATTATTATTTGTAAACATTATGTATATCCATCGGAACTTATCACAACACTTAAAAGAATAACGTTGTATGAAAATGATTTGAATACGTGTATAGTGAAAACCTAACATTTTTCTTGTACGCTTCTTATATACAAAAAATATTTAGCTATATCCAACAATATGGTTAAAACTACTTTTTTTGCACATATATCTGAATGTTTATAGTAGAAAGTAGCTTAAATTTTAACTCCTCTTTTGAACGTGTGCAGTTCGACCATTTTTTTTTCTTTTTAGGTAAGAAGTGAATTTCAACCATCCCGTGGTAAATCAAGTAAAACGCACCATTAATGTTATTATATTATTACAGGTTCTTAACGAATACGTTTCAAGAAATTACATTTTTGAAATCTTATCAAATAATTCGTTTGTCAAATTTTTTCAATCAAAATATTTACTTCCTATGGAGAATATATATTACTGGTCATGTCAGTTAAGTTAATTTTAAATAATATTTCTTTGCTAGAAATTAAAGTTTCACATTTTTATGATTATCTTAATTTTCTGAAATAATAACACGATTGTGTTATGATCGCGACATAGATTATAAATACTAGTATACAGTATTTATAAATTATAATCAATGATAATGATTAATAATGCGTATGTTACTTTCGATGATGAAATCGAAAATACACACCCCTTTAATTTAGTCAATTTATATTTGATTTGAATGTTTTTGTTTTCAAGACAGTATATTGAATGTACCTCTAAATCTTAACTTTCTTACGTACGAATGATTGTGAAAAAGAGCATAACTAAAAAAAAAATATAAATATTTTTATGAAATACACTACTTATATTTATATGTGTACGACGACTACATTTTGCCGGAACCGGTGGTGCGTATATACATGTACATATACACACACACAAATATATATTTATGTACATGTACAAGGTTGTAGTGTGTACATAGTCATTAAAGTCGAATGCGATAAAGAGATTTTTACTTCTCCAAAAAAAAAAAAAAACTCGTTAGATGCAGTCATTCCGCGTTGCTTATTATAAATGTCAGCAATTGAACGGGGAGAGGGGCGACGGAAAGGATGTATGTACACCAGTATATTTACATATACGTGCATATTTTATATTCGATAAAGTATACATGGTTGACCATTTATTGCGCTTAAAATTACACACATATTATATTTTAATATGATTTTACGCGTAAAAAATTGTATACGTACGCCGGGTAAAAAGTCCATGGCGAAACGTGTTATACAGCCGATATGTACGGAAGATAAAATTTAAGAGATTTACGTCCGTCCGTCCGTCCGTTTGCGATTCGTACACGGATATGTTAACACGTATTCGACAAAAGCAGCGCAATAACGTGTTAACGACTATATTTTTTAATGCCTCGGGTATTTTTATTTTTATTTTTCGTACCACGCGACGACATTTACGGTGGAGAAATAATATATATGTAATAACATTATTCTTTATTATTCCGTCGTCTTGGTGACCGATAACCGTATTCGCGTGCCACTATAATATTATTTCACGTCATCTAAACACAACAGACAATAACCATCGGTTTTGAAATTAACGTTGTACACAGTTCATTGCTAGCATAATTTTACATGAAATATAAAAACACTTGGACAGGTACGCAACATTTTTCTCAAGAGAAATCATTTGCATTTAAATCAGATCGATACGTTCTTATAAATTGTTTTATTTGTATTCCTTTTCCTTTCACGTCACCCCCGCTTTCTTCGATTTACTATCTCAATTTGACCATTCAACTCCAGTGTACTTTCGCCACGCAAGTTCGTTCGTCTGTCGTTTGCCGCGACTTGTGCGCGGACATTAATTTTTACGTTTACGGCGTGAAAAACCAAATATCGATGGCGTAGCGCACAAGTGTGATAAGTGAATTTTTTTTGAAAAATTAGTGGAGTGCATATTCAATTTAATCATAAAATTCTGTACATTATGCACTAACGAAATTATAACAAGTAATTGTTATTCTTTATCGAGATTAGAAGAAAAGTGTGATGTGTTTAAGCAGTGCCGTAGCAACCAAACATTGCGCCCGGGGTGAAACTTCATAATGTGCCCTTATGTATTTTTAATTTAAAAATATTATGCTTATTAGATGTTATTTGTCAATGATTGTTTTAATTAATATGAAGGATGTTAAAAATTTGGAAAACAAAATATACTACATTGACCGTTGTAATTTTTAACATTAAATGCAAGATTTTCATTTTTACGTTATTCCGGGAATTGCGCCCGGGGCATAGGCACCTCTCGCCACCCCCTTGCTACGGCCCTGAGTTTAAGTATTACTATTTACGTGTACAAAATGTGTTGAGTACAATATTTTTTTTAAGAATACAAACGTGGTAGTTTCAGATTTTTTAATCCTCATCACTCATTACACGTTAAGGAAAATATAACGATAAGTTCTTCGTTACGTTTTCGAATTATTTTTGAACAGCTCAAACTAAAAAAATCATTCTCCCGAACAATTACGAAGACGTCACTTATCACACTTATTCGCTACGCCATCGATAACGTGTGTAAACGATTAAAATTAACATCTCCCCCGCCAACGTCGTTACGACGACGTTTCGGCGGTTTGCAGCTGAGAACCGTTTCAGATACAATATTTTACGAAAACCAGTCGTGTGAATTATCTTTAACAATGATTCATTATTCTATCGTCTCGTAGACGGGCCCGTATTCGCGCGCGATTATTATAATATTTTTTATTTCCCGTCGTCGTAACGTTTGTTTACGTCTCGCACGTGTACACACCCGCGTTCTATGCATGTACAGGCGAATGCCATGTTAATAATAATAACATGTACGGTACGAATGCGCACACGTCGTCTGCCCGTCGGTTTTTTCGATCTATTGTCGTTTTTTTGTTCCTCGTCCGAATCGACCGTGTCGCCAACGGATGGATTTATTGCGATCTCGTCCGCGTACGTCGCCCGCGTGCGTGGGACGACGAACAGCGCCGGATCGGAATGCGGCAACATAGACGCGATCCCCGTGTGCAATACGATTGCAATGGAGTACCAACGATGTGTTACGTGAAAAAGCGCAGTGTCGAGGGAGGGGCAAAAAAAAATACGAAAACAAAAAATCCGGCGCGAGATTTTCCCCTCGACGACAGTTCTCACAATAGCTAAAAAAAAAAACCGTGTACGCGGCTGTTGGGAAGAAATTTTCGGTCGCGATTCCGTCGGCGACGGGAAATGTATGACACCGCGCGGTATGCACACGCACATGCTCTCGGATCGTTTTCCTCCTACACCTCGTCCCCACGTTTTAAGTGCACTCACAGAGAGAAAAATTAGTAATAATTAAAAAACGTTCGATTCGTTCGGCCGACGTCGCGCGACTCGTATCCCATGACCAAGGCCGTAACATGGGGGGTACCAAGGTGCCTGTGCTCCGGGCGCGAAAATGAAAAATTTCCAATTTAACTGTTACTTATAACTAAAAGCAATATTGTGCATTCATGTAATTACTTATACGACTTATAAATATTATCACGTTAAACCTATGAACTATACTTATGATTATTATGTATATTTATATTTTAATAAGTTATTGATTTGAATACAATTAAATTACGTTTACGTAATTATAAGGAAAAATCATTATTTATATTACATCTATAAAAAATATTCGGTTTCTTTGTGAGTTTTTTTTTATAAATTAAAATACTTAAGGGCGTATTTTGAAGTTTCGCCCAGGTCGCATTATTTAGTTGCACCGACCCTACCCATGGCACTAAGCACTGTATGCCCGACACGCCGAGGCCCGTGCTCGTCTACCATATTATATTGATCGTAACTATTGTAAATGTTGTTACAGATAAGGAATAGCGAACAAGGACGCGCGTGGTAGTTGAAATTCCATTTATTTTCTATTTTGCCGCGAACTCACCTAAATCGTGTTGTTCGAAATCCAGACACATTAAATGTACGCTTATTTTGTGCTGTGATGAGAGGGGAGATTAACCATCTTCAAAATGATTGAGGCTTAAATAATGTCCAACAAATTGTTATATATCGTACATCTTAATTCGTGATTATTAAAATAAATGTTTGGGAGGGGAGGATCGCTTTTACCTCCCCCCTAAATTACGTGTTTGAAGTTTTCGCGGAAAAACATTATGTTTCTATTACAAGCCGATGAGCTCTTCATGTCACCCGACGCACTGCGTTTCTCCTAGGACGTGAATTACACGCGTATACGAGTACATGATATCATTTTGTCGGCATTGTGTGTAATTGAATTAATTTTTATATTGATACAACGTGGTAGATATACGGTTCATAACTGGTATGTAGTAGGTGCCTCAGACATAATAATTAATTGTACTTTAAACGTTGTATTTTTTATTTTACTCAAAAGAAATCATTTGCATATATCGATTTAATTAGTATCTAATTGATTTTATTTCATTTTTTTTATTCGAGTCACTCGGGCGTGCTGTGATTACTTGTAACAATTTTATTATTACGACAAATGTAGGCTATACACATATACCGATCAAGTGACCAACGATTATCACATAATTACAAATATGTCTTCGTAATTTTGTATACTGCTTTATTCGGAACTTAAGATACCATACTTCAAGTGTCTGATTTCTTATCAATTTTACGCTCATATAAATATTCAATCGTTTTTAAAAGGTTATTCAAAGTATAGTTTAAACATTTTATGTTGAAATAAATAATTTGACATTAATGTTTTAGTATATAATTTATTGGAATAATATATGTGCGTACAAAAAATGTGTATTGGTATCCAATGAAATAACTTTGTGTTAGTTGAATGACTGTTTACGCGGACCTTTGCATTTTTTAGATTAAAAATTTATCTATATTAAAACTTCTTAAAATTAATAATCTATATCATCATCATCAATGGTTTTGTAATGGAAAAAGTTTATGACAATTATTAACAACAACTGCACTCTACATTCTACTGTCAATAATGAATTTAATGAATAAACTATTTAGCCTTATAAACGAGCCTTTGATATAAGCCGAAGCTCGAGGTTAATAAAATATTTTCAGCAGCAATTGACTTTGAACATCTTTAATTGTACTGTATAACAATAACATGTCCGTGACTAAATCGAGCGTCGAGCAACTTGTTCATTTTTTTTTCCCGACACTTCAATAAAAATAAAATATACTTGGGAATATATATCAGATATTATTATTATCAGAGGTTAGGTCGTAGTCACATATTATACATATATGGTATTTTATAGCAACTCACATGCCGTTGTTCTGCGTTATTATTTATATTTCATTAGAATATTATAGTCGTATGCTCGGTATAGTCACCAGTTAGAAATTATATGCTATAAAATCAAATAAGATAAAGTGATAAAATTATTTTTTAATAGATTATTATAAAATATTTATATATTGTATATATACAAAAGATAATAAAACTTGACAAGGTTCAATTTACGGAATTAGCAAAAGGTATTATATATTAGAAATTGTAAATTACTTTGAAAGGTATTATACGGTATTATATTATATATGTATGGTACCTATTGTTAATGTTGACAACTTTTATTCAACAATCATCTTTTTCTGGTTCTGATGCATATCACAAATGTATTAAGTAAAAATACATCATAAGTACTAGCCCCTAGGCAGTGAGTTAAAAATATCTTACCAAAATCTATACTATGTTTATGACTAATGGGCTTATCAAAATTTTTTTACATTTGATGTAACAAGACCAGTTGATTTTAAGAACCTCATGAAATTATAAAACTTTGAGTAAAGTTTTCCTTTTGGATTCTTGTTTGATTTGTACTCCATAAAATATGTATCCTAAAATTAATTTTTTAAACAATTATTATTAGTACCAGTTATGTAATTACTTATTACTTCTATAACTTACTTTTACTTCTGATGGAAACATAGAAATTATTTGATCACCAGTAAAATCAGCAAAATTGACCATCATAGTGACTTTTTTGATATTGATGTAACTAATTATGACATCTACTAATAATGATCTAATATTATTATTAAACCTATTGTTAGTTTTATAATAATCTAATATCATTCCACCAGTAGTTGATGCGTTCAATATGACACCCATATCAATATAACCCATATCATGAACTACAGATTTTTGTTGCTGAAATGTTTTTGTGATAGGAGTATTTTGTGGAATTGTACTACTAATATTTCCATTTTCAGGTAAACTTTTTTTTCCAATTTTCTAAATTATTAATGAACAAAACTCGAATTGTTAATAGAAATGTATTCAATAATTCTTTACAATCTTCATCTTTTAACAATTTCATCACTTTCAGATCTATTGATTCAGCTAAAAAAAATGTATAGAATATTGTCAAAAATATTGTAATAATTTATAATAAACAATGATTTTATTGTTTTTTAACTAACTAACCAAGCAATGTTTGATAAACGCATTCCAATCCCCAATCATTGAGCAAGTGTAGTAGAGGTTGAAGATCTTCAGTTGGATAGATTTACCCTGGTACTAGTGGCATTACAATAGCAGAATATTCTGGATCTAAACTCTATTAATATACAAACAATGATTAACTATATTTGTTTATAGTAAGTATAGCATGTTAAAACCATTGCAGGAACTAAAAGAATGCAGAGAAAAATATGAGATTCATACAAATTTATAAGTTAAAAATTAAAAATACTTGCAAAATTATTATTTTCATTATTTGATTGTAAAGATTCTTGTAAGTTGTCACAAATTTCAAATTGCTTCATTATACAATAAATATTATACATTATAATATTATAATATTAAACATTATACCATATATATGTATAGTATGTAAGTAATCTATATTTGAAAAGCATAATATTTACAATAAGTAGGTAGGTACATGAGTATATAAATGTTAAAAAAAATTCTTTAAGGCGAATCATTAATTATCCTGATGGTGATGGTGTTATGTTAATTGGTGGTCCACTAAATTCGTCTACATTATAAATTACACAATCTTCAACAACAGTTTTATCACAATCTACCTCAAATGCTTCAAAGTGTGAATTAAAGTTGATAATCTTAATTTGCTTAGCTGGAGTGTAAATTTTTTTACCCGGTATATTAAAAAATATTACTCCTATAATTTCAAACAACTTCATCTCTTCCATAAATTTTGTCATA
Organism: Sipha flava; assembly: GCF_003268045.1. Classification (NCBI taxonomy): domain Eukaryota; kingdom Metazoa; phylum Arthropoda; class Insecta; order Hemiptera; family Aphididae; genus Sipha; species Sipha flava. The sequence goes on from NW_020271729.1 coordinate 1,185,326, forward strand.
TAATATCCTTTTTTATAAATTGTTCCCATAAATTCTAATTGGTTGTAACAACAAAAATCAACAGATGATAGAGAAAGAATTTTGCATATATTATCTGAATTTAAACTATGTATTTTGTGCTATTCTTTTATTATGATTTCTTGAGCACTGGATTGTAAAAGGATGTGAGCAAACTTATACTGGCATTTTCTTGCTAAAGACAAAGTTATATTTTTCCTGGATGTTGTAGTTCGAGCATACATTTTTAATTTTCTATGTTTCCTTTCGTATTTAAAACACTTATAAAATCTAGGGGGCCCAGAGTAATGAATAATAGTTGGGTAGTAAATTAAAAAGTGGTGTTTGGGTTTTAAAGTATCGTTAAACAGTCTAATATACATTGAGTTATGTTGACTTATTATTTGTTTAAGGTCCATAATTTTGCCTTCGGTAAAATTATATGAGAGAAGTAAATCAGTGAGCTTTAACAGGTTTAAGAAAAATGTCCACACTTCATCGTCATCAGGAATTAAATCTCCAACCACAATTGTGAAAAAATGAATAAATGACATCATCTCCTTCGCAGACATTTTCAAATGACATTTGTTTAAATGATTTACTGATATTTCAGATGAAATATTATCAACTTCAACTATATATAATAAAAATATTTGAGCAGTATAAACATAATATTTAATGATATGACACATATCATAGTGACAAATGCCTTCAAACACATCATGCATTACATCCACATAATAATTTTCATTGACATGGAAACTTTTTATTGAATTTAAAATTGAATTTTTATTAATACCAGTTTCATTGAAATCCATCTTAGCCACATCATCTGAATAATTTATTCTGTTACGCATACATAATATATTTTTTACACAAAGCTTTTGGGCAATACTTTTATATGTTTTACAAAATCGACCATAATAATTTGATAAAAACGATTTACTGAACTCAAGTATACTATTGAGTCCCAAATCATCACCCAATACTAAATCAAGCATAAAATATAAATGAAATTCACCATATCCTGTTGAAATACTTTGTCCTTTTTCTTTAAGAAAATTAATTTCATTAATTAATTGTAACAAACATAGGTCATTTCCAAACTCTTTAAGATCTGCAGATTTAATCAGTGTTGCTAAAAATATATTTGATAGTTTTGAATTGTTTTCAACAAGTAGAAAACTGTAATAAATGGCAGCAATTAACTGGTAAGTAGCATGAGATCCTAAAAGGTTATTTATCTCAAAATCATCAATGTAAATAAAATATGGAAAAACAATTTTTCCCTCAAATTGAGTTATTTTTTTTCCCACAATTTTCCTTGGACAAAATTTGAAAGAACATGCCGAGATGCTTTTAAACTTAAAAGACGGTCATACATCATTTTAAAGTTATTGCTTTTTTCAAAAAAATGCTTGAATTGTAATTTTAGTAGCAAAAGAGTCCCTTTGGTAATTTTTTCATTGTAATAAATTTCACATCCATGACTTACAGCACTTAGCTCATTATTAATATTTATCTGTTGGATATTTGACAAGAGTTTATTATCAATCAACCATTTGTTTAAACGGTATTCTGTAGAACAGTAAATAAAAGGATTTAAAATTACAGTTTCTAATCGGTTAAAAGTTTATAATAATCTGGGTTCTTTAATATCTTTATTAACTACATTTTTAAGTAAATGAGCCTTTGGCTTTAAAATGTATTCTTTTACACCAGATTGAATGTAGTGAAAATCACTAATATTAAAATTATTGTTGTTGTAAATAATTAAGATAAATTTCACAGTTGATTCATATAACACTTTAGTTGAGTTTTCAAAATTGAAATTATCTGTAAGTTTATCATGAAAAGTTTCTTCTAAATCTAAACTTGGGTCATAACTCAGTTTAATTTTTTTGGATACTTCTACATTAATATTTTAAGTAAATATATTTTGCAAAACGTCATCACTAATTATGTGTTTTTTATTTACATGCCTTTTAAATGAAGATAAGCAGTTAAACGACTGAGAGTAAGCATTTTCCAAGCATCTATAAGAACCGTCCGATTTCAAGAAATGAATAATTTTAAAATGCACCACCAAAGCTTGCATATCACCAACGTTAACATTACACAAATAACAAATCATTTTCTTACCATGAGGTTTTGGTGTAATAGTCCAGCGAAGTCGTTTGTCAAACAATTTTACAAACACAATTCGCAAAAGCCGAATGAACGTAGCTTTAAATGAAAAGGTAAATCACAAACTTTTTAAATAAATATGACACACGGTACACCGACAACTTTTAATAGAACTTCAAAAATGAACGATAAGTGCAACTTGTGAGGCGTAATCGTACAATGCGAGAAGATAACGCAGATAATGAACCGATGGCGGTTATTTAGGGTTCACAAGATAATATTATAAATTGTATTATAATTATCATAAAATTAAAACTATGTCTAATCAATTTTATATTATTGTCGTATTAACAAGATACAGTATGTTTCAAAATGATTCATCCAATTTTAGTAGTCTATAAATATTGTTCCTGTTTTTTGTTATATTGATAATACTTAATATTATTTTAACAAGACATATTGTTTACCTTACAAGAAAATATTTCTCGCAACAAGATACTCACTGTTGACTCTTGACAATACTATATTATTGTTATTACCACCAATATTTTTTTCGGTGTATACTAGCTGAATTACCCGACTTTGCACGGAATAGTTTTGACATAGTTTTTAATAAATTATTAGTGTAAGGACTATTTTTTTAGCCTTGTTTGGAGTAACTTTCGGTTGTATAACAAATAAAACGAAATTTCAAAATGAATCGGTATGGTAGTTTTGGTTGTACGCATGATTACTCGACTGTGCATCGTAAACCTTCTTTGTCGGAGCCAATATTTCTTAAAATCCTTTCACATTGTAAGTTTAGAGTACTGGAGAGACCACTATATTAAAATTTAATTTCATACATTATGTTGTTTTTGGAATTTAACGAATTAGTAAGTAGTACTTGCCTTTTTTTTAAACGGATTCTTATTTATTTATCTTATTAACATTGAGACGAATTGAATCTCTTGTGTTATATTAATTACATTTAACTTTTTAATTTTGTATGAATGTCCAGTTAATATTTTATGCCTTTTTTTATTGTACCTCCTTTCTAGGCTAGGTAGTTTTTTTCATATTTACCACTTTTCGTTTTTACCTCTTTTAACCTTTTTACTTTTTAAGGGTTGAATGTAGGAAAATCCTTTCCTATTACTTATCTAGAATTTAAGTGGAACCACTATGTCACATTGCAAGTTGATAGATCGGTAATTTTTTAAATGCAGTGGTGATCTGTGAGTGGCATTTGGTTTATATATAGATATACTCAATATAACTCGAACTAAAATTTCAAGAAAAAAGTATAAAAACTAAAAATAAAACGAACACGTATAACTTATAAATATTCCTAGATATATCCTGGTTTGCGATAGAAAAAAATACTATCACAATACAATTTCAGTAATGCTTAACTCACGAAAAAAATCGATTTTAATAAGATTTATTGTATAATATCAACTTTCTGCGTATTAATCCACTGATATAAAATGTTAACAGTAACACATAACAGAAATAACCTCTATGTAACGGATAATACGGAAAATAGAATGGTCATTTATAGAATTATGCTGTCGATCGTAAAAGATGGTAATGCGTATTATAATATTACAGTTTTGACGAAATCTCAATTAACCGCCCCTATATAGAAATCGTGTACGCGATTTAGGGTGTTCTCAATAGCTTTAAACTCGATGACAATAGTTTTTATTTTTTATATCTCTAGTCGATCTAAAGTAGCATTTATTATAGTTTATTATTATTTATTAATATACATAGGTACTTCATTGACTGACTCGTTTGATTTGTCGCGCACATGACTTGTATATTATTTATTAGCCCGTTTTTAGGATCAAGCACAATTGTTGTACCATAACGGAAATCGGATTAAACGATACACTTTACGACAGCTCGTGAAGATAAAAACCAAAATGAATAAAGTAAAACGCACGTAGTTTTATGTAGCATGAGGTTGCTGTAATAGTCAAACGGCTGATTAGATTTCGCCAAAATATTGTTGCTGTAATATTAAACGACATTTACGTAACGACAGATATGTGACGCATACACACTCGTATTATAGTGACATATTAAGGGATAAAGAAATTGATATATCATCTCCCAAAATAATTTTTATTCTTAAATTATAAGATAATATTTTACAAAATAACTGTTTCGTCGGATTGATTATGTTTTAAACCTCACCCGCTACACTACGTAATAATATATTTATTCAAGCACCGTAAGATTAATCATTTCAGATTTCATTAGTGCGAATAGCGTCCTTCACGGGTTGACACGAATTGAACACAAAATTGAAAACAATTGCAACCCATTTTCTCATCGTTTACATTTTATACCCTGTATCAAAATTCAATCGCCGGACTCATCGCTTAAATCCACATGGAAACATTTGAATATGTACTCGTTTTTATCGTCACCTCTAGACACAGCGGTGCATTACTCGTAAGTACTTGTTACTTTGGGTCGTGTTTTCACAGCCGTTCGTCGGAACACTTTCAACAACAAATGATATGGTTCGTACTCAAGGCAGGCTCAGGGTATATGCGAGCTAGTCTGGAGCGGCACTTTAACAGGGGTGGAATTTTCAAAATTGACCATTTTTAGTTCTATCGGTGTTTTATAAGAAAAATATTTAAACTGATTTATTCATGAAAACCACTTACCCGTATAATAAAATAATATTGTCTAAAGTTATTATATTATTTTACATTACGGCTTACACTGGGCATTTTCAATTATCCAAAATATAAATAACCACACAATGACTTCCGCGATTTCCGATAGTTGCGATAGTGATGGATTTCGAGTAATAATCATAGAAATAATTTTTAAGTCTTTTTTATATATAATCTAATAAATAAAATAAAAAATTAAAATAAATAAACACATAGAAAGTAGGGGGAGCGGCTAAGTTAAAATAAGATATCGATTTTTTAGAGGAGGCGAAATTTGATTTAGCTTAGTGCACTACTTTTGTTCGCGCGTACAGCTATAGTTCAGTGGGGGGGGGGGGGGGGGGGGGGGGGGGGGGGGGGGGGGGGGAGGCGGTGCTCAAGCCGATTCAACACATTTCGATTACCGGCTTACGTCATCCGGAGGACTGTACGTGGTGTGAACCCGTCGCGCCGTCATTTATTGCTAGAACAAAAACTTTTGGCCCCGTATCCCGTGGGAGCGGAACTACCGCGTTATTAATAATATTATAATAATGTGGTGTTTACACACACGCGTACACGTATACAAGGGATCCGGTGGGAGAGCGGATAGTACGCGCGTCCGCGTGTGATATTTAAACGTATAAATTCGTCGTCGGCGCGACACACTACTGAACGGTCGACACCGACGTACATCTGTCAACGGTTTTTTGGCATTAAAGAATGATAAAAAAAATGTATGGATAAAACAAACATTAAACGCGTGTGCACATACATACATACATATATAGTGTACGTGTGGGTAGAAAAATTAATTTTGGTCAGTGCACATTAAACTAATCTAGTCGATTATGGTCATCAATCAATCTCGCGCGCGTGTGTATTTATTGTGTATCACACGTACGTGCACATCCTATCGTCTGTATGGGGTATTCGTAAGTGCGTGTGACATGTTTAAAATCCCTTTAAAAAAAAAATAAATAAATAAATAATATTATTACAAATATCGGTTTTGGAAAACAAAAAAAAATGTCGGTTCACACGGTGATTCGTTTTATGTACGCGCCGCACCGTCGATTGCGCGTCGTCGGCTCGGTACAACGGATATCCTTAGATCCAGTGGCGCAACTAGTGATGGGGTTTGGGGGTTATGACGAAATTTTTCTGAGGTTTTTATAAATTCTACGTAGGAAAAAAAATGGTTTATCTTGAAGACGTGAAATGGCTGATTGATATGAAATATGAATATTATTATAATTCAGGGGTCGGCAACCTTTTGAACCACGCAGGTCATATTTTTTTTTCAAATTTTTATCATGGGCCACATTAAAAAAAAAAATTTACATATAATATATACTAATAATTGTATTGCTATTATATTTGATTATTTTACATAGAAATATGAGTTTAAAAAATATGAATGCTACTGGAAAAAATTGCTTTTAAGAAAAAAATTAAATTTTTTGACAAATTAAATATAATGGCTTACCTTTGTTTTTGACGAAAAATATAAATCAATACAAGAATTATTAAAAAAAAACGATGTTCATCACAAATTTTTCTTTTTTTAGTCGCCATAATGTTTGGATTTACTTGTAAAATTAAACTATTACAAACGCAAACAGTCACACGTACGGGCGTAATCACGGTGTAATACTAATTGCTACAAACGCAAAGTAACTATGACCATAGATTAAATATATTAGATACATATGTATTAAATACATAGATAAAGTATATTTAAAATTTTAATTTTTAGATATATATAAGTATATTCATTTTATCCTATGACTGAGTAGTGCAGCCATCATTAACTTCAACTCCGATAGATAATAATAACAATTTTATAGATTAAACTGACTATATAACTATATAGAATAAACATTAACTATTAACGATTAGATTATACTTTATTAATAAAGAAAAAAGGATTAAATAGTATTGAAAATTGTATTGAACAAAAATAAAACACAAAAATTAACCACCTTTGTGCGGGCCATAAAAAATTGCTTCGCGGGACACTGGTTGCCGACCCCGTTGTAATTGATAACAATAATAACATGACAATATGGAGCGTTTTGTAACGTTCCGTTCAACCTTAAAACATCAATAACCTTGCTATTACGATTTCTCGATAGTTGATTGTATAATACTTTTTTTGTGGTATCATAATATAAAATAGAAGTTAAACAATTTAATTTGTAATTTAAATATTTTACTCATAAACCTAACTTAATCTTACTTCCTTATCCCTACCAAACACTTGCAGAAAATGCTTATTTTTTCCAATTTCACAAAATACTTTCAATATTAAACAGACAACTAAAATAATCATCAAAGTGTTGCAATTGTTGAAATCGTCTACTCAAAGAAGAAATTCCTTGGTTGAGAGTTGGAAAAAAAAATACTTATTTTAAAATTATTTTCACTAGTAGAAATGGCAGGTGTACGAGTACTAGAATTTTCATAATGAAACATTTTTTTTCCTTTTAATGGTTCTTTTTAACGAGTAACCGCTAGACAGATATAATAGCACTCGTTCGGTTTTCGAATTATTTATTTTATTACCCCAATTTCTGCAATAAGCATCGGCTGCCAATATGCGAACCGATTAACACATAATTTACATACGACATGTGCTGTGCCAACTTAGACGTGTACGCGTAAGTGATTAATTTTCGATTATATCGTCTCAACAGCTGTATTTGATCGCTATAATTATCGGAAAATATAGGCGTATGTAATTTGGATCAAAAACAACACCCCCAAAAAAATATGTATGTAATTGCGTCACATTTAAAAATTAATTTTGGTAATTTGTGCAACTATTTAAAGTTGTAATTTGCGCCACACAAAACTAAATAAAAGGGCATTAAGTAATCTGCGCCATCGTGTACCTACAAAAAATGTAATTTGCGCCATTTGTCATCTTTTTAAAATTGTAATTTGCGCCACTTTAAAATTACTAAATAATTTTTTTTAAGCAGATTAAAATACAGTATTCTTAACCATTCCATTGGCCAATTAATATAAAATTAATTACAGCCTTTTGCAATTCTTCCATGTTCTTGGTAATGGTGGCACCATTTTTCTATGGATGTTATATATATTTCGTTGAACTAATGATATATCGGTAGTAATGGTTGTAAATTAGATAAATTTTCAGAAATTTCTGTTCGTAATATCTTACTTGGTTTAGTATACAAATTTTCCATAGCTTTTCTCTTACATCCATTTAAATATATTTTTCTGTGTATACTTAGTTGATCATGCCCGTTATGTTCATTTACAATTTTAACTATTTGTACAATATTTTCTAAAGATGTGTGTGCAAGTTCTGGTAGTACAAAGCCATCGCTTTGGACAATTTTTAGATTCATGAACTTTTCGATTCGTAACATTTTTAAATAATAATAAGTCTTTGTCTCTAGTACTTTTAATAATTTCACTTTCAATTATTTTAATAATTTTTATCCATTCCTTTATATAATTTTGAAATGTGAAATATGAACGCACACGCGATTAATATCGAACTAATTGTAAATATCAATATGCTGCTGTTCAATATTATTCGATATTATAATAATTGATAATTTTTATTATATTAGACGTACCTATTCGATTTCACTTCTACTTATTATTATTATTAGAACTCAACAATAATATATCCGGCACGCATTGGTATTATCGTATTTCTGATGTGTTATGGGTAAATCTATCTGCTGGTAAATTCCAACAATTAAAGTTGAAAGTGTGGCTCAGATTACATGTTCTATTTCGTTTTCTGTTGTGGCGCAAAATACATATTTAATTTTTATATTTTGGCGCAAATTACATACACGCTTAAATGTACCTATTGGTGGCGCAAATTACAAATAATAAAATTTGCGCAAAATACCATTCCCCGAAAATAGTATTCGTGAAAATGGCCGAAATGTCTCGATAGTGGTTATGGGTATATTGATTTTTAAAGAAATTATAACTAATTTCTTTAGTAAAACAATTTTCAGCAAAGCTCAAAATAAAAATATACCATTTATATATTTTATTATGTTAAATACAATTGTCGGTAGGTTTTTATTTTTTTATCAACTTGTTTAACATTTTATTGTTTAACGAAAAAGACATTTTTTTTTAACCAAATATTCAAAACGTATTATTCTATCCGAGTTCATTATTTAACATTATTATTTATTATTATTTAACATTATTTTTCATTATTATTTAACATTTCATTTTTTCATGCTAAATTAATGGACCGATTTCTTTTAATAAAGATTTAAAGTTGAAAATGTATGTAAAAATAGTCAATTCCGTGATAATTGTATACAAATTTAATTAAAGCTAATAAATTATATATTAACATACAATGTTTTTAAATTTTTTTTTGATACCATTAGGTAGTAAGCATATGAGTAAGGTGATATTACATTTTTAAGTCTTGATTCAAGTTTTGATGTGCAAAAATAAAAATTTGATTACCTACATAAAAACTTTCGAAAAAATGAGGTATTTCTAAAAATGCTTTTTGTGCTTTTTCAAAACTTTTTTTTGAAAAATGTTAGTATAAGAATACAGGTAAGATACGAATATAAAAAATAAAGAAATATGTGTAATTTATAAGTACAATATAATTTCAGCATAACAATATAATTATAAAATGAGTAGTAACAAACATTATAAGAATCAAAAAAAAAAGTTTATGTAAGAACATATACATAAGGTAAATATAATAAAAATACTAAAAATTAAATAATAAACCAATTGAAATCTGAATTCAAAATGATTAATGAATAGATATTGAATAGATTTTTCGTTGACACATTCAATTTGAAACTTCGGAGAATCAAAAGTTCTCATTGTCCGTGCAATCCTGCACCTTACTTGCAACAACTGTTGCGTTTTCGAGTTCATTCACCGCAGTCTTTACAGCGTCCTCTACCGCGTACAGAAGCATACCCACGGTATAAGCTGCGGCTAGCATCGCTTCTTGTTCATTTTCCACCTCCTTTAAAACTGAAATTGAAGATCGCAGGACTTCTTCCTGCGCCTTTCTTGTAACAACTGTTACGCTGTCGGGTTTATTCAACTCGGTCTTTGTCGCGTCCTCTAACTTGTACAAAAGTATACCTACGGTATAAGCTGCGGCCAGCATCGCTTCTTGATCGTATTCCACTTCTTTCAAAGCCGCAATCGAAGACCGCAGAACCTCGTCCTGCATTTTCCACGAGAGCCGCGCTGTCGAAGCCGGCTGGATCTCGTCCGGTACCAACGTTCCAGTCGCCTGAAATAGGACATCTTCGCTGTCTGCCTTCTCTGACGGCAGAACCCATTCGTCTTTCACCACTGCAGTGGCATCGACACAAATGCAACGATGGTCCACCGTCACTTTGCGTGCTGATCGATTGGCCGCCACAAAACACTTACTGTGCATAACGGTTTTACAAGCTGTCGAAAAATAATTTTATGTTTTAATTAGAAATTCATCGTGAGTATCGACGCTAATGTATATGTATATTATATACAATTTCATAAACAATAAATTTACAATAAAAATATTTATTTTTTTATTATTACATTTCTAGTATTAAAATACTTTACTCACCTATGCATTTTATCATTTTTCTTAGTCGAAAGAAACATCTTTTTTTACAAATCGAGCATTTCTTTGGACTGTAAATGATTTGCTTAACATTCTCATGGTTCGTTACACCACAGCTAACGTTAGTCGCCATTGTCTATATAGAATGACTTTCAAAGTACACTATTATGCTCAAAGTCAAATTAAATGCGTTAACTGGTTTGATGTCAAAGCTGGTTGTGATTCAATAATCCATAAAACCGTTAAAAAGTAAACATATTCTTAATGGTATCTACAGTTACGAAACAAGATCTGAAATTTGTTGATTCTTCGACACAGCCAAGAACATTATAATGTGTTTTTATTACGATTACAATTTATTAGAGATCGAAATCACAATCAAATTATCTGGGTTCAAATATTAAATAAAGGATTATAATTTTAGCAACAGTTTTAATTTTAATAAATTTCCATAATTGTAATTTGAATTTGAAATACATGTTTATAAAAATATGTAAATAAAATACAAATTTGTGTTTATTGAATATATTTCTCTCGATAGATTGAATGAGCACTGTACTGATCTCATACTCATTCATAGGCAATACTTCGTATACTTCCGTTGTTCAAATCATGTCGAAAAACAAACACAAAAGTTTAGTATCAAAATACTCTATAGAACTTTTCATGACATCATCGGCATCTGCTCCACTTTTCTTATTCTTTATCTTTTTTAATTCGCTATTCATCTAATACCGAAGATTATGTAATTTTCTATAGAATTCTACATTATTAATTTTTATTTAATGAATTTGCAATCAATTTTGTTTATTTTGCCTTCTGTTGCCTGTTTCTATATTTTTTTAATGTATAATTCCAAAGTTCGGGAGACGACTCCAGAAGTTCAATTAGATTCTACAAAATATTCTTGTCCCATACAACATCGCATATCGTAGACAAAATTACGAAAAAATGTGTGTAAAAAAATATAAAATGTAAAGTACCTATACAATACAAATCAAATGACCGTACTCTATTTGTCTATTTAACTAGGGGAATTGATTAAAATTAATTTGGCTGTAGAATCCTATATCCGTGTTCATTGTGAATTATTGTAGGGGCGCTCGCTAATAGGGGCCACTTAGTGCCCATATTGCAACCAATGAGATTTTTTAATGAACAAAAAAAATATCATTCTATACATTTTGCAAATAATGAGCTTATTTTATTTAAAATATTTTTAATTCTACTAGTTAATTTATCAGTGTGCACATGGATTTATAATTTTATTTTTTCAAATTGAGGCGATTATAAATGTCTGTAATGTATTAGATACCTACTGTGTACTGTGTATCCGATAAACACGAGATAATTATCAAAGTCATAATATTAATGACTTTTTTAGACAATATTTATTTATTCGCTGCTGATATTCCATAATAATGTAAATTAATCATAGATTCAGTAGTGTATACATAACTTTTATATGGGGGGGGGGGATCAGTTGCAAACAAATTATTATGGAAGGAAAATTCCTAAACCTAAGTCCTGCACATTTAAATAATAAATAACAAAAGATATATATATATTGAATGTATCAAAATAATAATTTACAATAAATCCTTGCAATATATTTTTGTTTCCTTATAGTTTCTTTACATTTAAAACACTATTTTATACAATTTTAAAAAGACCTATGGGGAGATCTGACTCCCACATCCCCCCCTTGTATACGCCCCTGTCTAAATTCCTTAAAGACAATTTAAAACAATTGTTATTATTTAATTTATACCCTAAAAAATTATATCAGCGATGTAGTTAAATCTATCAATCACTTATATAGACTTTTTTTTGATAATTTTGAAGAAGAATTAATAACTTGGTATGAAATATGGCTAAAAACCTATGTGATCCAGGTACACAAATAGTTGATTTACTAGAAGAATCTAAATATTATCCTGCTGTACGAATACAGCTTTACGAATTACCATTACATTATCAGCAATTTCTTATTAAGTTGAAAGACCTTCAAGGTATCTAACATTAATAATAATAAAATAAATCGTTAAATCGTGTATATTAATTATTTAATTGTGATTATAATTAATTGTATTCAAGATTATTTTAACTATGTATTTATATATATTATCTGTTTATAGTGTTTTGCGTCGTATCAGAACATGAATAAGATCTACGAGTACTATAGGTAATACGAGGTTAAAAAATTTCACTCTAATTTATTTATTTAAAGATAGATACGAAGATTCAATATTGTTTGAAAATTGGGCATTCCCCTTCTTCTTTCTACCACAAAACGGGGATGGATTTTTATAAGTACCCAGGGGTGCTTAAATTCTAAATACGGCTCTGTATGTGATATATGCATATCATTGTATCAAATATCAAAAGTTTGAGTTCTATTTTTCAGTACAGTTATTATATTGCATTTTTTTGTAATAATTATCATGGCTGTAATCTGAACATTATACAAACAATAAATGTACAAATTTATGAGTAAAATAATCACATTACACGTGTTATATATTTGAATGTCTGCAATGAACAATAAAATTGAATAAAAAGTGGCGAAAGTCATCAAACGAGTATAATGTCATTTATATATTATTCACCATAAATTCCCACGAAATATTTTTTCCAATACGTAACAATGTTTATCGATTTACGACATTCCAAAAGAAATTATTTAAGGATACGGTCCCACGTTTAGGATAACGTCAATCCTTTTGTGACCCTAAATACAAGGGTTGACCTAATTCGGTGTATCGTAAACACATATACCTACTAATGCCGACACATAACGTATATATATATATATATATATATATATAGAAGGACGTAGGGCGAGCGCCTGTACAACGGTTTCTCTATCCGAAACAGTTTTTTGAAAATAACGGTTTACCTCAATACATCCGCAGTAATCGATATAAAATAATTGTAGTTTGATTTTTAAACGATTGAACGTTTTGTTTATTTAATTTATGCATTATCTGCGTGAAACTATTTTCGGACCAAAATGTATATGTTACAAACAATATGTTTGCTTTTTTTCACGGCTGTTCGCGGACTAAACAATCGTGTATACACTATAGCCTTTGGTTTCCATCCCATTACGATACATTACACATGTTGTTAAATTTGAAGTATTGTTGTTGGTGTCGTGTGTGCGACTATATAGAATATTTAACGTTGCTATTAAACTCAACGAGTGAACCATACTCCGTAAAATGATCGAGCCGTTACTTTTTATTAGGTACTAAAATGGGATAGCGGCAAGTGCACGGGTGCTGCAACGACCATACAGACCTGAGAAAACATTGGATATTATACGACGCGCGTTATCGTGATCCGTATCGGGTTAGCAATCACGTGCGGCAATAATATGTTACGAATAAAAATAAGTAACACTAGTAATCGATTACAATATTTTGCAAGCCATTCGTACTGCAATCTACTCGTATTAGGTTAGGTCGGCTACATTTTAGAATAATAATCGCTGCGATAGATAATCACCGCCATAGACGCAACTAGGGGTGCTTGGGGATGCTATAATACCCCCAGTCTCTAATTTAGTACCCTCAGTTAAAAAATTAATAATTGAAAAATTGTGTGAAAAAATAGTGTTTTTCTTATTTCACGTAGTTTCATGTAGCTTTATTTGATGTTTTTATCAGAAAGATGATTTGTTCATGATTATTAGTTAATTACATCGTCAGAAATACTTGAAAAATATTCCACTAGTCATCGCAAGGTAATACTAGTTTAGATATTATTTGCTGCGTATTGTATAATATTTTTTTCTAATTTGAGTATTTTTTAGTATTGTATAACCTAAATAAAATAATATTATGAAATAACTAGGTATGTTACAATTTATGTTTGTTAATATTTATAAATTAAAATATTATTGTATGTGTTATGGTTTGGTACATTTAATGATTAAATTGAATTACAGTACTTAGGGTTGGTGTGAGCTACGTAATTTCAGCACCCATAATATTTGGGTTCTATATGATCACCACCACGACCCGTACGAATACACCGGTGCGTACTTTATACGATGCGATAAATAACACATACATTACACACGAATGTATTCGATATTTGCATGCATCGTACACGAATCGAAACCCAGTACAAACCTTCAGCAATGGCTCAAAAATAGTTTATTTGAAAACGACGATTTATAGGAAACTGAAGATCTTTTTTCAACTCTACGATCATTAAGACCGAACTCGGTTATCGACGAAAATTCGCGTCCCATAAGCTCTTCGCTCCGTCTTGGTATTTTCATTTCGTTTTGAAAGTACACAGCTCATTGGTACAATTTTTCGAGCTGTCGCGTGGTTTTGAACTGGAGCGTTATTACCGTTGGTGATCATTGGTGGATCCACGGGAGGGAGGGGGTTAAAACCCTCACAAAAGCACGAAAAATATATATTAAAATTCAATAATTTTATGATTAAGAAAAAGATTTTTTTTTTTAAGTATGAGGGAAAGTATATAATTTGTATTTTTATTCATACAAGAAAATAGTATTCTTAGACTTAAATTAATGTATTATACATTATTATTAGTATTACTTACTATTATCATCTTAATTCATCATCAATCATTGACTGCAATGTTATGAAAAATATCACAAGGGAAAACATTATTTATGAAGAACTATCCCAAAGAAAATCCTGGATCCGCCAGTGACGGTGATGCGTCGTTTACGCGCATGTAATCGTATGTAATGTGGTGCGATCGTTTTATTCACGCATGTATTTTAGCTAACAACACTTGCAACCAACAGCTTTGATGCGTGTAACGAGCTCGTACGTCGCATACAGTCGAACAGGATAATTGATAATAAAACATTTGTATGCGCTGTATAAAGTGCACGTTGTATTGTTTTCAATGAGCGGAATAAAAAAATCCCGCGCAATTATATCGTCTAAAAACACAAAACGCGCTGGTATGGAAAAAACACACATACACACGGACAAAACCGCAATGGTCGGTCGGTTTAGGTGTTCCGATTCGTTAGAGACTAAAACACATAAAGTGCATTTACGATTGTTTACGAGTACTAACGTATAGGCTCATAGGTTTTAAGAGGTAACTACTTTATTTGCTTGAACATCATAAATCTTATATCATTAATTCATTTTCCTTAACTGTTTGATAAGAGTACAGTAATCCTTAGTACAAGTCTATGGAGAGACTAAGTTATAGTATTATAAGACGTATATAATTAAAATTTTAAAGTTTGCATTAAATAATTAGAGACAGGGGTGAACAAGCGTTTAGATGCCTGCCTTATTCTCTACTGAGCTTATCGGAAGTGCAACAATTTAAAACATTACCTGTGCACGAAAAGATCACAAATCAATCTCGTTTTCCTGTTCATATTTGTCGGTGCGCGATAAACAAATCACCCTGTATGTGGAGTATACGTTGCGTAGAACCGTGTAAATACTCACGTAACACGTATTATCGTTCGGAACCTTTTTGCGGTCTACGCGGACGGGTATGTACGCGCGTGATACCGTAACACCTGTAACCACATAAATTTGGGCGTACTAGTGTTGATATAGAATTCGAGAAAAATTTCGAACGTTCATTCGGCCAATGAAATAAATCATATGATACGTTGTTTCTGCACACAACAACGTAGACCAATCGTTCTTTTTATACAACACGGAAACTTGCGCGATTGAATTTCAAACATATTACAGTGCGGTGGCGTGTTGACAATGTTCTTATGGAGCGGCCGTTCCATCAATATTTTAGGGGTGGGTGCAGGTCCGTCTCACCACATTGTCTCACCTCCCCTAACGAAAACACCAGTCGACAGTCGGACTTGTTTCATTATAGACTAGAAGGATCTAATTTTACTTACGGAAAACAAATATTACATGTTTCGGAATACAGTGTATATTCGAATAAAATTTATATAACTACTCATTATACAACATAAAATATTATTATATATATAATTAAACTGTCAATTTTAAGAACGTGAGACACTGAAACATATATACAAGTTAAAAAGTAAAAATACGACTATATATAGTTAATTATACTACATACATTGAGTAAAAAAATTGTAGTCGGCATTTTTCATATTATTCACCCCCCCCCCCTTGATTTTCATTTTCGAGACGGCCCTGGGTGGATGGTTAATAATTAGCGGGATACTCTTTTGCTTGTAAGAAGAATAAATTTGTTATTTTGTAATCGTCAGACATCAATAGACTACATAATTTCTAAATATCACAACATATAATAGTATAATAATATTTAGGTAGGTACCTACTGTAAAACACGTAGTTGTGTAGTACGTTGTCTATACACTTATACTTATAACTATAGTATATAATTACCAGGTGTTTAAAAAATAAAGTTTTATTTAGCTAATAGTTTATGTTAATTGATGTTAAAAAATTATGGGATTTGAGCAAATTAAGTAAGCGTGTATTTGTAGCATTACTAGCATTAGAATGAAGCTTTTCATTATTATTAAGCGCGTATTACTTTTATTTACATATACCAATTATTAAATAAGTGATGATCGGTCATCATGAAAAATACTATATTACACAATATTTTTATAGGATTTAAATATTAATTTAATATAAAAAAAAAAAAGAGGACAATTATCCACATTAGTTGTTCAATATGTGTTTTATAGTGAAAATGCGAGCGAAACCAACGGTGATGGTATGTAGGGGTATTTTAAAAACAGGTGGATGGGTGGAGTATAAGAATCTTCGCTCCTTACCTAAAAGTAGTTCAACCTGCCACTGTTACATTGGAATCTCGCTGTATCGAACTTCGGTATCTCGAAGTTTCTGTATGTTGAATATTTTTTTTTCGGTCCCGATCATTCGGTATTGGACTTACGCGTTAAGTTATCTCGGTACATCGGATTTCCATGTGTCGAATTTTTCTATAAGTATATGTCGAAGTCATCATCCGGTACCCACCGCCTATTACGACTCGCTAATTCGAATATATGATAGATTAGATAAAGTATAAAATGCTCAGACTATAAAAAATATAAGCGAATGACAGAGCTTGTACGCACAACGTTGAAATAAAGTTGATATTTATTGTTGAGCTATTGACCGATAACGGCGTTAAAGTTACGTGGACTTTGTGTTCATGAACTTCGGAGATACGTTCAACAAGAGTTGGGAGTTTTTTACAAAATATTTTCCACGCTAAATAGTTTAGGCAGTTTTATCGAGAATACTTCTAATACCAAACAAAAATGACAGATTTTCCTACTTTCATGGAGAATAATGTGTGCTTAACCGAAATTACGAATACCAACAACATACGTACATATAATAAATACACATTTCTCCCCACAATTAAATGTTTTTATTTCAAATTTTATTTATGTTCGAAATTCCCTGGGTAACTCGAAGTTTCGATATGTCGAATTTCTTTTTTTTTGTCGAACTTTGAGATACCGACTGGTTCCGCTGTGGTTAGCGCGTGTGTTCGACGATCGTCTGGTATTTCGGTGCGCGTGCGACAAACACATTATATTAAACAATACGTGTCGAGCGCAATGAATTTCGGGCGAGCGGAGCGGTTATGTCAGCCGGTCACATGTATCCTGCAGGATCCGGGAGACGGGCGCAAGGGGCCTTTTGGAAATTGAAGCGTTGTGTTCGACGGGTCTCTTAACTCTCGTTAATGTAACCGTAACGTGCACGCACAAGAGCGACGCGCACGCTCGCACGTTTTACGCTGACCGTGATTCGTGCGGCCGTACATAGCTCGCGCCGTTTTATGATACGGGTCGGGCCCTCGGTGTAAACACACTCGTCGGCACATTCGAGCCAATCGACGTGAACATTACACATAGTCAACTCGTTCGTATCGTCTGTTTACCTATACGGAAATAACGTATATCTAGTAAAAAAAAAAAAATAATATACAATACAAAATAATATATACATAATAATAATAATAATAATAATAATAATATACACGTTTCTGTTAAATAAGCATTTACAAATTATATATAATTAATATCCATCATTCTGTAGTTGAAAATTTAAGATTTAAATAGTTTATTATAGATTTGATTATTTGATTAAAGATGAATTTGAAAACAAAAAATGTGTTCTTTTGATTAAGCAAATCATATTTATGGTTAAACACGAAACATATAAGGTTTGAGTAAAAATTAATTGATAATAAATACAAATAAATACATTAAGCACTAAAAATATTATTACAATAGTTGGTTATGAGCCATTATTTTTACAAAATGAAACCTATTTATTTCAAATAAGCCAATGTGTACAAATTGTTGTTAAATAATATTGATGCGCAAATGGTTAACCGGTAAACGCGCAAACGATGTAAAAAATTGAACGACGCGCAAATATCTTACGAAAAAGGGGTCAAAATCAACCATGGTCATTGCGCAAACCGGCGGTATTGCACGTGTACCTGCTCCCCAACTGTTCCGGACGGATTTTTCTATATGTTTGTTTCGTACGGCTGTCGGACGACTTTCTCGGGCCTATCCGCGTGCACAAATCGCGTTCGGTGGAAAAGTTGTTACGATCCCGTCAGACTGGCCGACAGTTGTTTACGGTCGACGTGTGTGCAACGGGTGGGAGCGCGTTTTTATGTGATCGTTACAAAATGTACACAACGCACACGCATAATACGAACATAATACAACATAATACATAATACGAACGTTCGTTTAAACGTGCGGGGACGGAACCATAGGCGCAACTAGGGTAAAAAATCTGCAGGTGGGAGGGGGTTACAGCCCTCCTACTAAAACTTAAAATAACCTGTTGATCACTCCTACTCTTATATACCATGTTAATATATTTTAGATTCTAAGCCAAATTGGATTTACCGCAATGTGTCTTTTTTTTCTATGTGACATTATTGCGAGTTAAGTAAGCTGTGTACGGTATGCCATGTATGACATGGAATATTTATGGGAGGAGATGAAATCTTGATCTGAGGGGGGGGGCTAAGCCCCCTAGTTGCGTCTATGGACGGGACACGAAAATTCTGCGGCGAGGGAGAAACGGAACGTTATTGCGTGTTCACTATTATATTACAAAAAGGTTTTTAACGCATTTATATTATGATATATAGTTGTTCGTCGTACCGTGTTGCTGCCGCCAAAACGTTTCTCTCGAACGTACGGGTTTTCGCGCCATTATCATAATGACGTGTTCGGGGCAAAAAAAAAATTTTAAGGGGGGAAAAAATGACTGCCAGAACGTGTTAACGATGACGGCGACGACGACGGCCCGCTGCGGCAGAGTGTATTGTCACGCGAAATGCGACGGCGGTATGCAAAACCTCGACTTGATGACCAACGTTGCAGACACGAAAGGAGTTCATTGTGACGACGGCCCTTTGAAGATTTAATGAGGCGTACGGGGGGTTTTTTTTTCTTTCAAAATTCCACTGCAGCCAAGTACACGTTTGATTATTGTCTAGTATTACTAACCGTCAACTTATCGATTACTACTAGGTACGTTTTCACCAGACGATTAAACAGAGCGCGCGCATATGTATTTGAATGTATTATCTTACAGCAAACTCCATCGTCACGCATCGTTAAACGCATATTTAGTAGACGATATTCAATATGAGAAAATATTTGTAGCTTAAAACATTCATTATTAATTCAAATAACATCTTGCACCAGTCGTACTCGTATTCTATAGAATATAAAATTATTTATTATTTTTTTAAAAAAAAAAAAAATTATTGTATCGCATTGTATTTTTACCCGTGAAGATGTTTCTATTAACACAACACGTTGAGTCATCGCTGTCGAAAAGCCATCTTTCGTTTTGTTCGCTGATATTTTACCATCAATGTTTTCCCGATTTGCTAAGTCTGATCTTGTTTTAATCAGGTTTTGCGTCAATGTAAAATATAAAACAGTATTACAATTTTTTTGATGGTCAATATGTAATGAAAAAAATCCTGGCGTTTTAAACGTTTTAAAATTGCATATTTCATTAAATATACATATATACGTATTTCGTCCTGTAAAATGTTTACTTTCATTGCGTCTCCAAATGAATTTTCCACCATTAATTGGAATCTTTTTTTGTGGGAAAATCTATTGTACAAAAGGAGATATTTTTCTTGTTAACGTTTTATATACTCCAAAAACATAATATATTACATTATAATGTTGTACTTATCAAAAGCATAAGTAAAATAATGAACTTGAAAATTAGGTACGTGGGACGTCTTGTCGATTACTAAATGATTCATTATTCGATAATATAATACAGGATTGGCAATTATAGATACAATTGATGATTTTATATTATTACCACAACAATGATGAATTATAAGGATTATTAAATTATATTTTACATTTATGTAAAATACTTTGGTTATCCCAATAACGTCGTATGCGCCCAATTGGCACACGCGTCTAAATTATGGTAAACCCGTAAGGATATTATAGTTAATCGATTAACAAAAAGCCGTTTATAAGTTTTATACATCGATTTGTTTAAGTCACTAATGGGCGCTGTATGTTCGTATTCAAGCGATAGTGAATAAGTACGTTCGATAGTAATGATAATTTAATTAAAGTATAAAATGAGTGGCAGACTGGACGTGTTTTCGGTCGATTAATATGCAACATATTAAAAAAAAAAGTACAAAAATCGAAAAATAGATACAATTGATTGTTTGAATAACAATTAACCAAAATGGAAGAAAATTAAAAAAAAAATTGTTGACCGACCTGCGAAGTGCTACCCATGCACATGTCAATGTTACGTTTACTACAGGCGTAAATCAGCCTCTGAATGTTATTAAAACGTACTAGATTTACACCGTCGAATTTACGTATATTTATAATCCATTATATATTCATAAACGGAGGATTTAAGTGGGAAATGCGTTGTTCAAATCGGTTGTGGTGTTTAGACACTTGTACACTTAAGTGTATAACCATGCGTAATAATATTATATTATAATACTCGTAAATATTCGAACACACGTTTCTTGGTGATTTAATTGCATTTAAAATGTTTTGGTCTGTCACTGTACACGTTTATTTGACTTTCGATTATTATCGGATATTATAAAATATTATTATTACGGTACATATGATTAAAGTGGTGTTTAAAAGGGTTTTAAGTGGATCAAACGAAAAACATATTTCGCGTATTCCGTTTCGAATACGCGTTTAATTTATTATATTATTATATTATATACTTCGGAATCAATATAATAAATGCGTTATGAAACCAATGTTATAGGTATTATAATAACCGAATGTCAAAGTAGTTTTTTTAAAACTCGAAGCAAAATGGCCACGTTATATATATTATGTATAGTACAACGATTGAATGCTATTAATAACGCACTTTTACAAAATTTAATTGATTTGTCGATAAACACATTAAAAGTTTATGACTGTTTACATAAATATCACATAGGTACTTCACGACTGCGTTCGAAACGGATTAGATTTATTTCGAATTAAATAACAATAACGAATAACGATAACAATCTTAATAAAATGAAATGTTTTAAACTCTGTTTGTTATGACTTCAACAATATTATAATTCTGTGCGGAAAGCAAAATCGATATAGTTCTGCGTGAAGATGTTTGTACACATAACATATATTTTACGTTATAAACTCATACAACTTGTGTAAGAACATTAAAATAGAGATGAAACAAACACGTTTAAATAATCATACATTTTTGTTATTGTTCGATTTCAGTCTACCTAATCAAACGTTTGCGCAAAAAAAAATTACACATTATTTTATCATACCTAATATGTAAAATGTATATGAGAGGATGTAGTAAGGAAAGCGATAGGAGGAGCGTTATGGACTGAAGATTACAAGCACTGGATAGAGAAAACTGGTGGCAAGAATGTACGTCGGGATGATCCTAGTGACCGAGATTACCGAAGAAAAAAAAATGTGTACAGTGTAAACAAAACAAAATATAAGTAATTTATCAACATTCCATGCAGTGACGCATCTAGGGGTGGAGTTTGGGGGTCGTGACCCCCCCCCCGGAAATTTTTCCAAGGTTTTTACAAATTCTACGTAGGAAAAAAATGGTTTATCTTAAAAACGCGAAATGGCTGATTGATATGAAATATTAATATTACTCGTATTATAATTGATAACAATAATAAAATGACAATATGGAGCGTTTTGTAACGTTCCGTTCAACCTTAAAACATCAATAACCTTGCTATTACGATTCCTCGATAGTTGATTGTATAATACTTTTTTTGTGGTATCATAATATAAAATAGAAGTTAAACAATTTAATTTGTAATTTAAATATTTTACTCATAAACCTAACTTAATCTTACTTCCTTATCCCTACCAAACACTTGCAGAAAATGCTTATTTTTTCCAAATTCACAAAACACTTTCAATATTAAACAGACAACTAAAATAATCATAAGAAATTCTTTGGTTGAGAGTTGGAAAAAAAATACTTATTTTAAAATTATTTTCACTAGTAGAAATAGCAGATGTAGGAGTACTAGAATTTTCATAAAGAAACATTTTTTTTCCTTTTAATGGTTCTTTTTAACGAGTAACCGCTAGACAGATATAATAGCACTCGTTCGGTTTTCGAATTATTTATTTTATTACCCCAATCCCTGCAATAAGCATCGGCTGCCAATATGCGAACCGATTAACACATAATTTACATACGACATGTGCTGTGCCAACTTAGACGTGTACGCGTAAGTGATTAATTTCGATTATATCGTCTCAACAACTGTATTTGATCGCTATAATTATCGGAATAATTATTCGTGAAAATGGCCAAAATGTCTAGAATGTCATTGAAACCTGAATTTTAACGACTTGATGCCATAAAAATACGGAAACGTGCTAGCAAAACACTGGGAATATTTTCGAAAGCTGATTAAGGCGTTGAAGGGTCGGAGCGGATACGGTTTTCGTATGAAAAACTGTCTCATGGTATTTTTACAGGTCGAGTTGAACTTTTGTTTTCAATGTTTGATATTCTTAAAAATATGTTTACTAATATTATGTAGAGTTTAATCAAAAATTACGTATATTTATTTTAGCTGGGCGACAAGAACGACAGATATCATTTTGGAAAATAATGCCGTAAACTGAACAATTTACACTTTTACAAACGAAATATATAATGTCAGTTACCTTGTGATGCGAACAGTAGTTAGTTGAAAAACACGAATGAAAAATAATTTACCTATCTGCAACATTTAAGGCGTATACTCGTATTTATCCGAGGTATGTAACAAGTAACCAGTGGACCCTGGCATGTTTGTTGCTGCGAGTTTTACTTGTATCACAATATTATTCAAACGTCCCAGTGATTCGACCGATTTCTGTGTTTTCTAATATATTGTACGTCCACTTAATTTCTCATAGAGAAACATAAAAGAAAAAAATAGAAATTGATTTAACTTGAAATATTAATTTTTTGACCAGGGTAACGTGACTTCAGCATTTCGTTAAACAATAGTGAATATCCACTAATAGTTACTTAATGAAATCTGCATGGTATCTTTGCACATTCCTAAAATACTCTAAAATTGCCTGATTAATATTTATAGCTCTGTTTCAGTACTCCATGGTTCGTCAATTTCGTAAGATATATATTTATCAAACGAGCAACACAATGATGCTTGTTAATTGGTATAAAATATAATAATTAAATGTATATATTTAACATATATATATATATATATATATAAATACCTGATTATTGGATCAAAGCGTTCAACAATGATGATTCGAATGACAGGCAAAGATGATACACACGGACATACTTGATGTTGTTATGGTATTAAATTATTCCCGTAAAGATAGTAATACATCACCTGATGTTCTACACTTCATAATTGACTGTTGACTTTATGTGGTGTCTCATACCAGGTTTTACAATATTTTATATGAAAATGGAGAAGTGATAGGCTTCAATAAAGGAGCCATAACACTAAGAATAGGAGTATTTACCTTGGAAAGAAGATATAAAATAAGTAAGAAATGTAAAAAGTACTAAACATTTGAGAAAAAAAATGTACCTGCTTAATAGATTTATACCAAAATAAAAAATAGTTTGAAATTTAAAAAACATGATAAATTCAAAACTAACTTCTTGAGAATACAACTTGTATGTTAGGCATCAATCTAATTTTAGCACCTTGTTATTAGTTTTTAAAAATTAAGTTATAAAAAATATTTCTGAATTTTAATGTGAAGTAACAATAATTAATAATGTAATTTTAATTATTAATTATTAAAATTATGTGTACTATTTTTAAAAGGGCTCACCTACATAACAATAATAAAATAATAATAATAATAATTATCGAGTAGTTTCTTGGTTCAGTTGAGAATGCTACACATTGTTTTATATAATTGTTTTGTAGTAATTTAATGTTTGAAATCTAACTTTAGCTCTGTGCAACACCATCTGAATTATTTTGGTTCATTTTTCAAAACATACTGCATGTAACATTCTGCATTCGTCCAATAAGCTAAATACTTTGGTGTACGCTTAGCTTAAAAGCTTATACTTTTCAAAGAGTAAATATTAAAATACACATAATTTAATAAAAATTTTAAGAAAAATTTTAAACTAATTCTAGTTTAAAGCTAATACTCATCAATAAAAACTAGTTATATAAATAGTTATGATACAATTATAAACTATAATAATAATAAATATAATAATATTTATAACAATATATCAATAAAATTCATATTTATTGTTTTGTTTAAGTTATATTTTTTACATACATAAATATTTTGAATATTTCTATGTACTTAAGAAATATATATCAATGAAATCTAAAAATTTAAAACAGAAAAAGTAAACTAAAAAAAAAAGTGGAATGATTAAAAATGATTAACAAATAATTATTTTTACACAAATTCATTTTTTTTTAACTTAAACTTAAATAAGACTCATCCTTCAATAAGATTTCCCTGTAAAACAAAAAAATATATATATATATATATATATTTATTTATAAGTATATAATAATGAATATATTGAATATGTTATAGTAAGTTTTTTTTTACACATTCACCACATACCTTATTTTTTAAATATACAGTAAACTGACTGATTCATAGTTTTAAAAATGAGTATTCAACTGATTTTTTTGCTATTGATATTTGTTGACATTTTTTAATACACTTGATTAAAATTTGTTTAGGAATGGTGATTACATGTATTATAGAAAGATCAATTTAATACCATTAGCATTAGTCAGGTATTGACTTGTATTATATACAATAAATTTTAGTTTTAATGTGACTTACATTAAATTAAATAAATAACGTTTTAAATTTTTTTAAAAAAATGGTGAATAAGTAACCAGATTAAACAAAAACTTTCAAAAATATAAGGAAAAATTTCTGAAATTTGTTGAACATAATTTTCAAATTTCAATTTATACTATTGATCTATAAATTACATGGTAACGGATTTGTATTGGTCTTATGCATTTTTTTTAAGATCAAACATTCTTGTATTGACAGTTCACTTAAATCTATTTGGATATTACTCCCATTTACTATGAATAAAAAATATAAGAATAGTTAATCGTTAAATGGTTATAGCTAAGAGTATGTTTCCATTTATTGGATACTATAGTCCTAAAATTAAGTATGCAATTCACTAAGTGCACTTAATATCATGGTAAACAGTATAATATTGAAACTGTAGATCAAACATTATATGTACAAGAATAGAAAACAGGACCGTTAAGGGACATGCTTATCAATGTTTCATTTTCAGCATAGACTCAAGGTAATCAATTCCTATGACTTAACTATAACTTATTGGAGTTACAAACAGTGAATGTGTTAAACAAATTATGTATAAAACAATATTAATATATCATACCCATTCTCGAGCTATGATAAGAATCGTATGATTATTCAATTTTGGACCAACCAATGGATTCATTTGAGCCATGTAACAACACAGCCAACTGTAAAATAATATTAAAGTATTATAATAAGTTTGAAGTAAAATCAGTTAAATGGTAGTTAACCAATCATGGTTTGTAAATAATAACTGAATTTTAATATTTCGATAAAACTCCATATATTAACTACCATTAGGTAATAAGATTAAAAGATATGTTTGATTTTATCATACTTACAACAGATAACAGGTTGCTGCCGTCATCATCAACATGAGTTGTTGAACTCTGGAGAAAATAAAAATATTAGATTTAAGAACAAACTTTGGTCAGCAAATATAATATTGATTGATAAACGTGACATAGTCTTACCCTCTATCTGGTCCTTTGGGAAGGAGGAATGGTAATACAATGCCGACCACACCCCATAATGAAGTAAAAATTAAAACTGGTAGAAAAGCAGCTCCCATGATCGTGTGATGAATAGATTTTCTACAAAACGACAAGCATAAGGATTAGAACAATTAAATTTAAAACGATCTAGAACGCATGGAACGGCAAAACGACAGGTTACACGAGTCATTCGTTGGGCTAATTACTTGACGTGAGTACAAAAGATTCGCCTTACCTTTGATAACAGCTACGAGTGAAACGGTCAAGGAACGTCCGGTAATACTTTTGGAAAAATTACTTGTTTGGAACACTCGAGCCCTTGGGGACTGAGGATATTCAGGAGTCGAGGACAGTATTTTTGGTTGAACGCCTTAAATCTTTGTATAGCTGTTAATAGATTATATTATTTTCAATATCACTATTCCAGCTGATAAAATGTAAACATCGCTAAACGTCTTTGACATACTTAATGTATGTTCTCTTTGGATGACCGAAAACTGTGGTGTAAAATGGTTTTTTTTTTGTTGCTTTTATTAAAAAAACATCAAATAAGCAGTACAATTGCCACTCAGGTACTTAAGTGTACATATTTAGTGTTGTTTGCATTCGGAAGAACATTTCACCGTTTGACTACGATGATTATATTTTTGTTAAATTCAGTCTTTGAATAATATTCTACCGTAAGATGTCGCTATCAGTATCTATATATATATTTTCCATTTCATAAAAAAAAAAACGAGATTTATGCAGCCCAAAATCATGACTGAAGATATACTTTATGTAGAGTTATTATATTTTATTGAACAAAAATCGGGATAATTTTTTTAAATTTTTTTTTTTAATCAACATACATTTTTATTGATTTTTTGATTATGCAGGTTCAATTGTTACAAAAATATATTTATTTATATGATTATTTACTTTTGTGGGATACTGCATATCACATGCTTCCCCCCCGTAAATGTACGGTACTTTCCCACGAGGTAGAAGTTCTGGAATAAACATTGACTAGGTTACTGGTTACTAGGTTACCGACACTGACCACGGTGTTCTAAAAATAAGTTTAAATTAGCAGACCGTGGGCAGTGCCGTCTTAAGGCATGGGCTCATAGGTCCATTGTAAAACATTTGCGAAATTTTATCATATAGATATTAATGAAAATGAATTGATTTTAGAATGTATACACTTAAAAGCGTATCTATCGGAACTTAATATTTCTGAATTAAGTATTTCTACTACATACAAATGTTTAAAATCAAATAGACTAGAAGAAACATTTCCAAACATAATAATTTATTTCCGAATTTTTTATCAATGATGATTACCAATTGTAGTGGGGAACGTTCATTTTCTAAGTTAAATTCAATTAAAGAAGAGCTTAGAATGACCATGAGCCAGAAACGGTTAAACTCTTTATCTTTAATGAGTATTGAACATGAACTACTATCAAGTTTAGATTATGAAAATATTATAGAAGACTTTGCGAATGAAAAAGCTAGGAAGAAACCATTAAAGAGTATTTAATAACTGACAAATTTAAATCAATACTTATATTTTTTTTTATTACGATTATTTTAGTTTTTGTTTAATGAATTACATTTATTTTTTAACAATATATCATATTAATGTATAAATAATTAATATCTTGACGTTTTAATTAATAGAAAAATATTTTTTGACGTATAGGCATATATTTTGAAATTATAATAAACACTGAAGTAACAGAGATTTACACACAAATTCACTTTTTACTAATAAAGTATGATATTTATTAAATAATAATACATTATGTGTTAAAATTAGGGTGCTCAGACATCCTGTATTTTACAAGAACATACTGTTTTTTGATCAAGTGTCCTGTGTCTTGGGATAGAATGAAAAAACATGAAAAATGTCCTGTATTTTCTTGACGTTCTGTTTAGTTCTTCGTATCATTAGTTTTCATCATTATATTAAGAATTAAAACAGTTAACAGTCAAAAAAAAAAAAAATTGTTTTCTTCAAATTATCACACTGGTGACTACTGACTTTATTAATTTATTCTGTGGTTATTAATATCACAAACCATGGATTTATTTACATCCGTGTCAACTATGATTACTATCGCTATTCGATTGGTACTTTTATAATACGAGTATTTATTATTATCCGTTGTACATTATCTACAGACTACAATTTATTTATACCAAGGTCTTAGATTAAACATTGTTTTATCCTGATTTGAATTTCGTTATCATAAATCAAAATTTTCACATTGTAAATAACGAATTATGAATTAGTTATTACCATAACAAAAAAAAAATTTTTTTTTTTATTTAAATGTAGATTTTATTTTATGTTAACAATTGAAAATTAAAATAGGAATTATTTTTTTTATGAGTTCACCATGACGTAACGAAAATGTGTTTTCAGAGAATCGTTACAAAAACAATATAGTTTTTTAAAAAAGTGCTCTAGAGAAGGTGTTAATGATAAAATAGAATGTATAGTATGTGGTGCTGTATTCAGTATAGAGAATGGTGGACAGTCAGTTATAAAACAACATTTGGACACAAAACGTCATAAGTCTGCAACTAGTTCATCTCAGAGTATAAAAATTAATGATTTTGTTTTCATTGAATACATTTGGATCAAATGAGAAATGACTAGCAGCAAATGAAGGTACGTTTGCTTATCATATCTGTAAACATAGTAAAAGTTTTCGTTCAATGAGTTTTGATATTATTCGTAAATTATATGACAAAAAATTTAGTTGTGGTCCTACTAAGACAAAATCAATTATTTTTAATGTTTTAGCTCCTTTTACGAATGAAATTTTAAAAAAAAAAACTACAAGATATAAACTTTTTAACAATAATGATAGATTCTTCGAATCATAAAGATTTACCATAAAAATTATACCAATACTCTTTCGATATTTTTTCCCAGATAAAGGACTAAAAACTGTTATTTTAGAATTTATGGATTTTCCAAATGAAACATCGGAACAACTTACTAGTTATATATTAAATGTTTTAAAAATTTGGTCAATTGAACATAAGTTAATTGCTTTATCTGCTGATAATACCAACACAAATTTTGGTGGATCATCAAGACGTGGTAAAAATAATGTGTATTCTAGATTAAAGGACTCTATCGGTAATGACTTAATAGGAATTGGTTGTTCAGCTCACATAATAAATAATAATATTCATACAGCTGCAGATACATGCCGATTTATATACAAATCATAATTTCAAATTTTTTCAATATTTTTATATTTATTCTTTCAAAGTTGAAACACTAAAAAGTTTTTGTGAATTTGTGGATACTGATTATAAAACTATTCTGAGCCATTCAAAAACTCGTTGGCTATCATTATATCCAGCTCTTACTCGTTTGATTGAAATGTTTGAAGTATTTAAGTCATATTTTCTTTCTATTAGTAAATGACCAGTTATTTTAAAAGATTTTTTTCAAAATCCATTATCTCTATTAATAACTCAATTTCTTCATACACAAAGTGAACTATTTTATTCAGTGATTAAAAAAATAGAAGCGGAACAAATATCTGTTTTTGAAGTAAAATGTATAGTAGATTCATTAATTTCCACGATTCATAGCCGGTTAACAGGTTATTTTCTAACAACCAAAGAAAATACTTTATTTAATATTTTGAGAGATGATGTTTAATTACAACAAAACAATATGACAATTATAGAAATACATTTTTAAATACTTGTCTAGATTACTTACAGGAATGGTCTAATCCAATTATTGAAAAATTTGGAAAAATCAATTGGATACCTAACATTAAAAAATATAGAGACAAATTTTGTTTGAGATAATATCTTAAAAACATTAGAAATAATACATTCTGTGAGTTCAAGCTTTACCATAAATAAATCTGAGTTGTTTGATGAAATAATGCTGATTCGAAACTGCTTCTTATATAAAGATACGCAACAAAAAATTAAGGAAATGCGTAGTTTTGAAGAAATTTGGTTATATGTGTTTAAATTTAATACAATTGAAATTAAATTGTTAAATTTGAAAAAAATTGTTTAATTTTTTATGTGTATACCTGGAACTAATGCTAGCATAGAACGTATATTTTTTCTGATGAACACAACTTGGACTGATGAAAAAAATAGATTCCATGTTACCATTGTTAAGTCAATGTTAATAGTAAAAACATTTTTTAAAGAAACATGTTGTGAATTCCATAATCTGCTCCTAAAAAATGAAGATTTACAAAAAAAAAAAATAATTATCAAAATTTGACAGGGTAAAATACAGGAAATATGTGTTATTTGTTTTTTATTTATTTAAATGTCTTAAACTTAAAATTTTATAAAATTTAATTTTGTTGAAAATATTTATTTAGTTTTATTTTTATTAGTCTTTATACTTAAATTGTTACATTTTCTATAAACATTAAAGAAAATGTGAAAAGTTATAATATTTCATGATATAGATAACTTATATTAGTTGTTAGTAAACTCTAGCATTAATGCTTTAAAGGTTAAGTACATTAAAATGAAAAGTGATTATATTTTCATTGATAGAGAAGGGGGTATATTATGTTAAACTAAGCTTGTCCTGTATTTTTATTTTAAAAATCTGAGCACCCTAGTTAAAATATGTATATATGTATCATAATTTAGTATTATAAGGCCTCCGAAAAATGTTGGGCCCAGGGCCACATAAGACCTTAAGACGTCTCTGACCGTGGGTATGACTAAGCTACATTACTGTACTACAGTGATAGGTTTTTATTTTTAAATTTATATTTTTATACTCTTTCAATAATTTTTAAGTATAATATTGACATATTTATACATAAATAAAACATATAAACAATGATTTCTATAAGAATATTTTTAATTTAAAAAATATACTTTTTGATATGTATTTGAACTTTTTGTTTGGTGTTGATACCCGATATACTAAAAACCTACGTTAGAGCGCTGCACTTTTATTTGCTCTGGGCATCAAATTTCCTAGATCTAGCATCGAAATCGAAATCGAGTCTGCTCTTGATATACAGGAATCCTATTTATTTACGTCTAAAGAATACCAAATGCCAATAACTAAAGATAAAAATTTTAATACTGATAGGAAGCGTCACAATAGTAATATGAAGAATGTACCGGAATTAAAAGTTTTGAGAGACACGGTTTAAGAAAATATACCACTAAAAAAAAACAAATTACGAGTTAACTAATAACTATATCATATTTGAAAGTATTAATTATTATTTCATTCTAAGAAAATATTTTTTTATTTTTTAACTTCAAAAAATCGCGATCGAACATGATCAGAATAATAATTTTAATATAAGAAGTACATTTGTTTTTGTTATTTTTGTATTTGATACAGCTCCTCGTAAACTTTAATCTAAATTAATTTTAACATCTAAATTCAGAACTTCTACGGTTATTATATATTATATTTAGGTATATACAGTGTGTTAATGCTAACTGAGAACACTCAATATCTTTGGGTAGAGATCTGAAATTTGAATTCTGATTTTTTGTTGGTTTTTATAACATAAAAATGTGTATTTTTACAAGTTTTTAATTTTTTTAACTTAAATAGACACGAGCATGCGCAGTACAACTTTTTTTCTTAAATGGCAACCATCTATTTTAACTATTAATTATTTTTCGCCTATTTTTTTTAATGAATTTTGGTAGTTAAACCAACTTTCTAAGTCCAAAATTGACCCAGTTACATAAATTTAATCAAAAAACTGTAAAATGCTCCCGATTTTAAATTTTTTTGATTGTAACTCTAAAAATAATTATTCTAGAATTGTTAAGGCTTAATATTTTCACTCTTATTTATTAAAGTGATATTTACACGTTATTATAATTTTATCTACTGCATAGTTTTCACTTTAATTTGGGTGGGTATTATAACTTATAGTAGAAAAAACGTAAATAAGCAGGCACGTTGTTTATTTCGTGTCATTTAATGGATTTTATGGATTTAATAATTATTAAAATAATAATGGATTTAATGAAGTTTAATTAGAATTTATCAATAATTAACAATAAGTTTAATTTTTATTCAAGTTACAAGTTTATTTATTTATTGATTAATTTAAAGTATAAATTGTTCAAATTATTGTCCTCCGTGTACAAAACATGATTCAGCGGGCCGCATGAATTCTTTATTTGTTGTAGCAGTAATTTCTTCATTAATCAGTTGATTGCAATGATATTTATAATATTTTAAATTAGAATAAAAACGTAATCTAATACTTATTGTATTTTATCAAGCATTATAAAACTAAACATTAGGCACCTTCCTTTAAGTAAACGTTTATCTTTATCACAATTTGATACAAAATTAAATACGATGAAATGAACATGAAATGTTTATTTATACAAACTGATAATTTCAATATTTTTCATCGTTCAAACACGTGTGTTACTCCGTGATTAACATGAATCGTTCCGAATAAGTTGATATGTTATTTATTTATTGGGAGAGTCAAAAAAATGCACGTCGTGCAGCACAAATTTATGCTCATTGTTTCCCAAGTATACATATTAATTCTTTTATGTTGCTTTAGAAAATTTTTTTAAGTTAGTTTCATTGTTTTTGATAGATTACTTTAGATAGAGAACATCCTGCCTATAGTTTTATTCATAACTTAGAAAGGAATCTTAGAATATAATCTTAATTGCTGTAAAAAATAAAGAATTCATGTAGCGCGCTGAATTATGTTTTGTTCACGGAGGACAACAATTTGAACAATTTATACGTTAAATTATTCAATAAATAAATAAACTTGTAACTTGAATAAAAATTAAACTTATTGTTAATTATTGATAAATACCAATAGAGTCATTAAATAATAAATAATAATAAATGTCACGAAATAAACAACGTGCCTGCTTATTTACGTTTTTTTTTCTATAAGTTATAATACTCTGATAACGTGTAAATATCACTTTAATAAATAAGAGTGAAAATATCAAGCCTTAATAATTCTAGAATAATTATTTTCAGAGTTACAGTTAAAAAAATTTAAAATTGCGTGCATTTTACAATTTTTTGGTTAAATTGCTGTAACTGAGTCAATTTTGGACTTAGAAAGTTGGTTATATACCAAAATTCTTTGAAAAAATAGGCAAAAAATAATAAGTAGTTAAAATAGGTGGTTGCCATTTAAGAAAAAAAAAAGTTGTACTGCGCATGCGCGTATCTATTTAAGTTAAAAAAAATTAAAAACTCGTAAAAATACACATTTTTATTTCATAATAACCAACAAAAAGTCAGAATTCAAATTTCAGGTCTTTACGCAAAGATATTGAGTGTTCTCAGTTAGCGTTTACACACTGTATATATATATATATATATATATATATACATGTATATAAGTAAGTACATACATGTGTGTGCGTGTGTTTAAATTTTATATTTAATCTATTTTATAATCCGTATAGAAAGCTTAATAAATATTTAACATTCAAATATTAATTAAAATCTATAAGTAAGTAGACTTATTTTGAGATTTGGTTAAAGAAATGGGCAAGTAAATTTACATAATTTAAGCTCTCAAAATTAAAAAGCGATGATTTAATAATTATTTCACGATGTTATAATGTAAGACACGTTTGTCTGCCTGGGGAGAACGATTTTTTATGTACCTTTGTAAAATTAGATTAAACCGTTATTTGAACGAACGTATTTACGTATGAAGTTTAAACATTTTTTCAAAATTTGGTGCAATAAGTTGATTAGTGCACATTTTTTGGTTCTCGAAAAAACAGGATTGAAAATATTCGGTAACGTTAACAATTCGGAGTACTGACGTATGTAAATTATAAATGGTAGACGTAAGATTAATGATAATATTATGACATGTAAATATACTGTCAATTTTGACACAAACCTTTTTAAACATTTTTCCATATTTTCAACTTTTATATTTAAACAATTCCATACGGATAACTGATTTTCAGGATATAGATGTTTAAATTCCACCAGCAATCTATTTCCGGTGGTAATGAATCATAGGGTCGAAGCCCTATCACACCAGCCTAACATCATATCATTAGAAGCACTAACTTGTACGATTAATCATAATATTATCTTACACTGTTTTTTCCTTTTTTTTTTTTAATAATTTAAGTATATTTATTAGTAAGAATGAGAATACATTGGCTTAGCATTTGGTATTTCATTTTAAGGTTAGGTTAGGTTAGGTTAGGTTAAGTTTTTCTTTAAATACCAATATAAATATCCTTTTCTCTTGAGTTTAAATAAATTAACAATATTTTATCGTTATATATCTAAGAAGTAAAAATAAAATAAATTCACAATATAAAAATATATAAAATGTACCTATATATTTAAAAAATACTTAACTATGTCCAATTATGTGTGTAAAATATTCATCAATAAGCTATGAACATTATATGTCTATAATTAAATGTAGACTATTGGGACATAATGCGTATTACTTACCATTGATTATAAAATAGATTGACGAAGCATATACTTTTTATCATAATTTCCTTCATACTCGTATTTGTGTTCACCCGAAGTTTATTAAATGGTGTTCAAATAGTGTTTTAAATTACATTTTTTGGAAGACATATATCATTCAGAAAATTAATCTAGATGAGTAGCTGTTTCTTTAAATTTATGGGTCATGTAGGTGCAAATATTCAAAGTTTTGAAACATAATAGTTAAATGTAAAGGGAGTGAATAAGCACATTAGAAGCATTTTTTCTGAAAGATTTAGTATTACATACAAAAATATAAAACCAAAATTCGGAAGTAGTGAGAGAATCCAGTGAACCTATATAATTTACAGTAGCTAATTCCTCCAAATATATCACACTAATATATCATACCACCACCATTTTTTATAGTCGATATAGATTTTATGTAGTGTATTTAGATTACTATACTGCTACAAAATATAACAAATTTAATTAAAAATTTAGCACTACCTATATCTCATAATTCACGTTATAAGTTTTACAATTTACATCGCGTTTAATATACCATTTATCTGTCTCTTTCTGAATATGTATAACGATTAATGACGATTAATGTTCGATTGCTGTCGTGTTATGCAAATGCAATATACACATTATCGACAACCGGAATAACTTGAGGCTGCAGTGACACTTTTATTTTATTTTGATTCATCAATCGATGAGATCGATCAATGCTAAGTGTGATAAACGTTAAAAAAAATTTATATTAATATACATGTATACAGAAGACGGGACTTTAACTATTATATTAAATTCCCAAAATGTATGTTATTCTAAAATTAAAGAAAAAATTAAAATCCAAGTAAATCCTAGAAAATGAATTTAAATCCTTTGTCCTAATACCCAGGTTAGACTCGCTTAGTCCTCCGAATTAACATTATCGTTGGCCTTAGGCTCATAATTTTAAGGCACAATGCTTTTACTGTTAATACGGTCTTGCAGTGTCCAGTATTTAGGTAAATGGTTCATAAGTCTTATCTTTGGCAGAGGAAATGTTGAATCTCTATGGTAAACTTTAAAAAAAGAAAAATAATTACAATATAAAATTAAAATTAAATTTTTTATATGATAAATTTTAATTTTTTTATATGATAAAAATTTTAATATATAAAATCTTAAAAATAAATAATTTTATTGTAAAATTATACTTGCTTATTTACGTGGACCAAGATATGGTTGTAGGCCCTAGGCACAGTTCCTATAGTGCCTATGTGCTAATATAGCCCTGCCAATACCTTCCAATATTTAAATTAAAACACTCATTATTTATATCTTACTAATTGTATTTTGTTCGTCGATGAAAGATAAAACGAGTACGTATAACATATTATTAATAGTCATGTTTTCAACGTACCTAAGAAATCCATTTTTTGTACACAAATATTGTCGTATGGATACGCCGAGTGATACGAGTATCACAATGTGTGTTATCGATTTGGGGCGAGTGTTTAATAATATGTATAAGATGTTAAATTTAGTATAATAATATAACAGTTAACGGGACGACGTCCGCATTCGTTTAATATATCATCACAAATAAATATTTCTAACGTGTTATAAAAAAAAATTCTGTATTAAAAATCTGTATTAGTTTACATGTTGAGTAGGTACACAAAATAACATGTTAATAACAATTAAGTTAAATAGTGATACACATTTTTTTTAAACTAACCGATTTTTATTTGTAGAATGTTTGTGATTTGTTTATTTTATTTAGATTAATTTTCGGGTTCCATTCTATTACCATTTGAAAATAAAAATCGATCCTTTATTAATGAATGAATAATATAAAAACATGAACAAAATAGTATAGATTATGAAAAATTCATAAAAGTTAATTAGTTAGATGAATATAATCATATATAACAATACATATATAAAATAAATCATTTAAGCACTTAAAAATATATTCAAATTAATTTTATCTGTATGATTTTCCTGTGCTATATAGCTAAAATAATCATTTGATTTTTTATTATTATTTACTATTATTATATTAATGTTAATTGGTATTTAATTCTTCTTCTTTTTTTTTTTTTTTTTGTTATTGTAGTAAATTATTTAGATATTATGTAGTTAGAAATCTTGCTCGCATTACAGTCGGATTACAGTCATAGGCTTAAGTGAGTTGTCTAATACATTGTATATATATATATATATATACATGTGTGTAAATTTAAAAATAAAAATTAACATTTAAAAATAAATCATTTTTTTATCGGTGAATATATTATTATTATTAGAATAAAAAAATAGTATTCAAACCAAAAACGTTCTAATATTTTCCAATATATTTACAGCTGAACTAGGTTTGAAAAAAATCACCCTGTACAAACGCGATTATTGTACGCACGCACTCGTATTAATATAGTCATCGCGGTACTATGTACGTTCGGTGTTCTGCGGACGAGTTTCGAATGAATTGTGTTTAAGGGACGTGAGAGCAAAACTCAAAATGACCGCATCACGACTGAGGATCGTCGCGATTATAATAATAATTATTCGTTAATGCGTGTTAACCAGATGAAGTACGTGTGTATCGTGGACGAATACTCGGGGCAGGAACAAACGTACAAGAATTTCCGTTTGGAACGCGCACGCCATTCTTCTTCGAAGCCGACAGGTGCGGTGGTGGTTTGGCGCCTGCAAAGTGTCGTGTGTTGCGCAGCGGTTGCTGCGCGATATTATTAAAACTCGCCTAATACACGTGAGCATGCCGTGCGTAGTACAATAATATTAATAATATTAATAATAATGGTACATAATAGTATTGATATTTTGAAATCGTACGACCATGGAATACTGAGTTCACAACGCTTTTTCGCTTCTTACGTATCGTTGTTAGCTGACCGCGCCGCCCCGCACGGTTCAACAGGAGACGCGTTTGTTCGATATTAAACGATATGCACGCATTTTACGATAAATTCGTTCCGGTGTCTTCCATCGTCCCTGGCAGTGTCGAGACTCGAGACCGAGGAGGATGTGTGCACGGTAAAGGACGAAATTATTGTCATCGGTCAGTGTAACTGTACGTTTACGCGATGTGGCTGCATAATAAAACCCATATCACGTGTCTTGCATGACAAATTACTGTTTGTCCACGAACATGATAATGAATGCTAACATTTACGTATACGTGCATTATACAGTTGGTTATTTTTAGTTTTTAGTTCAGGTCTAAAATTTACGGTAGGTTAGGTTAGGGGTTTGTGGTTTGTTGTTATTTGGTTAACTGCGTACCTCAAGTGGTGACGGTTTAACTGCAGAGAAGATTGGTAACAAACGATTGGTGTTACACTTATGTATTTTAACTCACGTACATTTATGTTATTTGTTCTCTTTTTATTTATTTGATTCACGCAGGAAAACTGATTGGTGAATTTATTATTTTATTGTTTGTTAAAAGAAAAAACATCTATACGTTTAATTCAATACTCACTCGTTTTGAAATTTTTTTCGTTTTTGCTCGCGTGATGTTAATGTTTTTTTAAATTAAAGTTTTTCATAAATTAACTACTGAAACTTGTTTGGAAAATTCGGTCTGCCGTATATACACGGTTTTTTTTTTTGTGACAACGTCATCATTCATCGTTACTTTCTAGTCCCCGTCATTATAATTCAGTCATTAATGCGTTATGTACACAAACACGCATCAATAAGACGTTACGATTATAATAAAGACTTAAACACGTCATATGACAAGTTGAATACTAGTTTTAAAGGAGTATGGATCTATATATGACTATACATAGACGTGTACAACATAATTAGGTGTACTATACAATAGCCATTGCTATGTGTCTATACAGTGACGCAACTAGAGTGTCAAAGACCCAGGTGCAGACAAATGTACACGGGCCCTTCTTTCTTGAGATACATAAAAAATTTGGACTAACTTCACACTATGGAAATTTTTCACTCCTTAGATCGGATAGTATTTGTGGATGTATTGAATTTTAAGAAACCGATAGATAATTTTCTTGCTAAAACAATTCTGTGTAAAGCTTCAACTTAGTAGGTGTACAAGATCACAATTGTGTATTGAGTAGATTTTATTAATAAAAAAACTTGTGGAATAAGCTACAAAGATATATAAAATTTATTTTATGATATGAATATATAATTATTAG
The DNA here is from genome assembly GCF_003268045.1 of Sipha flava. Lineage (NCBI taxonomy): Eukaryota > Metazoa > Arthropoda > Insecta > Hemiptera > Aphididae > Sipha > Sipha flava. Next base: position 1,224,671 of record NW_020271729.1, read on the forward strand.
ATTTATAAATATGATTTACAATAAAATATAAAACTATATATATATATATATATAAAAGTATTCTATTTATGTCACTCTAGGCTTAGTATTTTTTACAATATTTAAATAAATAGTAAATAATTCCAAATAAAACGGACCAGACTTACATTTTGTTACGAGTATATAAAATTAAACACAAGATAATAATACAATAATTATGAATCGAATTAAATCAAATTAAAAAAAAAAAAAAAATGTCAGCTATCTACTATGGGCTCTTTGACCCTGCGGGCCCCAGTGCTGTGCACCGGCTGCATCTATGAGTTTTACGGCACTGTGTCTATAAGTACAACCCATACATATTATATATGTTTACGGTATAATATATTATAATGTACGGATTTATAATTAGATATATCTCTCACGGTTCAGTAATGTGTAGAAATTTTTTTAGTTTTATGATACAATTTTTATAAACTATAAGAATGTATATAATGATATACAATTATGGATTGCATATAACTATCCCAAGTAATTTTTTCGTGCAGTTGAGACATGAAACTATAGACACACATGTGCATATGCAGGATCCATATAACATAAGTAAATAAATGTTAATAGTCTTATATATTTTAAAGTTGAAGCTAACGTTTGGAAAAATAATATTTCAGTACGCCGCCACAGTAGTCCTTCAATGTAGTGCCTTTATGCGAGTGTCTATTAATATAACTATTAGAAAATAGTTTATATATAGTTTTTAGATGTATAAGCCTAGTAAAGAGCCAGTTAATAATGTTATCACGAGGTTAAGTGAAAATAAACATCTGTATGCTTATTAGAAACAGTAGGCATATGATATGTTAAATATTGTAATAAAATATGAAGTAGATTGTACAGTACTATCTATATCAGTGGCATATTTAGGATATTTTGACGGGGCAAGATATTATTGTTAATAAAAAACTGTTGATATATCTGCTTGGGATTGAATACTAGTTTACAACAAATGAGAATGGCTTTAAATCGAAATATTTATTTCCAAAATTAACTATATTTTTTTCATTTTATTTGTTTTTAATATGCAATTTATAACTTGGTAAATTATATTAACAATCGAACAACTGTAGAGTTTTTAATTGAGTACATTTGACAACTGTATAGTACAATGGATAATAAATTAGGCTACAATTTTGAAACTGAGAAAAGATCAAGGGAAAGATAATTAATTGCACATGTCAATTAGATTCCTTCGTATTTCCCTATAAACAACGTCGCTGATTTATAAAAAATGCGTTAATAACAAAATAAAGCTGATTATAATCAACATTCATCCCGATATTGAAACAATAACTGCTAATAGCAATAAAGTGTGTGTATGTGTGTATGTGTATGAAGGCTCGTCCTGGTAGTATGTAAACATGAAATACAGGGCACGCCAATTCAGGAGCGTTGTAACTCTGCACGCAACATGGCGGAATAATATGTTTTATAAAATATCACCTTAACTCCGCATGTGAGTTGATATATTTGTATAATAAAAATAATATTAGATAGGTACTGTGATTATCTCACACAGCCGTAGTCTAAACTTTGCGTCATAAGACCGACGCGGCGATATTTTTATGCGAAAAAGTATTATCAATGCCAATCGTGTATAATTTTGTTTTACAGATTTTATTGATGCATTACCATCCGATGGTTAGTGCATTTTAACCACAGGTTTTTAATTCTGTACGCTTGAAATATTTATTATTATTTTTTACTAAAAGCATGTTATTTTTTGGCCGTATATAAAACTTATCGCATTTGCATTATTTAATTAAAAATATAACATATCATAATCTAATAATTTAAACCACGCTATAACATCAGTATTCGCGCACATGTTCAGGTAACTAACTAAATTCGTCATGTAAACGTTTAGGTACCTAGATATTATTATCATATTATTTACCAAGACTAACAAATTGTCGTTATCAATAATAATTTTGCACCAATTTTATCAGATGCGGACTTACGGTGTTTAAAGTATTTTTAAAATACAGAGTTCCGGTTTTCTCGATGTTAAGACCATGTGGAGATACGGTGCATGCGGAGTTCCGGTTTTACAAAACATTTTTATGCATGCGGAGCTACGGTACGTCCGCAAATTCATCGTACACATGAAAAATAGAGATAATGTGGACAAATAGTACACACAACGTATTTCATAATTGCGATAATATCGGTACAATCTATGGCGGTTTTACGGTGGGAGGGGGTCTTGACCCCTCTCCATACCTGAATTTAGGCCGTGATATATTATTCGTTCGGAATGCTCGGGTTGAAAATGTTGCTATGTTATGTTTATTTTTCGTTTGTATAAGAATTATATTTTGAATAATAAACTATTAATGGGTTAAACATTTTTGTGTCTTAATAGAAGGTAATATTAAAGGACTCCCACAGAAAAATGTCTAAAAAACGTCACCGAGTATATCAAAAGTATTATGACGATTTTTGAACGGGGTTTTTCATGTTTGTTCGATGATGATACTTAAAAATTGAAACGAAAAGTTTGTTGCAGGTATTATTAACTTCACTATAGTACGAATCACTTTTTGGAATTTTATGTGTAATTGAATTAAGTAGCATTTATAAATCACTATTCTTCATTTGACAGAAATTTGAAAAACGAACAACTTTGTTAGTCCTAAATCTTTTAGTAAATTTGTCCTTCCATAAAGAACACGATTATTAAAAATATCACTGGCCCAAAACCGGGACTATTTTTTAAATTTTCGATTTTTTTTTTTTTTTTTAATCATACTTGACATAACAATGTACGCAGCAGTACCAGCAATAATTAATTACATTATTAATTTCATCGTTAGTACCGATAGTTTTGGATAAATAAAACACAACCTGAGTGAATACACATCGAAACTGAACCACGAGTTCACAATCTTTATTTTCACACTCACGGACAACAGTAAAGTAAAGTAAAATAACAGTAAATTAAAAACACCAAACACTATGCGTACGGTGAACGTGGTGCGTGCAGTACGTGTTTACGAACATCACATATGGTTCGAGTGTTGTATTTCATGTTAGCATTCTATGTGGACCCGCCTCGAGGTGACGGCTAAAATATATTATACTTGGACGTATGATGGGTGTATATAATAACAATAATATGAGTGGATCGTTCTTTTCGAACGAACGCGATTGTACAGGTATATTATAATAAGTGTGTGGAGTACGTCATGTCATGTGCGATAAAATACCCGTACGGTGGTAAGTCCACAACGAGAACCTACATCGAACACCCATATGGTATTAAATTGAACATCCTGTATAACAGTATTACGTAGAGTGCTGCGTGCGGGATAAAGTAGGCAGGTTTAAAAAAATAACAATAATAATAAAACCAGAAGAAAAAAAAACAGTGAACGATATTGGTTCTTTTTAAGCTTTTAAACGTTGTCGCATTGTTCCTGAATCCTGAAAAAAATTCAACTATGTTAGATATATAAATAATTCACTGTTACAAAATAATTGTACAAATATTCTTGATTTACTTTTCAAATCTGTTAACAGTAATTACATTAATAAAGTATCAGTTAAATGTTCCAATAATATAATGGATAGAAAAACTAAAAATATCAGCATTATTGATTTACTTACATATAACACGAGGCAGGTTTAATACCAATAATATAACTTCATGAAATCAGGGCAATAATAATATTTAATAAAGATATTTTTTTTCCTACTGTCGATTTGACCAAACTTATTTTATAGTTTAAAAAGTATGAACAATAAAGGTACATCGAAACGTAATCGGTACAAACAATTTTGAACGTACAATGCTTACACATGAAATGTGCGATATTAACTTCAATTTCTACTCGTTGACAAATAAAATAATTTACTTCATTTATGTACTTACCAACGCAAAAATCGGTTTGTGTTATACGTGTATGAATACATGCTAATGTATACTTATAAGTATACATAATCATGTAGTTTCTGAGAGTTGATTAACACACTTTAAAAAATTATCACGTAGGATTTCAATTAACTTTTGAAATTCGAGTTTCCTTTGTTTGTTTTATTGAAAATGCTTTCTTTTTGTGTTGTACACAGGTACGTTCATTAGAATTTTATGTTTCTACAAATAAATTAAAGCAAAGCGTTTAGCATACGTATAGATAAATTATTAATGTCATATTTGCTTGGTTTTTGTGGTATTTTAAAAACGCTGAAAGGTTAACGGAAATAAATATTTTTATACAACCGTATTATACTGACATTTTACACAGGACGAAGGAACGTGACGAGTAAGTGATGTGAATGAATTAGCAGTCTCAGGTTTTTATAATTTGCAAAGAACGATAATTAATGGTACTACACGCAGTGTTTTGAAATTTTTAGCGAACTCGAAAAAACTCATTAATCCGGATTACAAACGTTGTGTTTCTTTTTCTCCTTCGATTACGGTCAATAATTGAGCACGAATAAATTAAACGCCAACAAATTCAAAACAAACGCGATGAAAATTCAACGTCGAAAAATAAGAAAACACGCTATCGATGCTCGAGCATGTGCCAGAGTATAGTGTAATATAATTGACACGTACCGATTAGGTTACTTATCCGCATTAAAATAACGTACGCGGTGCAGTAATAAATTAAGTTAGTTTTTTTTAAAAAAAAACGTGCGAATTCTTAAGCGCTTCGCATAATTAATAACTATTAGGAATGACTCGCTGAACAATATTCTTCATAAAAGGTAAGCAAATCCAACGAAAACAGATTATACAGTTATTTGAATTAGAGATGTAATGTATATTCGACATCGAATAGGTTCGCCGTTAATAATTTGAATATACGAATATTTGAATATTCGAATATCAGTATTCGATGCTACAATACCTATTATTATTAAATGTTTTGTGTTGCGCGAAAACTTAAACGAATAATTTTCGTTATGTATTGTATTGTGAAATCGAATACTGATATTCGAACGGTCGAATATTCAAGTATTCGAATTATTTGCGCTGTACCTATTCGAATTTGAATAATCGAATATTCGAATACTCGAATAATTCCCATCACTGATTTGAATGTACACCTTTCAATTATTTTTAATACGTACACTAACGAATGAGACATTAATCAACGAGGATTGAAAAATAACCCTAAATTCAGAGTCTTTTATTCTTTAAATATTAGTTATTTATTATATATATCACGCTATGAAAAGAGATAAGTGTGAATACAAGTATGATGTTTGTTCTCCCCCCTATAATAGGGTCTAGTTTTAGCCACTGCTTTGACCTTGTCGTTATCAATATTAATTGTTGATTCAAATTGTAACGACACGAGTTAAATTTCACTCTTAAACGAATGATTGATTAATAACTATACAATATGAATAACTATCAAATAATTCTTATTTAAAAAAATAAAAAATGAAATTTTTAATTGTTGATTATAGATATTAATTTCATTCAATATGAATAATTTGTGTACATAAATAATCTAAATATACCCACGTTTCCTCATTTTTGACTAAATTTTTTTTAGTAGATTTATTTTAGTAACTAGTTTCTACAATCAGCTGTTAAATTATTCCACATTAATTCTTAAAGCAAATATTATTTACATTTTTAAATGACTATTCATGCAGAAGAACAACCACCGGATTACGTCTATCATACTCAGTAACTGCAGTAACGGCTACACTCGTATAGTAAATATACTGCACTTACTACGTGTTGCCAGTGTTACTGTCGTCCGTTAACGACCTGTTCCAAGCGCTTTCTACCCGTAAGATGTTTTATCGAAACTATTGAACAAGAAATTCAAAAACTTAACGCGAGACACGAGTTTTCTATATAATCGTTAACCGTAACCATGTTAAAATAAAAAATAAATAAATAGTGTTATGCAAATATAGGTGACGCAATACTCATAAACGATAGCCGTAACAGATTACGTGTGCAAAATATTTTTCGAAATTGACAGTTTTATTTAATAAGTTTTTGGTTTATTGATTTGTTTTATACATGAGTTATAAATCAATATAATTTATTACTTATTTATCATGATTTATTTCCTACATGATACCCTGTAGTTAATAAAATATTTCTGTGAGCACTTAAGCTTATATTATTTTATTTGTAGGCGATAGGTAGAATTTATTTGAAATACTTTTGAATTCTATATTAATTGAAGTAGATGTTTTAATATTTAATTATATAAATTGTTAAGAACCCATTTTCCTACAAATAATGAATGTTTTTTGAGCACACCAAATATTTTGTTTAAAAGTTAATTTTAAAATATTTAGATGCTTCTAAAATTTAATGTGTTAACAATTTTAACTAACTTACGTGAAATGGTCAATAATACACAAAAAATTACTTATTTACACTTGGGGGGGGGGGGGGGGAAATGTAAAATTCTTGTTTGTAGTTTTACTGTTGTTATATTATTAAGTTGTATCACTATAGCAACCAATCAAATACATAGGGATAGACTATAACGGTTTTCTGAGAAAATCTATAAAAAAAAAAAAAACCATGTTTAATATGACCTAAATCAATTACAGATATAATTGGAATTATGAGTAAACAAAAATAATCCAATATTTTTTTTTTGTCATGTAATAAACAATCAACTTTATCGGACGGAAATAATTGTATTTCAATACACTACGAGCTACTTGAAATATCCAAAATAATGTGGAATTTAAGTCGTGGTTTACACAATGCTTAATACTAATAATTAGTACACGTCACTCACACTAAGCTTTTAGTGTTTAACAAGTTATGTTTATACGAGGTATCTATATACCAAGCACAAATACTATCATCAGGTGGTCACATGTTGCGACTGCAATCGCGAGTAGAGTAGTCGTGGAGGAGATAGCTTCTTGTTAGTAAGTAGAATGGCGTTCTCTTCACTATCACTCGCGGTTTTACTAATACTAAATACTAGGGCTGAGATTTTAATGTTCTGAAAATAGCAAAAAATGTTCTAAAAAAAATAAAATGCGAAAACGTCTTAAAAATTATAAAAATCATATTACAACATATAATTAATTATATTTATTTAAATTTGATCATCGTTGGACTCTTGCAAATAGAAACTTTTCTTTCGACTATTTTAATTTTGTTTTATTTCTGATAAATTATGTACATGCGCCGAAATGATCGTATTTTTTAGTTTATACATTCAGTAGATTATATATCAAACGTGGAAGTTTTTAGCGAACAAATATTCTATTATTTAAGAATTAATAGATAAATTCTGAAAAATGCACTAAAACTGCAAAATATGCCATAAAAATCCATATAAACTTATATTTGTCACGGAATGAGAAAAAAAAATGGGAAGTAAAAACTATATTAAATTAATCAGTATTACTCGAAACACATTTTCTGCTTACGGACTAACGAAAAAAAAGATGCATTTGCATCAAAATCCCAGCCCTACTAAGCACTAATCATACCGGTTTAAACGTGTGGTATTAGTGCGAGTGATAAGTACTAAGCACCGTGTACACCCGGCCTAGAGATTTTTTTTTCACGGTCTATCAGGTGGAACATAAATTCTACAGGTGTCGTATAAAAATAGGTCACATCTCATCCGGCAGTCATATTAGTTTTGGCATCAAACATCAAGTAGTGGAATAAAAAGTTTTTCGTTTGATATAAAGTCAACTCGTACGAAAAATAAAATAAAACTTAATTTGATAAAAATAAAACTTGAATACTATTTTATTATACACGTATACAAATACGTTTTAACGACTTTAGAAAATCTCGCGAACCGTAAGCACAGCGTTGTAAAGGCTACAAATAGTAGGTAGGTAGTAGTGGTGTAGAAGTAACATAGATCTGACGGATCAAATTTACAAGGCTTGCGAGTAGGACGTGTTGTCGTTATAACATTATTATAATTAACGTGTAGGCGACTGAACGACGTTCATTCGAATTAATAACAATAATAATCGCTGTACGTTTTGTTTTGATGCAATGATATGATATTTTATTCGAGCAAACAGCGTATAGAACACGATATAATGTAATTATCAGAGGGTTAGTAAAGAACATTTTTTTTTTTTTTTATTAAATATTGTCGAATACGTAAATAAATTTGTGTGTGTGTGTGTTTGTACATCCATTGTCTGCTTTCTACGCGTTGACCAGTGGCGTGACGATTTGTTGTTTAGGAAAATACGCACCTATAAACCCTTTAGGGAAAGGGTTATTTTATAGAATCGATAGTTCATGTACGTCCACACACATACATAGGTACACATATGTATACATATTCATACACTCACGCCAATACATTCATGTTGAACATATGATAATAATATAACGTAATATATGCACTTAACATTATTATATTAGCGGATAGTTAAAAACCTCTGGTATAAATAGTTTAAATTTAAATGACACTTCTTTAATAAAAATAAATATAAGGAATGCACGTTTATCTGTTCATCCTAACATACCAAAAAACAACAGAAACGCATAGTGCTGTACATGAAATAACATTCATTACAAATAAAAATGAATCATTTTTATTAGTTAATGATAAAAATAATGAAATCGTTGGGTTTTAAAAAAAAATAATAATTTAGAAGTGTTGTGTGATATCAATACAATATTGTTAAAGGCTTTTTTTGAATCTATCCAAAATATTTTTATCAATTTTTCACCGTTCACGACCTTGTTGGAGAATTATATATTCCGCTTGTTTTTTAATTACTTAATAAAGAAACTGAAACGTACGTTTATTTGAACATACTGTAAATAATTCTGTGCAATATCAATTAACATTTTCTCCTGATGTAGTGTTTATAGATTTTGAGATTGCAATAGACTGCAAAGATTATTTTGTCTAAAATTGAAATAAAAGAATATCTTTTCTATTTCGGACAAAATTGGTGGATAATGTTTCAAACTTTTGGTTTAGTCACTTGTATAAAAGTTTAAGCAAAGAAAAAAGTAATTTTTTAAAATATTTTTTTAAATTGACATTTCGAAGATCTGAAGATTGATGCATATTTTGTAGAAGATTTATTGACCAAAAAAATTGATCCAAAAAATTAGCAAATACAGTCATTTTCCGATTATATACTCATAACTCATACTTCATTTAATATTTATGAATTATATTATTTGCGATTAAACCAACACTTTTACAGCCTACTTCCTAAAATGTTTATCTTTGTAGACAAATTATTAGGACTACAGTTAAACATAAGTAAAATGACGAAGCTCAAAATGAAAAAAGAATAGTACTTTCGATAAAGAACAATAGATTAAGAGAGCAATTAACAATAATACTGAAAGAATATAATATAAAAAAACATACATATTTTAATTTAATTATAATAATTAAAATGAAATTGATATTTTAATACATAAAATTTATACCATAATTATATTTGACTTCTATTAAAGATTATTAGATATTAAATAAATAACATAATAAATTGCATAATTTGTTTTTTGACAGTCTCTATTTACCTATTATCTTTTTTCCAAACCTAACTTGCTATCCGCGGAGAAGAGGTTGAATAATTTCCGCAGAAAATAAATCATGGGAAGCCGATCCCTCATACTGATTATAACAATTATAAATTATTTACTTACTTTTTTTTAAAAAAAAATTATATACGCTTAATAATATTCCTTTTAAAAAGATGTGTGTTTTCAGTTAATAACAGTAAGAATAACATTCGTTTTTCTGAAAACATTTTTCGTTCAGTCAGAGAAAACATATTGTGCCCAAACACCCTGGTTAATAGTTTTGAAACTCTGAGGCATCCATATTACACTTATAAATAATACTATTTAGTATACACAATAATTGGCAAAGTTTAGGCCACACACATAGGCATTGTTGATGCTAGTCAATATGTGTATGTGTGTGTATCTGATGATTGCGAGCCACGAGAGATAATTTCTATTAAAAAAAAAAGCGTCTGTACTAAAATTAGAGTTTGCTTACGTGACATTGAAACTAGCCGTTGGATACTGTGGACGCGGGGCACATTATTTATAATAATAAACGACTATATTCACACAGTAGCCGAATATAATCCATTGTTCTATATTATAGTAGATTAAACGTCTATACTTAAGTTTTCCATCGAGAATATCGTATTTATCTGTTGTTAATTATAAGAAATTATATTATACTCACAGGAAAAGCAGAAAAATATTACAGAAATAAAAATGAATTTAATAGTGACATTTAAAACAGTGCAGTCTCGGTAACCCCTATGAATATTTAGTAGTAGTCCATGTCTACAGGTGTCAAATAAAAATAAAAATGAACAGTTGACGATTACGGATTGCGTAAAAATAATTGATAAAGAAATAATAATTAAGGAACGTGGCCGTAAACAATAATCACACGTATATGACAAGGCAGGTAGTCAAAAATAGGTCATTATTATGGCTATTGGACATGTACATTTTATCAGCAAAATGGATCTCCTGAGGATAACTCGTAAAAAGCATATTAACATAAACCAGTCAAAGTATAAATAATATTGTTTTTATTTTTTAAAAAGAGACAAAAAAATAATGATAATGTACAGAGTAACAACAAAACAACTTTAAAGTTTTGTAATACCTTTGAAAATAGCAATAATAAGCGACAATATACATACATATACAAAAATACATATATTACGTATGTATATTGTATGCATAACAAAACAAGATGAGTATATATGATATATCATTATATTTTTAACTGATTCTTCCATGATGAACGGACCGTTTTATCCTCTTAAATTTGTTTACCTTAGTATTTGGGTTTCATTAGATTAGACACTCCAAATTTTGGTGAAATTTCTTTCCAATGCATAATAATAATTATAATAATAATAATAATAATAATAGTAGTAATCATAATAATTTGTATATATATATAAATATATATCAATAATATATACATATATACACCATGTATATATGAATACATATAATATAATATATATATATTTATAATTTAATTTGTTTTTTTTTATTTAATAAGGCACGAGTTTTGGGTACACGGTTAGTACCATTTCAAACACCGGCTAAGCTTTTTCAGTGCAATTGCGGTGCCGAATATATGATCCCAAAATTGGCTGCTGATACCGAAACCTAAAACAGAGGAAAAAAGATCTGTCCATATCATTGTTACGAATATACATACGGACACATTACCGTGTATGTATAATAATAGCAAAAAGTATCCATGTTAGGAGGTTAGCTTTAATCAAACAATAAAATATCGAAAAGGACAAAGGATGTGAGGGACCGTATGGAAGGCGACCGAGCGTGTGACGATATATACTAACCGCTCTCGTGGTGTGCGAAATGATGTTGGTTGTGGTATCTTTTCATCGTGTACAGGTACGAGCCTTCCCTGGGACATCCGTAGTGTAAATAGAAATGAATTAAATCATAAGTTACATAGCCTGCAAACACGATTGTACTTGATTAATTACACTAATTACTATTTATTTATTGCAGCATAGGGTATAATATTTTAATATTGCGCTGGCAGGTGATTAGCGTTTGTTATGTTCGCGGATCACAAATTGTACACAGGTATATACATAGACATTTTATTATAAATTCGAATCAAAAAATTAACAAGAGGACGCGAAACACGAGGAAAAAAAAGAATTAAACGAGAAGAATAATTACTACACTCTCGCGATTCCGTTATAATATTTACAATATTATTTGTACTTAATCGACTTCCACATGTCTCAGTTGTAACGAATATAATAATAATACGTGAACTGCACTATATATCACAGACAGCATTCACCTGATTTTGGTTGTCATATTTTTACTATTAATAATAGGGTATTGATCTATAGGACTAAAAATTAGATAAATGTTTGCTATTTTATCACCCAAAAAAAATCTTAAAATAAACACTAGAATATGCCTTTGAAACATAAAAAATAGCAAAAAACAATTTAGGTAGTTAATTTTTTTAAATTACTTTCGTTTGTCGACCGTTAACAAATATTATATTTATATATTAATTATAATTATTATAAATAAATAATTATTTATGATTTAATAAATTTATAAAAAATGAAACAAACAATGAGAATTTTTCTTTTCTAGTCACAAAAATGTTTTCTATAATTTTAATTTCAATTGCGAGATTGATGAAAAACACAAAATTAATCAAATTTAATGATTATAAATAAAAATAATGTACCATAATATATTAGATTTGAAATTCTTGTAACCTAAAACAAATATATACATGATACTTTTTATAAAAGGTGGCTAACAAGTCGATCACGATATGAAATAATGACAATTAATAACCATGTAAAATAAATGTTTACACTGAGATTAAGTTAGCTATGTTGGTACACTCTACATAATCTAATGGATATTCTGTATTAAATAAAGGTCTTTATTCTGTTCATATAAATTGATAAAAAGTATGCTAAAATACGTGTTATGTAAAATTAAACGTTATTATCACTTATTAATATTTTAAATAGAAAAACTAAAGGAAATAATACATGTAAGAGTATATAAAATATATTTTTGCTCAATCTCAATTTTTTTTTTATTTTCTTGGTCGATCGTGACAATTTAGAAAAAAGAGTTAATACAATGTCGATCATAAATCTATAAAAGTTGGTTACCTATGGTATAAATAAACTATTATTTTTATCGGTACCTATACTAAAATGATTAGCTAATGCTATAGAATCCGATCCCAGGTTTTTGATTTCATCGATATCCGGAGCAAGAATAATATTACGTAAATATATTGACTTACCCGCTATCATACCGGCTAATACCAACGGTGCCATCCAATGGGGGAACAACATCAGGTATATGGCGTAAGCAGCCGATATGAGCACGGCAGCTGGTCCAGGCGGAAACAATAACCTTCGGTCGTCGAATGGCACCTATTTGTGGAAAAAAAAACAAAACCATAATGTTAAATCTTCCAATTATTTCATTATTTGTTTCTTATCTATATACTACTATATAAAGTGAAGTCGCTTTTTTTTGTTCGGGATAAACTCTAAAACTACTTATTGGATCGTCGTGCAGTTTTTTATAAATTAAAGAGGACATCACAGAGAAGGTTTTAGGTGTAAATTTAGTCCGATAAAGTTAATAAATAATAAGTTATTAGTTATCTATATATATAAAAATGGAGCCAAAAATATATAACATTTCATCAATTGAGAACGACTGCGCCTATTTGGCTCAAATTTTTTTTAATTGTTCGTAATTGCCAGGAGAAGGTTTTTACAAAAAAATTTTTTGGAAAAGTGCTATTGTTTAATAAATCATAGTTTAATTTAATAATTTTTGACCAGGTTGATAACTGCGCAATTGTAAATGAATTATTAAATAAAACTATTAAAAAACAAATAAAAACTATTTAAAAACTATTAATTTTATTTTTGATAGTAAATGACGGGTATTGCATAAATATTAAACAAAAAGATCCCGCAACAGGTGCCAAAATAAATAAGAATGTTAGTTCGAAAAATTATAATGCATATCGGTTGATGTTAGACGCGATCAGGACAAAGTAATTCTACGATGTCATGAGCTTTGTCAACAATTTATGGTCGAAATGTATGTAAAGAAAGAGAGCGAACGATTTCGATGCTTGCGATTCAATAAAAAAAAGCTGCGTGCAGAAGATTCTCAAAACAATTGTTAGATATTAGTGATGGGAAAGTTACTACATATGAAACGGGATGTATAAAATTACCGACCGCTTTCTGCACAATAATTTATTCACAAGATGCTTTCATTGACCAGATATTTCCCAATGTATACAGGCAATACACGAATCATGAGTGGCTGGCAGAAAGAGCAATTTTAGTAGCAAAAAATTGGACGTCAACGAATTGAATCTCAAGATACAAAATTTGTTACCAGGAGACTTGGGGTCGTACAAATCTATAGATACAGTTTGCGATCCTACTGAAGTTGTAAATTATCCAACAGAGTTTTTAAACTCATGCCACCGCATAGTTTACAATTGAAGGTTTAATCTCCGGTTATTTTACTTCGTAATTGGGCCCACCACGGTTGTACAACGGCACGCGATAAGTCATAAAAAATCAATGAAAAATGTTATCGAAGTCATCATTTTAAACGGCAAATTCTGAGGTGAAAATATATTATTACCACGAATCCCTATTATACCCACAGATATGCCAATACAATTTAAACGCCTTCAATTTCCAATTAGATTGGCATTTGCAATGACTATCAATAAGTCTCAAGGCCAAACGATGTTTGTCTGTGGCTTAGATTCGAGCACATCATATTTTTCACAAGGACAATTATATGTGGCGTGCTCTCGAATCATCCAGTTTGTGTTGGCGAAAGATGGGATAACAAAAAATATTGTACACTCTGTCACATTAAGGGATAGATATTGTTTTTTACTAATATTGTCATAATTAGCCATATGTATAATTTTAATGGATCAATTTTAATAAATTATTAAAAAAATAAATGTTTGATGTTATTTCATTTTTATATTTCGTCACCGTTCATAGCACTCCATACCTCTTTCTGACATCCTTATCCTTACATGCCTACATTAAATTAGTTATTTTTTTCTAGCAAAATATTCTCTAGAAATAATTTATATGACAAAACAACGTTTGTCGGGTCAGCTAGAATTTTATTTAAAAAAATTATAAAGCATTATGGATGTGAATACATAGGGCACGCACATAACCCCAAGACATAAGCTATGTATTACATAATGCTATAAGATCACGCTAATACACCGTATTAAACATTTAAAAAGGAAACATTCCATATGGAAATTAGTAACACAGATCGTAATTTGAGTGTTTTTGTAACATTGAATAAAGTGATTTCTTTTACCATTGTTAAAACAGCAAATACTCAGTTAAATTTAAATACTATGGTAGATTGAAATTTCCGTTACCGGCTGATTCTGGGGTATCTTTCACAAGTATATATAATTAAGTTATTAACATTTTTATACCACGAAAGCCTGTAACACGAATTTTCTTATTTTTTTTTTTTTTTTAACTGTAAGACATCACGCCTATCTTTCTAAGAGATGAATTACGTTATAGTTTAGGAAAAAAAAAACTAGTAATATGAAACATGTGATGATTATAATCTGTATATATATATATATATATATATATACTATAATCTTTTGATAGATTTTCTAATATCGGCTGTGGGTTGGCGACCTTGTACATTAGTATCGTCAATGAACGTTCCACACCGAACCAGGACCGACTTCTTGTGAATTGTTACAAAATAGTTTTACATTCCCGCATTAAAAAAGACACGATGAAAAAATGCATATACACATATATACACATAATGCATATATAATAAATATTTATTATAAGTATGAATAGAAGAATGTATAAATATTTTGAATTGCTTTTACAATTATTTAATAATAAACAAATAAACAAGTAAACAATAACATTTCCTTTAATCACTAAAAGTATAAAAACTATCAACAGAAATGTCAGCATTATGGCCGCAATTTAGTTTAGAAGATTACCTCTAGTTACTTATGTATGGCAAGTGTTATTTTATTTAATCTGAAAGCGATTAATCATAGAAATATACAATTGGTTCTAAATGGAGATTAGTTTTTTTATGAATCATAGTCAGTTCAGAAATGTTCGTTTCACAATTCTGTAGTTATTTTATAAATGTGATGTAACATAAGTATTACATACAGCTGATTTTTGATCAGATTCTAGACAGAAATTTCAAGGACTACGTATAATTAATATTTTTACATTGACCATGGAGCTTCCCTATATAGAATAATTAAAATCGTAAATTTAACTTAATTCTAAAATAAGTAATAAATACGATCTGACACAAAATTATTTGGTTTATTTTTATTTTTAATTGAAAGTTCAACTTCAATTAATGTTCACCAAAAAGTAGCTACATCTATATAAAAATAAAATAATTAGGAAAATATGCTTTAAAGGGACAAGAATTTTCACAAAGAATATAATATTAAATAATGTGAATGAATAAATAGCCACATAAATCATTGCTAGACAATATATATGCACGCCTATTAGAATTGTAATAGTTGTATATAAAACATAATATTAATAACGGAGGTATTCGTGACTCGTCCAATAAAACAAGGGTCGCTTTAGTTTTTTTTTCAAATATGTATTTGTACAAGGGACTCGCCATCTGCCAGTTGAAGGTTTTTGATGTAAAAACGTATGTAATTTTCTTTGACTTTTATTAATGGAAGGCCTTCCATCGGGACGTTATATTATGAATTTATCAGTCGTACAAACTTATTAAAAATTTAAATTATTTATTTAATTCGAGCTCATAACTTATTGGTTAATGTACGTTCATACGTAAAGCATTATTTAACTGTATGGGTAATCAAAAGCAGCAACAATAGTAGACATATCATCAATTTTTTATGGTTGTTGAGAACGATAATATTTGAAATACACAAAGGTCGACAATGCAACACCAATGATAATAATAAAGTTGTTATTATTTTGTAAACATTTTTGGTCTAAGAATATCGATATTTGAATAACATAGGATATCACAAGTTTTCAGTGGATTTTATGAATATATAGAATTTATTTATTAAATTAATTTTCATACAGGCAATATTAGGAGGTATATATGAATAAAACACGCGAGTATACGCTTTATTATTTTTTGAACAAAATTTGAAATTGAAAATTTACAATCACAAGTGTTCAATTATATTTTAATTCTCCTTATTTCTTTATATTGTAATTCAGACCACTACTTAGTCTTGCGTCCACGATATAACATTCGTTATAAAAAATATTTATATAGTTTTATAATGTAAATAAAATATACCAAACCAAAGATCAATTAAAAATATTTATTTTATATTTTAGGAAAACTTTCATAGAAATTAAAATTTTATAATTATATGTGTAATAGGGTGGTGATAGTTACAATAATTTCGGTTAAATTTGGTTATGACTACCCATCCCTTTTCCTGTGCTCCTAGGGGGTTGAAAAATAGCCAACAGGGGTACTTTTGATATTTTTCTGACTAAACTAAAAATAAATAATACTTAACGAAAAAATGTAAATAACATAAATTGTAGAACGAAATAGTATCAACAAAAATTATAAATATTATTTTCAAAGAAAAATAATAAAGTACATTTTTAACTTTTGTCTAAATCGATAATTTGTAGTAATTAAAAATTTTTGTCGAATAGGAGTTATAAGTGAAAAAATTTTTTTTTAAAAACTATGTCAAATTAAATTTCTTAATAAAAAGTTGATGTGTAAAATGTTTATTGAATCCTTCATTTCATTGTTTGAATAGGACTTATTAAATATTAAGCTAAAAATACGATAATTTATCTTTTTATAAAATAAATTAATATGTTGATATTGTAATTAAAACTAAATTGGAAAATATTTTAATAAAATGTACACTCTTAATAATTCAATATATATCAAACATTTTATCAACTATTTATATAAATTTGAACCATCTTATTTAATAATTTAAATATTTCTTTTTTTTTTTTTTAAGGTCTGGATAATAATTACGATAGGCACTGATACTTGCAGTGCTAATTGTTTCCATTCTTAATTTTTTTATGAACAAATTGTTTTAGATTTCAATGAGTATTTATAACACTTTTCTCAGCATTATTTACAACATGTAGTTTTTTTACAACGTCTATTGCATTTTGATAAGATTTGTCAACAGTCCAAGGAGAAGGACCTTTTTGAAGAAAACTAATAACAAAAATGAATATATTAAAATGTATTATCAATTTCACTTGATATACAATTTTAAATTTCATACATCATAAAATCCACAGCGAACCAGGGCATCAAACCATAATAATTTTTTGTGGTTAATGGTTTTAGTTCATCCACCATATTATTCGGTTTTAAAAATTGATTAATATTGATTTTATATTTTATAGTTTTTTAAAACCGGTTTTCAATGAAATTAAACCCATTAATTTTGTTCTTTTAAAAAAATATATTTTTTTATAACAATTTTATACTTCAGACAATTCATTATCATAATTATGAAATAATTAATTAGAAAATTCAACTATTATGAGATATTCTTAAAATAAGTTCATAATTTATATATTTATAATATATTTTTTTTTCAGCTTCAGAGGCCGTATATTAATATACAATAAATAATATGATACTCATTTTTAAGTTTTTATTACAATATTGAATATACTAACACACATAATGAACAACATAATTGCAATATTTATTATCGAGTAATAAAAAAAAGAAAAACTATATTAATTCAAAATTTTGAACAAATTTACAAGTATTTGATACAATTTAAGATAACATCATCGTCCATTAAAAGGGGTATTGTAACAATAAACAATGTGGTTTTTGGTTGTCCTTAATCGTGTTCACATATTATCTATAGTAGTGTGGCGTTACGACCAATAGTCCCACTTACCCAACTATTCAATTTTTATCTTGCGAATTATTTTATATTTATCTAATCTAATATTTTTTACCTGTCTTTTATCAAACAAAACAGGCTAACCAACTTAACAAAACGTGTAAAAACTAAAATTAAATATTAATTATTTTTCGTAATTAAAAATGTAAATTAATTCCGTTCGAGAACGAAAAATATATTTCTGGTTAACTATTTTGTTTTCGTTCTATAAAATTAGTAATTGTGGTTCTATTTTTGTTTTCGTTCATATAAATTTTTCAATAAAAATCGGTTAATAACTATTTGAAACCCTGCAATAAATAGGTAATTTACTATAACTAGTGTTATGTTTAAAAAGGTTCTTTCTCAAGTTTGAGAATTCGACGCAAAATCATTCGAAAATAACGAATAGACGATCTGTTCATTATTAGATCGTTTATATACCATGAGTTGATACTTTAGAAAGCGCTACCAAAATATAAACAACGTTTTTGTCACTTATTTTGCATTTATTTAAAACCTTGACAACTTTTAGAATGACAGTATTAGATTTTGTACTTATTATTAGTGTTAAAGGATTCACATTGATGTCTGTATTTGAATTATCAGTATCTATATCCATATTTTTTTATTACTAGAAGTAAGAATTCTAATAGGTACCTTTGCATTTTCCAAATTAACATAATAAATTGGTAAAAACAAAAATAAATATTTTTATTGGTAATACTTAAACATAACTGCTTTTTTTAGTTTAAATTATGTTGTGTTATAAATTTTACCTCTCTATGATTTTTAAGTCGGGATTCTTTCCGTTATATTTCATAATCAGCTTCATACACAAAATCCGGCCATCTAACTTTTTGCTGTTTTATTAGAAACTTTTTACCTTCTTATCTTTTTGAAATATTAAATGCATCTGTGTATGCTACATAGAAGATATTATGTAGGATATAAATAAACGTTGGTTCTTTTATTTTGTGGCTGGCCGTTTTTTCTTCCTGCATATTTTTGTAACTCTCTCAATTCATTATAAAACAATTGTACTTTATTAGAATACATTTAATCCGCCTTAGTTGGTATTCATACTTTCTCCCAAAATAACGCTTCTTTCATTACAATCTTTGCATCATATCTTAAATTCAGTTTTACAATGCATAGATTGAAAAAATAAATTCTTAATAGTTGAATATTGGACGGTAATTTGTTTCCAGTTATTCCATTATTATAATGGTCGACTAAATATATTTTATCACGTAATACTCTAGCGGCCACTATTAGTCTTAAAAAAGTACAACAAATCGAAATAAGTATTGAACATATAGAACGGAATTAACTGTTAAAAATATTAAACAATTAACAAGTCGGGATATTAATACTATACTATCATACAGTCCACAACAACTGAGAAATAAGTATATAATTAACTTATTTTATTACTTCCATTAGTACATAGTTGAAATATACATAATATAAAATTAGCATGTAATGCGATTGAGTACAAAATGTAAAAATTCCATAATATGGGTAACAATTAAATCATTGGTAATGAAACACCAAATTATAAAATATTTACCATCATGACAATTAGTATTATTATTAAAATGATTAGATCCTAGATTTCAAATATTTTCTAACGTTATTTAAACAATAGATTAATTTTGCTAATAGTAAATATGTTATTAATATAAATTTAATTTAATATTGACTTGGTAAAAAAATGGAACTCATTTCTATCAAAAATTAAACGTAAAATGTACCTACACTTATGTTATAAGATCATTAATTCAGGCAATTAGGATGTTTATAAACAAAACCAAATTTAATTTATCACACGATACAAATCATTGGAATAGGACGAAATAACCATTTAAGGGACACTGAAAAAAAATATAGGAAAGGTTAAAAAATGTATTCAGAATCTTTTGTAAGTCAACAAACCTATTGATACGCAAACAGAAAAAACCATGATCAAACACGACTACTTATGTAAAGCTGGGTTTGTTATAGAAATGTCGATATCACGAAGTATAACCCCTTATTACAGGAAGAAACTATTTTTGAATTAAATTGTACATTTGTATTATAAAATGTATTTATGTATTTCATAACATATCATATGTTTTATTTATATCAAAAGAGCAATAATATTTGTTACAAGACAGTTTGGTAAATACTTTTAAACATCAGCAGTTTATAATGAATGATAAAGTTAATAAAATAACTTATAGACAATCGAAGTTCTTAGTTAGATAAAACATAGAAATCTATAATAATACTTAAACGAATATTTTGATTACTATACTAAAATATTTAGGTAGGTTATTACAAATATATTATGCGTATATTATACTTGTATTATAAATAGTAAATCTGCATTAAATACCATTGTATTGGTAAGGATTAAACGATTTTTTGATAGTTTGGTTTAATAACACCAACATAAAAAAAAATTCAAATAAAATATATGAATACACAAATAAGATGTAATATAATCGAACTGTTTTATTAACTTTATAATAAAAACTTATCGAAGCTAATCAAATAGATGCACATAGAAATGTTTTTTCTTAAAAATGACTACAATATGGAAATACAATTTAGGTATAAGATTTTAAATTCAAATGTTTCAAACAACGAACACAAAAATTGATAAAACTTATAAATCTAATTAATGAAGACGAATTCATTATACAGGCGAAATTTATAGTAAGAATCGTATTTGACGATTAATGATAACAAATTCAATAATATGAATGATTAATTATTTTTATCAATTTATTTTTAAGAATTTTAAAGATTCTGGTAAATGTAATTATAATAGCATATGATTATCACATTATAAATTAAGGGTTTCAACATTTTCTAGATAACAGAAGACACTAATAAATATTAATATACATGTTTTGAATGTAGTGAGATTTTCAATTTATTCATGCATGTTCAATACATTATAAATTTTGAATTGCAATTTAATAACCTATCAGTTTTAATACAAATTAATGTAATTTCGAGAATAAGAATTATTAAAAAGAATTACTAAAAAAAAAAACATTAAAATCAATGACAAGATAGAATGACGTAGTGTAATTAACAAATAAAAATTAGAAGTATAGTAAAGAAATTGTAAAGAATTATACTGGATACATTTTTTTTTGAATGATAAAATTCCACGGAACTATATAGAAATTCAAATTAAAATAGATAAACGTTGATTATGTTATCAAATAAAACTAGGACAGTTTAATTACGTACAAATAAGGTAAGTTTACAGCAAAGGGAAGGGGGAAAAATTCTTAATATAACATTGAAAAATTGATCCTAGAGGGTATTTTTTAATACTACGGTAAGTTAATATTATATAAGTTACGTTATGTGCTATATATTAACAGTTTCAAAAATAAATTATTAAAAACAATTAGACGAATTTCATATTATCTTGATATTAAATAACATAACCAAAATACTAACCTCATAGTATAAAATAATAAAAATTGGTTATTAGTTAAATAAGAAAATCACAGAGGATAAATGTTAATCATTGATAAGTTATGAGTATCAATACAAATGCATTATATTTAAGGTAATAAAGGTTGAATGAACATTAACAAGTAATAATTTATACATACTTTAAAGTCATAAATATTTCCAACCGAGATATATAATAACTTATCATATAGTATATTAATAGTTCATACAACTGAAGATTAAAAAATTCCAAAGTCTGCGAACTGTATTTACAGAAATACAAATATATACTATTTTGATAGTAAAAATAGTAAATATCACACTGCTCATTTAATCATTTTATAAATTATGAGTTATGAGTTTTTTTTTTTTTAAGGAATCAGTGAAAATATACAAATGACTTGACGAAGATGTAAGGGAGCAGTTTTGCTTTAAGTCTTCTCAGTGATTTCTATCGGTAACTATTTAATATTAAAGATTACAATTTGTACTAATGAACAGTAAAATTTCATATATCCCCCAGTCGAAGTATATTAGAAAATATTGCTGAACATATATATATTAATAAAAGTTGCGTAAAGCTTCCTTGTTACTGGAAATAGGACATAATAATGTGTATCTAAAAATCTAAAAATATATAGTAATAAATATTTTAAACAAAAATTGCAGAAGAAAATGTAATTTTAACGTTAAAAAATTCACTCCATATAAGGTTTTTTTTTAATCCATTCAAGTGTATAAACCACATTTAAATCAGGACTAACATTATGTTAAATTGTTGGCAGGTCTTATATTACTTAAATGGTATTGAACCTTTAGAAGTTCAACTTTTATTTATATCTGCTTTAATATCGTTACACATCAAATAAATATAGAAATTAGAAGGTAATATCTAAAAATTAAAAAATAATACACTTATTCACATGCTAAAATATAAAAATATATATGCATAATATAACGTAAAATAATGTATAATGTTAAGTAATATACGTGCAATATTGTCGATTTTTATGAACGAATTAAGTTGTAAATACTCTAAATAAAAAAAAAAATCAACATTACATCAATGACAAATATTACATTTAGAAACGATGAAATTATACGGACAAATGTAAAATAATTGTATAAATATATTTTAAAGTAACTAAATAGTATAATCGTTGACTAAGTTTCATTTAGTTTGATAAACTAAGAACATTTAATAAATAAAAACATTATTTAAGCATTTAAAATAGTATAATGCAAATCTATCATTCTGTATTTAATTGTGATAATACAATTTAAGTTTCAATAATGGTAGATCATATATTGTAACGGATTATATGAAAGGAATAAAAAATTCTAGTTATTTAATAAACTTATTGGGTAAAATAATATTTATCATTTAGTTGAACCGGATGTGTGATCACTTGCATACAAAGTATGTACTTTTCGTTGCTGTCTCATCTAACACACTAGTAATAACAACTTAAACCCTATAACAATAAAGAAATTCGAAATACTTTAACAGTATTAATGTCTTAAAAGAAGTAATTTAATTTTTTTAAAAATGTGAATTAATATTTAAATTATAATTCATGTTTATGCATTTTATATTGTTAGTATTTGATCAACGGAAACGATTTTAATGGTCAAACTATTGTATAAGATATATTATATTTCTACGGCATTGTTAACTGCAGGTGTATGTGCTTCTTAAAATTATTTCGACTGGATTTTTTTCCACATCGCTTTTGATAGCTTAAAGAAACCATACATTTCAAGACTCTGGAGTCTATTTTGGGTGGTAACCGTCGACATTTTGAAGGATTCTCTCCACCCGAATAATCGATTGAACTCACGGGCCGGACAAGGGAGAATCGGAAAATATAGCTTTTTGCTTTCCGTTCTGAATGTGTTACGACTTCTATTAGATCTGAGGATGCGTCTTTTTGCCATTTTTTTGTTTCATTGTACTCAATCTCTATGAAATTCGTTAAGGCACTGATGTGTCATTTAAATTTAAATACGAAAAGTTTAACTTGTAAATTCGAATAATAGAATATTCGGTTTCTATTTCTTAATGTAAAAGCATGGGCAAAATAATACATATGTTATATATATATATATATATATGTGTATATGTATGTATATTATAGTGTCACTTAATATCAAAAAAATAATGGACAAAAAGAATATCTAACGCTGTAACAATCGAAATAAATATTTTGCAAAACGCGTATTTATGTTTAAATATTAAATTTATAAATCCAAATAAACTCACCCTTAGAATTACAATTATTGTAAGCAGTACAATACATACATATAACGTATATCAGTAAGCAGTTTTAAAACCTAAAGAGAAGAGTAGAGATAGTAAGATAGATAGTAAGATAGTAGCCAAAGTATGAATAATTTCCAGTATGTAATTAATCTTAGTAATTTTGGCTTACTTCAGAAACAATCAATACCATGATTTTATAAAAAAGATAAACATTATTAGTGTATATTATTCAGCGTGTTTACCTATTTATAGAACAAATATTAGAACATACCCTTAGAAAACATCAATTCTTAAATGGAATTTTGGAACGTAAATCAATACCATAGGTATATAATAAATAAAATATCCATAAAAAAAATTTATTTGTATATAATGGACATAGCGTGATTTGTAATTTATAAACTTAATATTTATATTTCATGTTCAATTCCTTGCATATACCTTCTTGGTAAACTTAAAGATAGAATTTATGTTAATTTAACACTACAACTTATGAAAGTTAAAACAGGCAAGCCAAAGGAATTAGGGCAGAAATACATTGAGCATTGCAGATATAATCACAGTATAGTTATTTTGCATGTTTTTCACTTAATTTGCGCAATTTAATTGATACAGTTTCATAACTTTAAAAGACCAATGTTAAGTAGAATATTTGTTTATTGAAAAAAAATAGAATTATAAACTAATTTTCTATATTTTCATAAACGCAATCGTTTGAAATCATTTTAATAAATACAATTACGTATATCATGTTATACAATCAATTTCAGTTTAGTTCAATGAATGGCGTCAAACATATACATTTAAATAATTACATAGAAAATACAATGCTAAAATATATAAGTTACAGTTTTAAACACTTTATAAGTAATGATACAAATAAGACCCATATTTAATAACAAAATCGCAAGTCTAATCGAAAACTGTGGAACTTAATTAAGTAATAATATTAATAATAATAATAATATGTTAAGTATATTATTTCATATATTTTTCTTGGCGCCCTCGGTTAATATTTTTCTAAATTATTTTAAGTTTTATTTTTACTAATTAAATAAGTTTTAATATTGATTACATATTTTAATTGTTTGTATCCATATGAAATGAAAATTCAATAAATATAACTAGAAAAAAAAATGTAAAGCCGTATTAAAAAAAAAAAAAAACTTACTCAGCAAATTAAAACAAAAGTTATAATAAAGTACTTTTATTCTACGTTTTTACATTGGAAAAGCATGTTATTTGTCACAATTCAGCGACATAATAAATTTAGTGAATAAACAGCTTATGCATCCTACACCAACGAAAAATTAAAATTAAGTCTCTCGTTACCAAGTGATACCACTGAAAACGGTATGGAATAAAATATAGGATGCTATACATGATGTAGCCAGTAATATATTGGAAAGATACTTACCAGAACTTAGGAAACCATGGTTAAACAATAAAATTATAAAAGATATTAAAAAGAGAAGGAAGAATAAGAATGCCAAGGATAATCATGGAATACGGAGATATAAAGAGTTAGAGAATAAAATTAATAATGAAACAAAATTTGCAAGTGAGAAATGGTTAGGTTAACCTAACCTAACTAGAGAGGCAATTTTATGTTTAAGAATATTGGTAGAAAAATAAATAGAATTGAATACACATATATAGCGATTATAGATTTGGAAAAGGCTTTCAATTAGGTAATGAGGAAAGATCTAATCTATACTTTAGATGAAATAGGAACTGACTATAGAGATATAAGGATAGTATATAATTTATGCAAATACCAAACAGCTATAATAATTATAACTGACAAAACAGAAACAACGATAATTAGGAAGGGCGTAAGATAACGAAGATGTCTATTTTTCTATTATTACCAACAGTATTTAATATTTACGTCACACAGCCTATAAAAAATTTGGAGAAACTTTATATAAAAGTGGGGGAGAAATAATATTCTTCTTAAGATTCTTTTTCGATATTGTACAATTAGCTAACAATGAGCACGATTTGGAAAAAGCACTGGAAGATACGGCAAGATGTTTCCAAAAATATAATTGGATTACCAACTGGCCAAAAACTAAAGTTAATGTTTGCCAAAAATTAGAATGAATCTGTAGAATTCATATCCAAGCAGGGATCGGCTGTTTGAACAAGTAGAACATTTTAAATACTTAGGCAGCTCAATAAATCAAAACGGCAGATGAATTACGGAAATAAAATCTAATATTGCACAGGTAACGTCAGCGATTATGAATAAAAGAAAATTTTTATTCTCCTATAGCATAAGTATTAAGATGAAGAAACCCTTCATAAAAATATATGTATAGAGTGTGACGCTATATGGCTGCGAAACCTGATTACTTAATAAAGCAGAACAACGAATTCTAAAAAGCTTTGAAAATGTGATGTTGGAGAAGGATGGTGCGAGTGAGTTGGATAGGAAACCGTATCAACGAAAGCATACTCAGTGATATAGATGAACGCAGAAAGATACTCAAAACCATCAAGGCAAGACGATAGAATATGATTGGTCTCATATTATGGCACGAAAATTAAGTAATTTATAAAATAATAGACGGAAAAATTGAAGGTAAGAGAGACTGAGGACGTTTAAGAACTTCATTTGTCAAATAAATGATTTCAGATGATATACTATCAATACATAATCTATCTATACATTGAACTGAAGAGACTAACTGGAAAAAGGGTAGAATGAAGAGCGCATATCTGACTGTAAAACTACATACAAATGTTACACAGTTACATACAAATGTTAATAAAATATTTTATTATTGTTTAAGTTTAATTTGAAATTTTAGATTAAGAAAAAAAGAAATATTTACATTAAAATAATATACATGAATAAGTAATAAAATAAATTGTTTCTCTGGATATTACAAGTTTTAACATACGCCTGTATACATATTACATTTCTAAATACATTAAATTATATTAAAATAAGCAACATATTATTGGTATTTACAGGACACGAAAAACAGGTTATAATAATTTAAATAAGAAATCGTTATATAACGTAAACGATATATAGGTTTTGCGGGAACAAACTATTAATCATTAAAGCAGGTGTGTTACAACAGCATTAAGACCTATTTGATTATAAACAATACATAGAATATACTTTTATTAGGCCTAAGAAATAATAATTGAGATACATACTCGATTAATGGAAAATGAGATGAAAACTTTAAATAACAATAATTTAAACTATATTTGAATTATTATAGAATATAATTTAATATTCAAAAATTACAATCTTAAAAAAATTGAACTCTAATTCATCTTTATTTTATAACTATAAATGTATCAAATGCATTAAATTTAATAATATAAATAATATGATAATCCGTTATATTACCAATGATGAAATTTAACTTTTATTCAATTTGTAAATTTCGGAAAATTAATATCTATTATATAATTAATTTTATTGAATAGACACTTCAGACTTATCATGTATACAACTCTGAAAAGCAATTTATTTCTTTGAACACGAAGATTTTACAATGATACAAAAAGGTACTTATTATAACATGTACAATTTTTTTTTTTTTTTGATATTCGTGTACCTGATATTAAGTATACCATAAGTACATTATTCGAATATACGTTAGGCATCATATTCAATACATGGTGGGTAAAAGATACAGTATATTTGCTATAATAAAAGACACTCCAACCTATCTCCTAAGATACGTTGAAAAATCTTAAATAAAATGTCTAAGAATTACATAATCAGGTACCAAACAAATATTAAAAATGTAACAATTATATAACTATTAACTATAGAACTTTATTTTTATAATATTATAATATATCACATTCTTTTATGCACTTAATATATTCTAATTTTAAAGATACATGCTGTATGTATGTACATGTTCTTTAAATTTAAGGAAATAACAAAAAAAATTCAAATGCGTAATTAATAAAAAAAAAGTTATAAAAATAATAGATGCCTATCGAACGATGGATAAAAATTAGTTTTATGCATAATTTTAGAATATTTTAACTATGGTGTAAGCAAAGAAAAGCAAAACCAAACGGAAATCATTTTCAGTTATTTGATTTGATTTGATTTTTTGCTAATTTTATTGCTCAAATCTACAGTCTACATTAAATCATCCTCGCTATTCACATACTAAATACGAATATACGAGTACTATTTATTTTATTATAGCATTTGCTTTTATTTTCTGTTTACATTTTATGGAATACTTAATTTAATTTCCGCATACTTTTAGTTTATGTCCTAATAAAAGTATTAAATACAAAACAATATAATTTAAAAACATTTTATAATTTTTTTGTAACTGTATAAAGAGAATTCACTTTATAAATTACAATAGTTTGATGTAGAATTTAGTCATAAGTGTTTTATTAATTTTTTAGTGACCTGTTATACGCAGAACAGACGTTTAAACCTAATATTATAAAACGAAGAAAAAATTAATATTTGTTTGTGTAATTAAACACATTGTATTTAGATAAAGAATTTTAACCACAGAATTCATTGTAAATTTGGTTCAAGTAAAATGTATACATTGAAAAACGAGAAGGTTGTGAACAATTATAACAAGTTTAGGCTAATATAAAGCAAATAACAACCAGAAGAAACTTCATATTTTTAACAAGAACAAAATCTTATGTAAAACCAGAAAAAATAACATATTTATTCGCCTGCTCTCAATTATTATTAAAATATTTTCCCATCAATACCAGATCCATAAATTTCCACGGCATTTTGTATATTGCACGTTTAATCTTAAAGAAATACTTACTCAAAATGAACCAGCCTGGAATGTACGATGAACATTTGTAAAAACAAATAATCGAAATATATATAAATATATGTTACGGACAATATGGATAATTCAGGTATTTTGCAAAATGCTAATTTTTTTTTAGGCAAAGTACAAAACATTTTATTATATGTTATATAGTAAATTATATTATTACTTATATTACAGACAAAATTTAATTTTTATCAATTATTATATTTTTACTATTATATAAATATTTTACTTAAACTAATATTTACTTATTATAACATGTTGTAGAAAAGTGACATTTTAAAGTACACAACATTTTATTTTTAAAGCAAATACACTTTTTTTTGACACTTGGATTTACAAACACATTTTAAAAACCATTGGTTAATTCTTGTGGATTGCATTTTTATCAACTCATTATAATGTTCATCAGATAAAACACTATTTTTAAAAAAAAATTTGTAGTTTGTTATAAAAATTTGATTTCATATAAATCGTAAATCATATAAACCTAACCTAACCATAACGAGACACGAAAAATGTCGATATTGTAATAAAATTATTAGTACGTTCAATATTGTACCTTAGATTTATTATTATAGTAGTAAAATAATCTTAATCTTTATTGCGTTAAATCGTGCACGCACATTTAAGATAAACGGTAAATGAAGTCGTTGGTAATAGGCGATGACAAATTTTGTTTATTTTCATCATATTGCCTACTCCACGTTTGGCAATATACATAACATCTAGGCAAAACTCGCATGTATATTGCCGAGTGATTTTTGGCATTTTATATAATGCCTAGACATTTTGCAAAATACCGGATTATCCATATTGCCGGTAACATATATAGTATAATTATACTTATTTAAATTTTATTATCAAAGTTTTAATCGATTCAAAAGCTAAGATGTATCTACTAAACAATTTAACTTATAAAATAACAGCTTAAATTAAAATTTACAACAAACATGGGCATTTAATCGAAAATTATAACATAAATAGGTTAATACTATCGTAAATCAATTCGTTATGCATTAAAATCGTCTATGATAACTAAAATTATACGATTGAACTTGCGGAAACAATGAACGATGTTTTATTGGTTTTTAAGCATGAGTCATTGCTTTAATATTATCAACTATAAAATAATATTAAACAATAGACTGAAAATCATCCTGTATTTGAAAATAAAATGTATTATTATTTTTTAAATTAAATTGGATATTGAAAAATAATAAGTTAGGTTAGGAATGGTCCATCCAAACTAAGATTAATATATTTCCAGGGCATAATCATATGAGAAACACTAATTTGATAATAACAATTATTTATTGAAAATTTTGATAATTGCAAATCAGGTAAGAATAATAATTGTACTTAAATAACTATTTTATAATTTATATTGTAAAAGTAACAGCTCCATGAAGGGTTTCAGCGATCGCAAACCTCTAAATCAGCGATTCCCAAACTTTTTCAACCATGGAGCCTTTTTCCAAGCAGTATTTTAATGTGGAGCCCCAAGAAATATTTAGTATTAAGTTTTATTTTCCTATATTCTACGAAGCGTAAAAGCATTATTAAGCATAATTGAATCGCTTATTACAGAAACCCCGTAAGAGACAAAAATTTCGAAACATATTATTTTCCACTTGCTTATATCTTTTTAGTAGACACATCGATTTTTGCAGAAGCCCCATCTTATTTACGTGGCCAATTCGCGTCTTTGAAATTTTTGTTTGGAGCAGAAACCCCTAAGTAATGTCATGTAATACAAAAAATACAAACAAGTGAAAAATATGTTTCGAAATTTCTGTCTCTTACGGAGTTTCTGTAATAAGCGATTCAATTCAACATGATATGTATTTATATAGGAAAAAACTCAAAACGAAATAGTGTACATTTAATATTATATTTATATAAAATATATCTGACCGTGAAATAACTGGAATGGAAATGCGTATTATTTAAAATTAAAAAATAATATTTTTCTATTGGGATTTTAATATAGTTTTGTACGAATCGGTGAATTATATTTGAGTTGACGGAGTCTTGTACAAATATATACGCTCGTTGTTTTAGATATCGATTAATAATTGTTACATTTTTACATTTTTTATGGTAAAACGATAAAACGGTTTATGGTAAAACTTTGACAATTATTTTGTTGTAACTATCAACTAACTGAAATTGATATAACTGAAGTAATAATTATTGTTTTAACAATACTAATTTTTTTATATGTCACTTAAGTTGAAATACAACATACCTTGTGATGAAGACCGTGAATGCCAAAATGTAATGTGATAAGTAGGGGCGAGTTGTCTGGAGGCTGCAGATGAAACAACCAACGATGAATAGTGTACTCAATAAGAGGCCACAAAAATAAACCCAAGACGGTTGAACATACAACCCATGTTCCTATCGAAAAATTATCTAAACAAAAAAATAAAACATAATTGTTGTTATTATATTATATTCAACAAATCAAATATAAACTTCAATATTAATATTATACAGTAATAATAATTTAAAATTACAATAAGATAATTAAAATAGTAATATGTAATATTTTGTGAAATCGCAATTATGGAGAGATTAATAGAAATAATGGTAAAAATCCATTAAATAAATAAATATTTGACACTTAAAATAAAAATAATAAAATTACAATAAATTCAATAACTAATTTATAATTAATACAACCGTTTTAATAAATATATACCAATATATCATATTAAAACATACTATTTAAGATGATATATTATAATATTGATATACCCGAATATTATATAGCACAAACTCATAAGATATTATGACTCTCGGATGTCTAATCTCGAAAGAAATATCTAAAGTTTTAATAAAAAAAGTTTAATAAACATTTGATTACGTTCGTTTTTCAAACCAAGGATCCATGTAAGCATGTGCAATATTCAATTTGATATTTTTTAAATACAACACGGAACTGTCTTTAACATACCAATAGATAAAAATTATTTATGTTCCTACTAACTAACCAGTTGCGCCCAAAATTATTTTGGTAAAAAGCAATATCAATAAATAAATAGAAACATAAGTTATGTATTAACGTTGAATTGTTAACATTTATAGTTATATGTTGGAATATTATTCTTATTATCAAAGTGATTAAACATTCAAAACTAATTCATATTAATTGATACTTGTTT
>NW_020271729.1:1256961-1355562 GCF_003268045.1 Sipha flava
ATATGTCTTGATATAAAATTTACTAGTATTTTACAGAATCAATAAAAATATTAATTATTTAAACACTTTTACAAGTTGCACAATTTATTCATCGGTTTTCAAAAGATAAAAAAACAGAACCCTTTCATAAAAATAAAATCGTCATTAGTAATACGAAGAAAATTTAAAATCAGTAAAAAAAAAAAATCATAATTTTAACCCTACTAATATAATGATTAAACAGTATAATACTTGAAAAACTCGAGTAGGTAATTAAAAATGTATTTACATTAAAAAAAGCGAATTCAACAAACATACAAAGTCACAATTTTATTACTATATTCTTCTTTATCCATTAGTCATAGCCTATGACTTATAGGATATAAATTATCTACATATTTTATTTCTAGCTTCAAATAAAGAAATTGATCTGAATTAGCTCTTTAGCTTTCATAAATCCATTAAATGATTGATGGATCTGTTAAATAGATTTTTGAAATTCCAAAGACATGATATAATAACGTCGAGTCATTAATAATTTATTAAATTTTCAAGTTGCAATTAAATGACATTTTAATTAGTCCACATTAATTCTAGAATTGCCATAAACAAGTAACCCTACTTAAAATAATTGGTTTTCTATGTTTGAATGTACAAATTAATTCACAAATAAAAGACACGTCCAAAAATAAAATAGGATACGAGAAATAAGGATCTAAAAACCGAGTAAAAAATTTGATTCTCTCTAGGTAATAAACATTACGACGAGAAAATATTCATATCAAAGGACGGGATACGATTGAAATGTGTGTACTGAAAAAACAGTAAGCCATATGAAAACTTCGGACGAGAGAACACGATAAAGAAAATCATAGTTTCTGTAAAGCAAAAAAAAAATGAAATATAAACGTCTGAAATCTGACGTTAATACGGCGGTAAAAAAAAAAAAAATACTTATTTTTAAGAGAACCACACGCGCACCCCAATCGTTAACGGATAATGTCGCGTACAAACGCGGGACAGCCACGTACGTACAAGAGGGTTGGAAAAATTTGACTAGGAATCCCCCCCATTCCGTCATCATTATATTAGGGAGAGAGAGAGAGAGAGAACAGAGATAGCAAGAACAGCCCTCGATAATTTGTAACAACCCGAGCGAAGATAATTAAAGTTAAAAGGAAAAAAAACTTCCGATCGGGCGCGCGCGCGTATTATAAATATTTCAATAATATAATCGATGTCGGCTGCAGGGGATATCAAAACGGTCTACGTATTGCGGGCGGGCGGGCGGGAGGGGGGCGGCACAGAGGTGTGAGCGCGAAACGCGATCGGCCCGCGGCGGGTAAACGTGTGAAAATTCAACAGGGAGTCATCGTTCCGCCGCCGGTCGGCTGAAGCGGAGACGAAGGGACAACGTCGCTGCCGTACACACGGGGACGACGCACAGGGTGGCGGCATATGTGTGTACGCGGTTTTACACCACGGGCACGGAGACGGCGCGCGGTAAAAGTCCACGCACACACACACACACGGGCGCGCGTAGGTAAATGTACACTCGATCGTCGAATAGGTATTATAATGACGGCGGCGTCACCTTGGTCGCGCGACCGAGCAAGTGAACGACGGCGGCGGCGGCATGCACACGACGGCCACCACCGGCGCGTGGAGATCGATACTGCCGCCGTTGAGCGAGACGCCCACCCCCTCGCCACCTACTCCGATCCCGGCACGATGACGAACGGGCGACCGCGGGGATCGCGCGTGCTATGTAACCGGCGACTTGGCGTCTGCCGCGAGCCGCCAGACCGGCGACAGGCGCCACATCGAGACGCCGCCAGCCCCCGCCGATGCCGAGCGCGCAATAAACTCTGTCGCCGCTGCCCGAGAAAATTACCGTACATCCACTGTATCGTAATAACGAGGGGCGTGACGGCGGCCGTGCACGCCACTTCCCGAAGTTCCCGGCACCCCGCGACGGCGGTGTCGTTGTTTGCGGCGGGGAAGCGACTCGTAAACGCGCAACCGTTCGTATTGACGTCGATGGCGCCACGGCTCTCGTGCCGCTTTCGCCAGAGTGTGTCTGTAGTACGTCTGTGCGTGTTTTCGGGCGCGTGTGCGTGCGCGTACGTGCGAACGCGGCTTTTGTACTTGAGCGATGAGGAGGAAAACGCCGTCGATAAAGACCGCTCGAAATGCAAAGTTCGAGGTAAAAGTTATACGGGCCGGGACGAGGAGCTCCGCCGAACCTGTTGAGCGAATTCAAACACGTTTTCGGGCGCGGGAACTTTTGCGGTCGGCAAGTGCCTCGGCCAACGATAATATTACGAAACGTTACACACGTAAAACGTATCCCCTCCACCGACCATTGCGCGGTATTACGTACAACAAAATAAATAATAATATCGTCGCCTCAGTTCAAGACAGCAATAACTCAAAAATATTCAGAATTGAGTTATCTACGTGATATTATTTGCAAAATTACGACGATTTCGATTCTATAATGTAATAACTTTTAGTTGCATTATCCACCTCTAGAGGTCATTTATTTCATTCTAGAACCAGTAGTATCATAATTTAAGTTATTGCGGTCTTGAACTGAGGCGTCAATATAATCAAACGGTTTGTGGGAATGCGACGATTATGTATAACGTACATTATCATAGCGTAACAAAACGGAATCGGATTTCGAAAATTTTAGTAATCTAAAACCATAATGATTATTATAATTAGTTACTATCATATTTACTATCGGTACCCTTACATAATTATAAACTAGTTTGTAACAATATGATTGTTTGATCGGTCCATCATTGCGTACGTAATGCGTATAATAGTGACATTTTTACCTGATCTATATTATTCTTTTTAGTCCTTGGAACGTTTTACAATTTCGTGTTAAACTGCTTTACAGCCAACGTATTTTAAAACGATTGCTATTTATTGTTATATAATAAAAGGACTTTCTTTCATATTTTATATACAGGTTAAAACTAATCAATTTATTTTGAAAACTAAATGTTAACATTTATATTTTCCAATATATATAATTCTTTTTGGAATTTAACATTTATCTATAGAATCTTTAAACATGCATTTTTATAATAAGCATAATTGATGCAAGAGTAGTAGTCGAGTTGTAGTCTTGATAGAAGAATCTATCCAGCGATGGAACTTCATGACGGTGTTTGGTCATTTAAAAGGTCCCAACACCATTTGCATTTCAAACGCCTTCTAGGATCACCTGGGATGTTTAGTGTATATAAGTTTGAGACAAGAGGATTGCGTTGGTTGAATAAATTAGAGTGGAAGCGTTTATAGTGAGTTTTGACTACTTATTTTACTGTTGGTATGGAAAGGTCATGAAGTGTATCGTTAAAGACATAGAGAAGAGCTTTTGTAATTTGACGGCAGCATTTAAACGGGAAAGTTTGCAATTTGTTTATATTTGAATTTATATTTGAAGGTTTCACTGAACTCCTGAGTTATGTACCATTTGACTATATTGGTTTCAAGATAAGTTTATAAAGGATTATTTTATCGTTTAGACTGATGTGTTTGGAAGTTAGAAGGAGCTGCAGCTGTCAGGATCTGTTGTTGAGAGTATCTCGCTTATTGTAGATATGATGAGCTCAGGTTAATCTTTAGTTTCGATAGAGATCTAGATAGCGGATATTTCCACGGGGGATATTTGTTCTGCAGCCTCATTGTATATTTTTAACAATTATGCCATCTCCAATTATAATATATGTATGACTAAGAGTACTAAAGATGTATTCATACTGAATTGAAGAGATAGTGTGATGTGATGGGCTATATACAGCGTAAATATTTATGGGGATATTGTTTAGTACTAAAGATTTATCACAAGCTTGCAAATTATTTGTTTGATATAGTGGTAAAGGATAGAATAGTTACGAAGTTGTTATTATAATGGCAGCCTCTATATGAGCTGTGCCATCTGTATGATTGGTTTTAAAAGTATTGAAGCCTGGTAGGTTCATATATGACGAATGAGTGAAATGAGTGTCGGAAATTAGTATATCTTCTGTTGTTTTGTAGAATAGCTAATAACTCGTCTTTGCAGTTAGTTAGACCATTTGAGTTCCAAGTTAGGATAATAAATTAATTAGAAATTATATTATTATTTGACATTTTTTTTTGGTAATGATGCTTGAGATAAAAGTGGTGAGAAGAGAAATGAGAGGGCATATATGATCGATTTAAATTCTTCAATTAATTTAAGTTGGAGTTGAATTATTATTGGAAAGATGGTGATCTCCAGCTTTATTTGTATACGTACGATGTTTTGGCGGATGTTCTGAAGTTGGTTGCTGATGGTGAGGCTGAAATTTAGTAGCGGTGTTGGATGGTTTTGGTAGGTGTTTTTCTACTTGAGATGTTGAGACTTCTTTGGATAAGTTGTTTGATGAAGCAGGGAAGTGATGAAGATATCGCTAACGCTTCCTACTAGATCAAGATCGGCAAAGAACAAGGGTGTGTTTCTTTTAGGAAATTAATTCATTTTCGGTAATTTTTGGAGTTATTTGATTGTATTTTTACATAATCTGAGGTAGATTTACAGATAAAACTATCTAAGTTTATGTCATTAATTAAACTATTTCTTAGTTATAAGAAGCCAAGGACACATTGAACAAATATAAGCGGAAGCAGGATAACCTTTGGTGCATCATTAATGGTATATGTTTGCGCTTGATTTTGCAAGTCTGATAGCCCATCAGTATCATTGTCGTTGATGGCCACAGATTTGGATTCACGTGGTGTGAAAACGGCGTAATGGTTTGATGTAACAATTTCTTTGATTTATTTATATTTTTTGTTGTAGATGATTGTGGTGGTGCTTCAGATAAAGTGCGCTTATTAGATAAATTAATATAATTAATTAATTTAACAATTTTATCGTAGACTATTTTAATTGAAAATATGGTTTTGGTGGTTTGATTAGATGGCATTTCTATGCTATCTTATCTATAGTCCAAAGGTTACCGAATGCGAAGGTGCCTGAGTGTATTTGTGTAAGTGTCGTACTTCGTATTAAGTTAAAATATTTAAAATAATTATATAATGCAAATAAATAATAAATAGAATATAACCCTGCTGGTACACTCAAAAGTGTTAGGAAGTAGTAATATCACTTCTGAAGACACAAATTAGAAGTTATATATTCCAATGGATTGTGATACAGATGCGAACATATTCGTCAAGCATCGAATAAATGCGTGCCTCACAGCCACACTGTTCACGAGGAAGTGTAATATATATATTTAAAATTTTTTTAACACATACTCGTAGATCAATCGAATAAATACTACTATTGGTTAGATTATTCATTTAGGGTTTGGGATTTCTTATATTTGCAATTTTTCTTATTATTATTTTATGTAATGGTTGTAAAATGATTTTAGGAAAATATGTAATATTTACTATGGTAAAACTAACTTAAATACAAATTTCATTTTATACATTTGCAACAATTAAGGAAAAATGTGTTCTTAAATTTATTCTACATAATTGTACATTTTATTGTATTTTGTTAATTGTACACTAATTTTTATAACTATGTATTATGAAACATTTTATAGATCTTTATAGTTTTACGCTATATTTTCAAGCTATATATACTTTTTTAGCAGTGAACATAAATAAAATTTTAATGATCTTTTTCTTAAATGCCATAAAATACGATACATTAAAGATTCATTTTGTTACCAAATTCCCAGTTGAAAAAAATTTAAGCTTAATTAATTTGTATTTTGATAATTTTAAGAGCATAAATGTATGCATTTAAATGTTTTATTAATGAAAAAAATCCAAAATGATCATAACTATACATTTTAAAATAAAATTAATTTTTAATATATTATTTTTAGTGAAAATATTATTTAATTACAATCATTTTTTTTTAAGTCCTACATACGTGACTGCAATAAAAACTATTTCGCAAAATATATTTTAAATACCTACACTTTATTTCAAATATTTGGGCTTATATAAAACTACACTGGCGATAACACTGAAATCTTATGAATTTTAAAATTTTTTAAATTAAGAAATTTTACTTTTGTGATTCGAATAATTCAAATTCAAGCTGAATTACTTCAATTTTGAAATGTTATATTATATATATTCAGGTAAAAAATTAAAAATATCAAATACTTAAATTCTACATAAGTCTCATAAATGATAAATGCCTTTGTGGTATTGTATATTAAGAGTTTTTAAAGAAGTGATAGAAATATTTTACAACCTAAACTTGAAAAATCATTATATGATAAATATGTTTTATTTAAATAAAATTAAAAAAAAAATCATTAAAAATTAAGTGTTTTTATAATTAAATAAAATATATATTTTGAAAAAAATCACAATTATCAATTTTATATATATATATATATATATTTTTTTTTATTAACTATTAACTGAGTAGGTCGTTTCACGAGTGGAATATTACTTTGACGTCATGACCTAAAAATCACCCAGTCTCGCCTACATCAACATTCGGATGACTTAACATTTTGGCACTCCAATCCACAAATGTATGATTTTACTCAAATTATAACTGATTTTTAAAAACGTATTTTGAAAAAAATCCTGGTCTTAAAAATGCAAGCAAAAATGATATGGTTATTATTTATTATGAATAAATAACGAATAATCAAAATCATAAAATGCATTATATTCTTTTAATCAATATTTTAATGGGCACGCCAATTTAACCAACAAGTGTTAATTAAAACATTTTACTTAATATTAATACTAAAAAATAAAAATAAATATTTTATAGTCTTAATATACTTGTACGATTCTTACTTTGTACAAAAAGATACAGGATGACTCAAATAAATAAAATAAAGTTTACTGATTTATGGATGAAATTATTTTTATGATATAATAAACACACGTAAAAAATAATAATGAAATAAGTATTGGTTTTAAATTAAACCTATTCTATAGTATTTTATAAATAATTCAGCATTCAAATTAAATTAAATAAAAATTAAATATTTTATTATTTTAATTTAGATTAGTTATATTTATAACTAATGTGTATATTCATTAATAGATAATCATAATAGATAATCAATAATAAATTCTGCATTCTTATAGTTTATATTTACATGGTTAATTTCGTTAACAATTAATATTAATAAAATCTAATTTTGATTCAAAAAATATTGCATAGTATTAAGCAATCTTATTTAAACTCTGCTTAATATTATGTATATCATTAATTATTATAAGATTCAAAAGTTGATAACATCTAAGCATATAAAAGATAATTTGTTATTCTTACCGAAATATGTTTGATCTACCGTGCTGGGTAGTGTACTTCTTAACCTCTGGTAACCAATGAATATCAGGTATAACATAACAGGTATCCAAATTGATGGTACCATATACCAAGAAGTAATGGTGAGTGACTCAATGAAATCGGAGCTAAATAATCTCAGCCTTCGATCAACGGGAGCCAATACCCATTCTTTATATTTAGGGCCTAATGACCCGACTTGCCAAAACATTGGTTGGTTCCAATCTACAAGGCTCTGAAATATGATAAAATACATCATTTCAAGTTTTAAAATTAATCATTTATAATTCAAATAATATATTTAGATAACATATTCTTAGGTAATTAAAAAATTAAGTCACCATCAAAAATTAAAATACAATAAAAATATAATAGAATATTTTATTAGTTTATATTTTATTTTTAAACTATTATCGCAAATAGAATTGACAATAATAGGGTAATATTCTACTACAAATTGTATAGTAATATATATTTGGCTTATAACATATGTGAAATGTAAAAATCTCTATAAATGATACAAAATTAGTTCAAACCGATAAAACATAAATATTAGATCTAAGAACTTAAATAATAAACAACTAAAATTCTTAAAATATTTATTTTCTACATTAAAGAAAAATTATAAACACTAATTTAAACATCTATATTTTTCTATTTATGAAACATATGAAAAAAATATTAAGATATTTTAAAAATGATTCTTCTAAACCATCTTTCATTCGTTTTTTTTATCTTTTTAATAAAATATCTGGTGTGATTTTTGAAATAAACATTTCAAAATCAATTAAACTTTTCCTTGGAAAAGGGGAATTTTGAACACTTCGAATTCTGATTAAAATATAAAATATAAAGTATATATATATATATACGACTTAGATAATAAATCGAACTTTTAAATCTAAAAAGTCATTTTATATATAAATTTTCGAATAGAGATTTTGTGCAGTTATATTAAATTTAATTTTTAAATTAATTTATTACAATTTATTCCATATTAGTTGATAATTAAATATGATTGGAGAGCAAATAACTATAAATAATAGGTCTGGACAGAAGAATGTGATCGAGAAATGAAGACCAAGAGAGTTAATTTGTCGAAATATTTCTAGGCGAATGTATCGATCAATTTTATCAAAAGGAATGACGTCACAGTTTTCTCAGCTGCTTATATCCTGAATAAATACTATTGGAAGCTGTATAAACCAACAAACGTCTATGTTATTTAAGTTAACTATGGATAATATAGATTATTGTTTCTTTGAAACTATTTAAGTTGCTTAAAAATAAACATTAATTCTCCTAACAAAACAAAATAAAAAAAATCTTTAATTTTAGTACAAATTCAAAATGTAATGAAAATCAATCTAACGTTAATGAAAATATCAAATAATAAGTATGACCTTATATAACTATATACTTAGATACTATATAATAATACGTATTTAAATAATTAAATAAATTTTATGTATTATAAAAATTAGATTATACTATACTTTACGATTGATAAGTATAACTAGATTAAAGCATTTTTAAATAGTTTTATTAAAGTATAAAATGAAGTTTTATTGAGCTATACCTTACAGAATATTAATTTTTAAGTATTTATTTTTCAAAAACACACATACATAAATTTTTATAAGAGGTTTGCAAAAAACTACTGCGGGTTGAAAATATTGTCAGAGTTCCAAATATTTCCTTCCTAAGAATCAACATAAGTATTAAATATTTGCAGACCCGATTTTATAACATATGTGTAATCTATATGATGTAAATCAACTACCTAGTTTCCTTGAGTGCTCGGAACTATTAAAAATATATATAAAATCGTTGCCAAGTTTTACCATTAGAAAATACGATTTGATGAACTTTAAAAAACTTCCTAATTTAATATTTGAAAGCAAAAATTATTAGCGAGAGAAATTATAAATATTTTCAATTTTATTCAAGACTAAATGCATTTACAAAAAGTATATTCGTATATTAGGTATAAAAGAGGAATAAAAAAATTGCATTTCATACTTTACGTATTACGAACGCATTATAATTTGAAAAATTCATTAAAAACAATAAGATTTTTAATAATATTGAGAACATGATTAATTTTTATATTTCTTTTTAAAAATTTTGAAGTTATTATTTTATAATCACAAGCTTTTCGTCATTAATAGTTATAAGTAGGTATTTCGTAACCAAGGCCAACAAACTGAAATATGGTATATCACTAATTGAAATTAATGCACCATTGAAAAAATAAAATGTCTGCTGCTTAAATTGACCATACATGCCGATTTAATAGAAATGCATTAATTAAATACAAACTATAATAATCAGTAATCAAACAAAATGTTAAATTGGTGGCCAACTTAGGTAAAACTTAAAAAAATATAAAATGTTTGTTAAAATGATGTTATTATTAAAAGAAAACAATATCCTACAAATCTTAATGAAAATTCATAAAAACGTAAATTTACATAATAGATTAATATTATATTATTAGACAGTTAGAAAAACATGAATTACATACAAAAATAATTAAATAATAATTTTCTTATTTTTTTCGAATTCAAAAGTATTGTAACCTACACTCATTATCAAAACTAAATATTTAATAATACAAACTTAATAACTATAAGTAATTTATGTACGATATATATTATATACCATATCATTTACCTTCCCTGGAAAATACTAATAACAATTATGTCATATATTATTATTTTTAGAAATTAACAAGAAAAATAATATGACTGTCGGTAAATTTGTCGTAAAATCATTAAAATATGGTTATTAATTAGTTATCTTAGAATTATTTCATATATTAGAAAATTATGATTATGTATTTTTTCTTACGCTTATAAAATATAATGTAGTTACTAAAAAAGTACTTCAAAGTATAATTTGAGATTTAAACCAAAACAATTCTTACTGATTATAAAAAATGTTGTTTTCAGGATATTTTATAATGTATAATTCTGAAATAAATAGAAACGAATTTGTTTAAATGTTTAAAACCGTAATTATTCATAAATAAATATATACTTGAAAATATTTTAGAAAATTCAGTTACACAAAAAATATATACCTAAACCATATTTTGAAATCGTAAATAATTTTAGTTTAAATATTAACACTTTAATATTTATAAAACAGTAAAACATGTCTATCATTTATTTTTTATTATAATAATTACTTATTTTATCAATTATAATAGATAAATCTAGACTTATAAGATATGTTTTAAAGTATACTTAAAATATTACCTCGTTACACTAATGAATCTTGCGTATAAATTATTCATTTTTTGTCTAGTTATCCAATTATTACATTAAATATATATTATATTTTAATATCAAGTTTAATATTGATTTTTTTTTTTTTTTGTCATATTATAACAAGAAAACACTAAATCATGAATTTTTTTCTCAATATAATCATAATTGATTTGACCAACTAAATTTCTCAATAATAATAATTTAATAAAAATCTTGATTATTTAGAAACTATAAAATAATAATTAACTATAATGCTTTAATCCAAATTTGTCATTAAAATGTTCGTTAAATGGCCAGTTTCAGTAATTTAACTTTCTGACTTCATTATCTAAAATCTTTCCATTTAATTATAAAACGTTTAGTTAATTAAGATTAGAGATATAGTATTAATAAATGAATGGTAAAAATATAACACTAGGGTGTTAAAAAAAGGACGGAATAATTAAAATTGTATATTTGAATGTCGTAATTATTAAAAATTCGCAAAAGTTGATATTAAATTATTTTCTAGTTTGCGAGAACACATAATATTTTACCAATTTATAATTAGATTTATAAATATG
The DNA here is from genome assembly GCF_003268045.1 of Sipha flava. NCBI lineage: Eukaryota > Metazoa > Arthropoda > Insecta > Hemiptera > Aphididae > Sipha > Sipha flava. Next base: position 1,268,106 of record NW_020271729.1, read on the forward strand.
ACATGATTTTATGTATTTATGATTTTTTTTTTTGTTTAAATGTTTATATTTTTTAAACAGATGAAAAAAAGCGACACAAATTACGATAAATTAATCACAATCTAGGAGGAAAAACTATTAAGTACATGTTATGAAACAGTAAATTATTTAATTTTTACGATTTAAAAAATAATAAACCTCGTAATAGACTTAATAAAATAAATATTAAATAAAAATAAACGCAATAACATACCATGTTGCCAAATATGAGGCAGTTACCATTTTGAAAACCATAATATAAGAGTTATTGATTAGTCAAAAATCGATAAATTCATGTTAAATTTACTTTATGAAACTTGGATTCTTAATTCTAATTTGAATACAGTTTAAATTTAAACAAATGAGAAAATCTAATATTATCTTTGTTATTTAAGCCAACAATTTATATTGGTGAATTTTTATTCAATTGATTGATAAGTTAATAAATTATCATAAATATACAATTAAAATTTATTTTTTTAAAACTATACCTATACCAATTTGTTAATATTATAAACATGCAATAATTTTGTGGTATTATGTAATTTATTAAAAAAAATGATAATACTCATAACATTTAATCGTTTCTATAAAAATTTTATATTATTTTGTTATTTTGTATTTAAATAATAATAATTCAAACATAATAATCAAAAACTGAAAAGTTATACAATTATTACATATGAAATAAAAATATTTATATTTTTATATACATGCATTTTTTAATTAACAACTCTTTCAGTATTAACTGTCAAAACTTCACAATGCAATGATTAGATACATAAAAAGAGATAATAATAGTGTTTTATAAAATATACAAAATTTTAGCTGAACTACTTTTAAATAAATTATTATAGTTATATCAAAAATTATATAAAGACTTGATAGATAGAAGTAAGCCTTTATTAATTTGAATTGAAATAAGTATAAAAATAATAAACACATAGTATATATCACTATATAATCTTATGTAATACAAATATAAGCAATAGGAAATAAAGTAATGTTTCATTTTAGTAGTGTTAATGCTATTATATAAATGTCAAAAAAAAAAAAAAAAAACTCAACCTGTTACTTATTGAAATCTTAATAATTATTGAAGAATGTTTAAACATATTGTTGATTTAATGTATAACATCAAAAACAAACTATAAACTGACTACTTAAATTGTTAGAAGTCAAATTATAAGAAGTTGTTTCTTCCATAATATTATCTTTGATATAATAAACAGCCTTGTAGACAACCAACACACAAAAAAAAACCAATAATAATATTAAACCATCAAAACACCCTATTACATAATATTTTTGTTAGTTTTTTATATTAATCAAAACTAACCTATGCCTCAAATATTAAAATAAGTTTTTCAACAATTTATAAAAATTCTTAAAACAGTTTAGAAAAATTCATACAATACCGACACATTTAAGAGGCAAATTCTCCAAGCGATAAAAAATTATAACAATTACTTATGTGTTAATGATTTCTTTTAATTTTTATACCCTTTTCAATATTGTTATGAAAGTACATCATCAAAACTTGTATTTTAAAAAATATTGTTCAAATTTTCCATAAATATCAGTTTTTAATTTATTTAACAACCATCACCAGCCTAGAAGTGGGCAAAAAGGCTAATCTACATCAGAAAATATAACCAGAAGATTTGGAAATATCATTCTCAAATTAATGCATTTATTTTAGAGCATACTTAAGAAGTTTACAAAAGGAGAGTAAAATTGTAACTAAAAGTGATCAATGTATGTTTGTATTTATAAAATAGAATATTTTAGTTAAAATATATCTTTATATTGATATTGACCTGATATTTGAGTATTCTATATACTCTATCAAATTATTGTTCTATAGAAATATAATAGTCCACACTAAAACATTTTTAAGGTCATTAATGGAAGAAAATCATTTTAATGAAATTATTGAATCTTTTGGTTCTTAAAAGTTTAAAAAAAATGTATAAGCCAACTTTTACTTTATTATATATAATTAAATAGTTAATGCATATGTATTTAAATCTAATAACATTTATTTAAGGTAAATTTAAATAATAATTATATATATTACTTTATAGATATCTAAAACTGCTAATTTGTGATTTGTTCAAAAAATATATTATTTTTATTTATTTATTTATTATTGTCTAACTGAAATTTTTTCTTATTTTTTAAAGGAGGGAAGCTAAAAAATAATTTTGTCCCAAGGCACTTATTCATTAAATACATCTTGCATCCTTTTAGTTGGGAAACATCAAAATTTAAATAAAAATGATATAAATAATTCACATTTTTCATTTTAGTCTTTCAAAATTACATTTTTTATGCTATTAATAGCATAAAATAATTGTTGTCAATATTAATGAATGTTTTAAATTTAGAGTAAAGTGTACAGTTATTGGCACTATGAAAATTTTTATTTGTAATTAGTGAACATTTTGATTATTAAACGATTTTTTTTTTTTTATTTATCTGGACAAACTAATCATGTCTTTTTATCAAGTGTTCCCAATAATAATTATTTATCATTAATTTAGTTACTATCAAAGTTTTCAGTTGTCTCAAAAATCTTGAATATTTGGTAAGAATTTACTGTTTTTAGAACAGTACTGTAATATTTACTGTACTTAGAAATTAAGCTCTTAACACATTGATGGACAGTCACGATAAAGTACTGCTATAGCAGTACTGTAAAAACCAACTGAAAAGTGACACTACTTCTATAGCAGTGGTTTTTTCAATGGTACCATATGGAAGAGTAAGTTGTACTGCCCCATACAGTATAATGGGATATTGGGCACTGATAAAATAAGGTCGATATAATATTATTTTTCTATAATTATGATTTATAAATAGATATTGGATATTACTAGAGCGCGGATTTCTATGCAATCGCATATTTTTTCCTTTCAATATTTTTGGATTTTTGTCAGTTATCTCCACGAATCATCACAATTTGAAGCTAATGGTGAAATTTTTTTGCATATTTTTGCATATTTAGAGGTTATAGCATATTTTTACATGTTTTGGCAAAATTCAAAATTTATTGCACATTGAAGTGAAAATTTAAAAAAAAAAATGTATAAAATAATATTTTGTCTAGTAGAAAAATAAAAAATAAATTTCATAGTCACTAAATAATAATTTATATACATATTTAGTTATAAAATAAATAATCGATAACGACGTAAACTTAATCGCTCTTGCTGTGTCAGTCGATTATCAACATACCACTTGCTTCAAATATGCCCCAATAACTTTGGTTGACATCGAAGTTTCGTTTTCAGTCTTTAAAAATATGTTAACCGATAAACGACATAGCTTCACAAGAGATAAACTTGAAATGCGTATAATTATTTATTTTAATAATAAATAAAATTTTAAAAATAAATTAAGTTCAGAAAATTCCCTATATTTTTTTGTATTAAGTATTTAAGTCGACCCACTTATTCCATTTATCTCTTAATGATTCTCCCTTCTGTACTCGACACGTTGATTCTGCTATATGCAATGCTTCACATCTCCTCTTTAACTGTCCAGACCTTCTCAGCTTCTGTCCAATATCTGTTCTTCCTCTAATATTCCATTTACCTTCCCACATATTTTCCAATTTCCTAATGCATTCCTTATTACTTCCATTGTTAACTTCTTCCTCTCAGAAGGCTTTTTACTTTAATTATGTTCATTATTTAACTTTTATTTCCTAGTTGTTTTATATAGTAATTTTAATAATTTTGTATTTTTATTATAATCGCTGAGGCAAATATTTTATGCACCTCTAAATAAAAAAAAAAAAAAAGTATTTAAGCAATTAATTTTTATAAGTTGAATTATAAATTTTAAATAAATAAAAAATTCTTGCATATTTTTTGCATATTTTCATAATTTTGACTGCATATTTTTACATATTTTCATGATTTTTACTGCATATTATATGGCATATTTCAATACTTTTAAGTGCATACAAATCCGCGCTCTACATATTACCATGGTATTTCTTTTGATAATTATATTTATATTGTATCCATGATATTAATATACGTGTTATTGGTATTATAACATATATAATATAAGCTAACCAGACGATAAACAACATTATCAAGAACCTATCCCAGTACCCAAGTAACTTCAAAAGAAGCAAGTATTTTAAAAATTGCAAGCAATGTACTAAAAATAAAACATGAAAACAAACACAATTGCAGTGCAAAAAATGTAGTGTACCACTCGGTGCAGGTAAATAATTCAGAAGTTGGCATAAGGACAAAATAATAGAATAAAAAGGAAGTAAAAAAAATTTAGTATACATAGTAATATTGATAAAAAAAAGTAGCATAGGTAAGGGAACCTATATTTTTTTTTTTAACTTTCGTTATAACTTTTTGTATTGTTATAGGTATATATATTTAATACATTTATTATAATTATGTTTTTATTTGCTGTAATAAATTTTATAATCTTTAAAATTATTATCTTTTTATTAATTACTTATATATTTTCATTATTTGCACAAAATATGTGCTAGCAATAAAAAAATTATATTACTACTATAGCAGTATTATAACATTTTTGTCATACGTACATCAAAATGTGATGTATTGGGACAGTACTGCTATAGTAGTACAAAAACTTTTTTTTAGACATGCTTTATATAATTTTTGACGATCCTCGCTATCCGTCAATGTGTTAATTTAGTTATAACTACTCTAAATACTAACATAATAAGTATTTTAGTTCTTAAGAACATTTTTCATCATTTAATCCATTATTCAATAATTTATTTTTATTATTTTTATGAAAAATTGGTATGCCAATTACTGATATGTACATATTTGAAATTTTTGTTATTGGTATACGGTGCCAATTATTGAAATGTACATAAAATGTATTAATTTATTTATTGGCACTTACTTTAAAAAGTATAGAACCTAAGTAAAATTGAACTGTTATTTATAGAAATTCCAAAAAAAAGGGAGAGTATCTCCAGTCCAATTTGACTACTGCTTTTGAAGCAGTAGTCAATGAAGGTATGGTAAAGAAGCCTGCAGCAAAAATGTTTTCTGTATCAAGATCTACATTACAATACAGACCTAAAAATCCTGACCACAAAGTTTCATGTGGACCAGCTCTTGTATTATCCATATCTATATTTTATATCTTAAGACTTAAAAGAATGATAAAACATAAGACTGTTTTAATTATAACCAAATAAATATTTTAAAATTTGAAATATATTTTATTATTTCTTCTTATTATAATAAAATATTTTAACTAAATTATTAGGTGCCTACCTATATTATAATAGGTACCTGCCTATTACAGTTGTTTAGCATAATTATTATTGTTGCTAGATGTACTAATTTTAGTTTTTATAATAGGTATCTGTTTGACTCCTAACCACAATATAGTACTATATATTGTGATTAAATAAAATGTTATGATTTTTAGAATAAGTTACCTACATGAAGCATAAAGGTAGTTAAATAATAAATTATAAAATATCTTTACAACACAATTAATTAGTTCATTCAATTAGTTATTTTATCAAGAATCATAAACTGAATATGTATATTTTTTCTGCAGTTATGTGTAGTTTAAAATTGGTTTGATGCTTTTATGTGATTTTTAATTATTATTCATTATAACTAAGTAGTAACTACTATCTATTTATAAAATAGTATAAGTAGGTAGTTTTATTTATTAATTTAACCAAAATAATTGGTAAAACTATTAAATTACATATATAATTTAAGAGGATGTCAATAATAGAAATTATAAAACCAATATCACAATTTTAGATGCCAATAACTATAATTTTGGATTATTTTATACTTGATGGTAAATAAAAAAAAAGTATTTAATATTTATATAGGATTATGATCATAAGGTAAGATTGATAAAAATTTGCTTCATCATTGAAAATGATAATATAAGTTTTAACAACGTTTAAGTATGAAATATTATAGAAACAAATATAAACTTCTCTAAAGGGTGCTAATAACTGTACACTTTACCCTATTTTTTTTTTTACATTTTTAGTGCATGTGATCATATTAGACGAGTTATTATAATCATCAATATTAATTAGCAAAATTATAATGTAATATTTAAAACTAATGGTCATGTAAATTTATACTCAATAACATATTTTAATATAAGATTTTAACTCTTTAAAATATTTATAATAAAATAAAGAGATTTAATATTGAAATTTTATTTCACATGAAGTATTGTAAATATTTTATTTTAAAAGCTTAGATCAATGATCACATCAAAAACATCAAAATTTTAAGTTCTATTTAATACAACAATATTATATTATTTATAATTTCTGAATTTGTTTTAATTTAAGGTTTAATACTTAAGTGTTTATAAATAAAAATAAAAATGTTTTGGACATTTTAAACTGTAAGAATATTGAATTACATAATTCATTTTATTAATAAGAAAAATATAATATTTAACAGTCAATTTTGAATAAAATATTAGTAATACAGTATTCAAGTACTATGCTAATGTACTAACAAACAAATATATATGTATATAATACAATTCAATTCAGTACGATCTGTATTCATAATAAATAAATAAATACCACATAAGAATTAAAAGTGAAGTTATTCTTTAATAGAGAAATTTGAAAATAAACTTTGAAGCAATATTTTTATTTATAACAAACCCCACAAGTAAAATGACTAGTTTTTTTTTTTTTGAAAATGAATGACATCTTTAGTCTAGCCAGCCAAAATGTTAAGGGCCAGAACATTTTAAAAATTTTACTAATAGTTTATACATACTGTTATTTAAATATAAAATATCTTATGTATGCTAAAATAACAATTTAATTCTCAATTCTCATAAGTTTTACTTAAAAAAGGAATTAGGTACAATTTACAACAAAATATGCAGTATCATGGTTTTAACATGTTAAATTGTTTAAAAATATATACTATTTAGTTTATATTCTAATAAAAGTACAATATACAAGCAAATCTGTTCAAATATAGATTGAGTATGCATATATATTTAATTTATAATTCAAAACAGAATCGGATAAGACCAAAATAACACCCATGTTATAACTTAAGGCAAGTTCTAATCAAATTTTTATCAATGATATACTTTAGTATTAACAACAATTTATAAAAGATGTGTTACACTGTAAAATTTATTTAAAATTTACCAGAAAAATTTTTAATTCTGTAAATATGATTATTTGCTCTGAATAAAGGTTTTATCTTTAAATTTTGAAAACTAATATTATTTTCTGTAAATATTTTTTAACATAACTTCAAGAAAGAAAATTTTTAAAAAAATGAGACCATAATATAGATCATTATAACTGATAAAATATAAATATATCTTTTGAACTTGAGAGAAGATTCATAGACATGAAGTACCAAAAAATGTGTCTAGAAATTTTTACATGCAATCAGTGTGTAATAATATTATGCTGTTTATAGCTCACCTCTAAGTCACCATCCTCCCTGATGTGTTTGTGTTCATTTTCCTCATCTACTCTATAATCTTTGAGCAACTCGTACGCAGCAGCCGAGTGGTGAGTGGCCAACAGCCTGTTGGTGACGTCCACGTTTCTCAGGGCTGCTAGAGTATTGGTGCCGCCCGGGTGGAAGCGTAGGAAGTGTTCGATATTGTGCTTCTTCCCATCGTGCTTCACCACGAACGGCGTCGTGGCCATTGTCGAGGGTATGTCTTCTGTGGCGAATTTGACGATAACGGTTCTCAGGCATCCATGGTCGTCGGTGATTGCGTTTCCGCCGAAGATTCGGGTCTGCGGTCCGGTAGCGGGAAAAACCGTTAACAGCTCACTCGGCAGAGAGAGTTCGGTGAGAAAACTGAACAAAAATCAAAATACAAAAACGCAACGAAATCCTACGGCACTCGGTGGGATCCAGCATTCACGCAGCACAGAACCGGTTCGGTGGTGAAATGGACGTACGACTACGAGGAGAGACCGCGGAACAGCGTCGGCGGTCGGAGCACATCCGTTCGAACAGTTACGCACCGGGCGCGCGACACGACCAATGAAAAAGGGAATCAAATCGGTAAAAATAGTCGACGCATTATGTAACGTAATGACAACCGGCTGCGATCGTGGCTCGTACCATTTTATCTCTTATCACGGGACGCACTCACGGACCCGCCCGAAAATGTGTTGCTTTTTTTCGCTCTCTCTCCGCTCTCCCCGCGACGAGCACTATCACCCGAAATCAACACCTATGATAACGGTCCTCGGACGGTTGTCGTTTTTTTTTTTTTTTCCTTCTCCCCGTCCCTACTCCCCGCGAAAACAAAAACAACGCGTATGAATTTCAAAATCCGTTGCGCGCGCGTTCTACTATCACGTCTGGCGGCGGTGATTATTAAACGGAAATCGACGCGAACGCCGTCGGAGCGGAGAAAAACTTACGTGCGCGGTACGGCGGACGGAGCGTGGCGAAAAAAAGTCGACGACGTACACAGTCGAACGCGCACTGCGAACACGCGGCGGCCGTCAACGACGTTGTCGGGAACGGTGCGAAGCGTGTGCGTGTATTCGGTGGTTTTCTTTTTCTTTTTTCCCCGAGGCCCAAGCCACCGGTGACCGACAGGGACGCCACGATCGGTCGAACCGCTCCCGTCGCCCGGCGCAACGCCATCTACACGCGGCCGCGCGTTATAGTAACGGTCGCACGGTTGAACCGGCTGTGGGTCGTTGTTCGCCCTGGACGGGTGCGCGGTATCATCCGCTCGCTGATCGTTGCCGGACACCGAACCGTCGCCGCCGCCATCGATCATAGGCCCGGTTATCGTTTGGTGCCTCGGATTTATGCCTATAGGAATCAAACCGTGGTGGTAGGGGATGCTTAAAATATTATCTTTTCGGCCGTTCCGTTAAATAGGTGCAAGCGGAAACATGTGGGCGACGGCCAGAAACTTGTCCGAGTAGTAGCAACTCATTCGTAGTCGTTGAGTTATTCATATTATCCCATCAATTATTAAATTATTCATAATGCATGTGTTTGGTTTTTTTTATTTAGTTTATTTATTATAATACACTTCGACTATACGCTTCGAATATCGATTCTAATGGACTTGAATCGGGAGAAGTTTGTTATAAGTGGGATCTGAGACTTGTTGCATTTGCATATTCTTGAATAATGACTGTAATCTGAGTAGGTAAGATATACCTTTGTTTACAAAACGGACATAATTTTAATTGTATATTTTTGCACATTTTGCCGTTTTTTAGGCGAAATGCATATTATACAGATTTTTGCAATTTAATTGTTATTTAGAGCATATTTAATCACTTTTATATACTATGTGAAATAAATGTATTCTAAAGATTAACATTTATTTTAATTTTTTTTTTTTTTTACGTTTTTTTTTATACGTCGGTTAATACTAAATATTCAATACTTATACCGAATCATAGAATGAGTCATCGGACGTGGCAATCAAAGAAATCAGTGGCGTAACCAAGAACTTTTTATGGGGGGGGGTTCAGCAAATTTATATATTATATTTAATCTTATCACTATCATTTTAACTACTATTTGTGTTGATCTCGGTATTTTTAAGTCTGGTTGACATTAGTTTTTTTGATTGGGGAAAAAAAAAATAATTCATTTTTCTAGTCTGCTTATTTGTTAGAGAATTTGTCTATATTAATAAATAATAATAATAACAATTTAGGAACTAGGAACTAATATAGGAAAATAAATATTAGATATTAGAATATTTCTGTCCACTCACTTAGGTATACTAAAAATTAAATTTTAAAAATATTGTACCATAATGGAATGTTTAGACGTCTTAGAATGATGTCAAACTAAAATAAAACAAATATAATAGAATACAAATGTCAAATATAAACGAATAAACGAATAGTAGGTAAAACAGTGAGACACTAACGGCAGAGGCGCAATTTTAATGAAAAAACTGGGGTGCTGAAATCCTTCTATCTTTTTCATGTTCCTTAATGGATATAGACACCCGCAAATTGTACAATTCAACAGTTACTAAAATATTTGGTAAATATATGAATACTTCTAAATTTAAATTGTTTGCTTTGATTTTATATTTTTATTGTGCGTATAACGAATTACCTGTCTGTAAACACAAATGTCTTATCGCATGATCACTTTTAGATTTTGACTAAAACGAAGGATATTATGGTTTTATAATGATGTTTATATTTTATTTGTTAAACACTTTTTCGGATAGAAATACTGGTCCAAAAGTTTTTTTTAGGACCTTTTTTAGATTTTAAATTGGCATGCGGTGATACTTTAAATAGGTCATTTTTTTAAATCTTAATAGTTTTTCTAGACGTCAAAAAAAAACTGTCCTGAAATGGTAAAAATACGCTGTAAATAAGACTTTCACATTTCCAATTTTAGTTATTTAGTCATAATTCCAAAAGTAATGTGATTAGAAACTTGAAACTTTTACCCTATAGCAAAGATATTTTTTTTTTCGTATTGCGAAATATTTTCGTATTGTACTCGTATAAAAATTTATATATTTATACAAAAAACCTCAAAAACTATTATGTTTTTCTATACATAATGAGTAATGAGTATTTTAATGTAAATTAACATAAACACATTTGGGGGTGCTAAACACACCCAAGCCCCCCAAATTGCGCCTATGACCAACGGGCAACGACTAACTATTTACTAATAACTATTAATTTTACACAATAAGGTGCTTGTGTTAAATGATCCGCGAGCCGAGTATGCAATAGGTATACCCAAAATAAACTTTGAATATAGACAATAATATCGCTTTTATCTCAGTTATCGGAACCAGACGACCGATTTAGAATCAACCGTTGTAGAAAACCTGAATAATATGTTCCCAAAAAAAAATTATCAAAGTAGTAGTAAAGTATCTAAATATGATCATAATATTATGACGTGTGTATGTGTGTGCGTGTGTGTGTGTGTGTGTGTGTGTGTGTGTGTGTGTGCGCGCGTGTGCAGCGTGTGTATAATACGTTTATAGTGTGTATACAAATTATTAATATGTATAGTCAAAATTCTAAAATATAAAAATGTTACAGAAAAAACCGTGTTTCATGTAAAACTTAATTTACCATCTCAGGTTCATGGGGGGTTCTGATCCCCAACCCCCCCCCCCCGCCATGGATACGCCACTGAAAGAAATACCTAATTTTTCTGCGTATACCTCCTGATTAGTTGTAAATTAACAATAAATACTAGAAATACTATACTACTTACTATATATTATATGATAGAAAGAAGATTATGTATGAAATGGTCGCGGCAATAAACTCCTGGGGATAGTATTACCGTGATGCATAGGGAAAGACGGTAATGATTATTCAAAATACATAAATATGGTATTTATTTAGTATTTATGCATAGTACTATCTAATGTAGTAGTAATAACTATAAGTATTAGTGATTTTTGAGAATACTGATAATAGTTTAGTAAAATAAATTTGGTGGGTGGGTGTTCCTTTGAATCTTGATCTTTGAGTTTTATAAACTTAACACTTCACGGATTCATATAATCAAACTACTCAGTTTTAAACTTTTTTACACTCGTATATTCGAATACATTATAATCAGGGATCGGAAGTTAAAGCATTTGCTTATTTTTATGGATTGACTTAAAATATAGCAGAGTACTATAGAAGTATATGTCAAGTTATTACACGTACAATTATGAAATTTGAAAGTGCTTTTTTTTGCTTTTTTCAGCAATTTTTCAAAAAAAATGCTTGTTTCCAGTTTTTCTGGTTACTTGTGCTTATATGACCAATTTTTTTTTAACGTTTTTATAGTTTTTTCCTGCAAAGTTGTTTTTGATAGAATTAAAATTAAAAATAATTCTTATCTTATCTATGTTGTCACGTAGTTCGTAGCCGCCCGAGGCATCGTTGTAGGGTTAACTAAAATATTCCAACGCTGAAAATAGAAATGAGTGTCAAACGTCAGAATGATCAAGAACAGAGAGAACAGAACATTTTATTTTTCAGAAAAATCTCTTAGAAAATAGTATCCATAAAATCCTTAAGGTCTTGAAAGTGAAGATTTATTTTATTTATTTTTGATTTTTTAGTTTGAATTTTACATTTTTTTTTTTTTTTTTAGTAAATATATTTTCTTAATTTTAAATTTTTTAAATGCTTATTTTAGTGCTTATAATGATGTTTTTAAGTGCTTATTTTAATGATTTTAAGTGCTATAAGTCCCGATTCCTGATTATTATATCATAAACTACTTATGGACTAGGGCTATACATCAAATCATTACAAGTAAAAGGAACATTAAACGTTTTACTTGTGTTTTGGCCAACAACAGTAATATTTTTAATTAAGAGATAATACTTCTAATGATTTTTTATCACCACTAATTGTGCGCAAACAACATGAACGGTTGTAAAGATGTTTTAAAAGAAATTAGAGTGACTCCTATAACCTAAAATGATTCTCTGTGTTGTTTAGTCAGTACTTAAGTTATTTTTTAAAATTTTTTACAGGTACTTACATTGAAATAATTATTTTAAACAACACATATAGTCGCAATAAGTTTTTACTGCTTTTTCAAATGGATACGACCTATCTACTTATAATATATGATACCAATTAATAATATTTCAAGGGCAAAGCACATTACGTTGATGACAATATACCATCGTTGAAAAATAAATGAATAGAAAAATGAAAACATTTTCGATGTATCTATCGAATCATATATTTTCATTTTTTTATGATGTTAATTTATCAATGGCTATAATTGAGAGAATATAATTAGTCATATGACCAGCACGAAAAATATCAATAATGATTGACATTCATTATAAAACGCATCATAATTCATAATTGATTTTTATATAAAATCCGTGCAATTTTTCACAATATTCTTTACTTAAGGGTTATTTACTCAGTAGCTAAATAAAATATATATTCTGTACCTTGAAATGTACGTCTATCGAATTCATTCAATAATTATTATAAAGTACCTCAACAAATAGCTACAATATATATTATTTTTGTTGTTCCTTCGCCCTAATTAGCCACCTGGCATAGTGGTAAAATTATAGTCTACATTTTAGAGAATTGTCTCAAAACGTTAAACATTAATATAATTCATCCTTCATAGATCCGTTAGATGATTTTACCTCCCCTTTAGCTACGTATCAATACAACAAGTACTATTCGTATTGTTATTATTACAATGCATTTAAATAATTAAATGCTTCATTAAAATATTCCAGTTATTATGTATGATATTCAAAGAATGAACATTAAGAAAAATGAATCGTATTTGGCTAATGTATGGAATTCACTTTTAATATGCAACGATAATATTATTATACCACCCATTATATAAATGAAATATTTAACGTATATGCTTGTATCAGTTCTTGCCTTTTCGGTAATTATCCACCAACAGCATAAATTAATAAAATCAAACATTACATACACTCCATGTGTACTGAGTAGGTTAGGTTATAATGTGAATTGTCATTATTAAGGTAAAATAGTTGAAAGTGTGCAATATTGCAGAAGATAAATGCACTATTAAAATAAATTTCTCAGCAAGTATACTAAATTCTAATAACGAAAAACTCAATAAAGTACATTTCAGGGAGTACACAAAAGCTTCAAATCATTTTGCTAAATATGTATTTAAAATTTGTTTACAGTTTGTTTGTAAGTTTGCATTTCATTTTTGTTCTATTTTATTATTATTATTATTATTGTTGTAATTTATGTTTTTTTTTTTTTAGAAAATATTAACCTGTGAAATATGTAAAATGTCTTCTTCTATCACTTGTACGTTCCACTTGGAAAAAAGTATAAAAAAAAAATCAAATATTCAATCAACGTCAAGTATGCTTATGCGAGGTGTCATTGCAATATCCTCTTCAACACCAACCATCATAATGATATTCTAACTCAGCGGTTCTCAAACTTTTTTGTTCGCGGAGCCCAAATATTCCTAAAAAAAATGATGTCAATTGTAAATGATTTGCTTTTTATTTTTATTTTCTGTAAAATACAAATATATACAAATTATTCAATTAATATTAATTTAATAAGAAAAAATAACATAATATTTTAGCAATTTATTTATTTATTAATGTGATCCATGATGTTGGCTTTTTTTATTGACCAGTATTTTTATATTTGGCTTGATAGGTGAGAGTTGAATGCGCATATCTGTTTCAGCATCCAATTTATTACAATATTTGGTTTTCGTTGATGCATATGATGAGAATCCGGTTTCACATAGATATGTTGTTGCGAAAGGAAGAAGTGCTAAGATAGCTTTTTTAGCCAGAGATTGATATTCGTTAGTAATAATGCTACTGCACTAAAAATCTGTTAATGATATTTTATCAAATAAAGTTTTTATAGGTGAATCGGTGGTCATTTCAATAAATTCTTTATACTCCGTTATAGATAAATCTTCGGGCTTATCGTTGATTAAAAACGGATTTTTAACTCAATTATATCGTTGGATAAATTCTATATCTTTACTTTCTGGAAAATATTTTTCTAATGATGATAGTATTTCATTTAAATGTTGTTCAATTTCGCCATATATTTCATCAAAATCTTCAATATTACCATCAATCGATTCTAAATATTCCTTTAACAAAGGAAAACTATCAATTTTATGTTGAGAAAAACACACAGCCCAAAATTTAATTTTTTTTTTTAAAGCTCGAATTTTGTCATTTGCCGTGAAAACGGTGGTCATTTTACCTTGTATTGATAAGTTCACTTCATTTAATTTTGTGAAAATATCAGCCAAGTAACTAAGTCGAAATAACCAAATTTTATCAGTAAGTCTGAGCTGTAAATTAAATGGGTGATCGGTGAAAAAAACGTATAATTCATTGCGCAATTCGAATAAGCGTACAATTGTTTTTCCCCGAGAAAGTCATCTTACTTCGGTATGGTAAAGTAGTGATTTGTGCATACTTCCCATATCTTCACACAAAATTGTGAACAGTCTTGTGCTCAATGGTCGAGATTTTACGAAATTTATAATCTTCACTAACTCATCAAGTACATTTTTAAGATGTATTGGCATCTTTTTAATAGCAAGTGCTTGACGATGAAGAATGCAATGACTATTACTACAGTTGTTTGTTACTTCTTTAATTCGCGAAACCACGCCAGCAGTTTTTCAAACCATTGCCTTCGCTCCATCTGTACAAATATCAATACAATTATCCCAAGTCAATCCTTCTAATTCGAAAAAATTGTTCAACATATTGAAGATTTCATAACCAGTTGTATAAGTGGACAAAGGTTGACATAATAAGAGGTCTTCTTCAAGAGAAGTTTGATATTTATACCTAACGAATACAAGCAATACAGCTAATCCAGAAACGTCAGTGGATTTATCCATTTGTAAAGAAAAATTATTACATTTAAGACGAGATATTAATTCCGATTTTATGTGAGTTGATATATCGTTAATTCTAACGGTATCGTTGGAAAGTGGAATAGTATTTATTTTATTGACTGCCTTTTCATCTAACATATAACTAACAATATCAGTCACGCAAGGTTTGATGAGACTTTCGGCAATTGTATGAGCTTTACCAGCCTGAGCTATACGATAACTGACCATATAAGATGCCTCTGTTGCTTTTTCATTTACCGTTTTTGTTACTTCAGCTAAAAGTTCTTATTCTTTAAAAGTTGATCACGCAATCGAATAAAATAATCTATAGGTTTATCTTTCACGTTTGTATGGTTAGTTTCCAAATGACGGCGCAATTTGGCTGGCACCATTGAACTATTCGGAAAAACTTTACTACATACAACGCACTGTGGATAACTATTTTCATGTATGAAACCAAAAGAGATATAATTTTCGTCATATTTTCTTCTTTTACTTACTGTAGTGTCAGATGTCGCTGTATCAGATTGTTTGTTAGGTGGACTATTTGCTCTTTTTAAACTCGCACTATTAGTCGGTGTGATACATACATTTTCATTTGCATCTGATGAGGATGATCCCATTGTATTTCTTGATTTGTTAAGCCAACGATCCATTTGAATTTTTATTCACAAAAAAAAATTGTTAACAATAAAAACAATTGATGGTAAAATAGGAAACACGTAATACGAAATAAACACCGAAATAACAATATTTGCGTCAGCGGCGGATGAATAACGAGTAATGACTGAAGAATCAAGAAATTATTAGAACTTCGTAGAATGTAGATTATACTATTGTAGATAAGTAAACTAAATAATTATCGTACAACATGTCAAATGAACGAAAAACCCGACTTTTATCTAATCTCATCTTAACAATGACACAAAATATGACATATGTGGATTTATAAATATTTTAAAGTTTTAAACGTTTAAAATAATACATATTGGTACGGTCCAAATAATATTGATTATAACTAAGAACTAAGAAATATAATAATAATTTAATAATTTAAATTTAATTAATACAGATATTCTCAGGGAGCCACAGAGCCCCTAGACTACTCTCGCGGAGCCCTAGGGCTCCGCGGAGCACAGTTTGAGAACCGTTGCTCTAACTGTCCGCAATGTCACATTGCTGCTTTTTAAGTTTTGATATTATTGATCCAATCTCGATGTTTTTTAGTGAATTAAAAATACTAATATACCTTCATAAATCAACAAACGT
The DNA here is from genome assembly GCF_003268045.1 of Sipha flava. Taxonomy (NCBI): domain Eukaryota; kingdom Metazoa; phylum Arthropoda; class Insecta; order Hemiptera; family Aphididae; genus Sipha; species Sipha flava. Next base: position 1,284,800 of record NW_020271729.1, read on the forward strand.
AAAGAAAATAGTTCTTCCAATTTTTTTAACAATCTTACCATATCTATAATTTTGTCTTTATCAAATTAATTTAAATTTAATCACTTATGACTGCACTGTATGTAATTTAGTTTTGTGTATCGAGGTTATATAATTATGTTTAAAATTAAATGTATTTTAATAAAATCAATATATTTTTATTAAACGCATTTTGCTATAAAGAATGAAAAAAAAATCTAAATAAAAAACTAACATTATACATATATATTCTGATAATCAATGAGTATGAATAATACATCCAAATATAATTTAAATAATACAGAAAAAATTCAAAATAATAAACAAACGACAAATATACCATGTAGTTATAAAATAATAGGTATCATCGGTACATACATTTTAAATCATTTGATGTACAAAATATGATTAGAGATTTAGGTACAAGATAAACTAATAATCCTATGAAAATATTTTGATGTTATCATGTATTGTATTGTATTCGAAACTCATTCAGGAAATAATAAACATTTTTTTGATGGAGACATTTTTGATTGGAACATCAAATTAATGTTGACATTTTTCATGCTATTTTTGAAGGTTCATTATTATATTTTATACATTCTGAGATAATTATACTGTATAATTCAGTTTTGACCAAGGATTTATTATTACTATTAAAAACAAAAATATACATATTTTTTTAGCAGTCCATAACCTTCAAAGTTGACAATTATAGTACATTTTTTTTTTTTTAAATAGTCATCAATTTGCTTCAACTAAATCCATAATATCTCGTAATGGGAAAGCATTTAGGCCTAAAACTAAGAGTATTGTTTCTCAATTTTAGTATTTATATTAAACTATGATCAATCGTTATAACTGTACTAGTCTTTGCTTTTTATCGTAAATTTATGCCTGAATAAACACTAATAATAATAAAAATTATAACCCTAACCGAAAAAACAAAGTAGGAGTTTATAATGGTGTCAAATATATTATGATACGAATAATCATAAATAAATATTAAATTCTTAAATCTACGAGTACTTTGCACCTTTATTAAATAATTGCATCGATAAAATTATGAAGTTGAAAGTACACCATTTTTTAAATTTGAAAAACGTTTCAAGTAATTAGAATAGGAAATATATGTTTCCAAGTTTTAAAAATATATTTCTTACAAATATAGTCACATAGAAATTATAATAAAAGCAAGCGCATGCGGTATTGATGTTTTTTGATTGTTTAATCTTTTAATCTTTAAAGTTATTTTTTATTTAGTTGAACAACTCAAATACCATTTATAATAAATTTAAAAAAGTAAATTGATGGGTGAATGCATATTGCCGTATTGGATAATATTATCTTTGATTCTGTTAATCTAGAAGTTGACTACGCCACTGATCACTTATAATAAATATTTAAAGAATACAATTTAGGTTTCCGGGTCAGGCTTGATAAATATAGCTACATAATAAAGTTAAAATAAAAAATATTGATCTTTAACCCTTTGATTTCAATTCCCCATTGCAATTAATTTTGTTTACCAATATGTTTACAAGTATACACGCCCGACGAGTATTGTTATCAATAAATATTTTAATATAATATATTTAATTGGTTAACAGCCGTTTAAAAATGGTAACAAAACGTTTTTTCTCCGTTTATTATACAACTATTTTACAATCATCTAATAATTTTTACTAATACAATAATACACTTCTTAACCTAAAGTCAATTCTAAATAGAAAAATATAATAATCCAATGAACAATAATAAAACTTAATTACTTTTATAAATATAATAACTTCATATATAGTTTAGAAATGTGTTGCTGTAATATAAGTGTTAAGGGATGTGTTTATGACGAATTCAAATATGTTTTGGAAATCCATTTCACTTGATTGATCGGTATAGGATACGACTAGATTACCACGCGCAAATGTAATAAACATATATAAAATATCACGGTAAAAAATTTAATGCTTTTTATCTCGAACAATTCATATTATTTTTATCGTGCATTATTGTAAATAATATACCGATACATCTAAACAATAAATAAACTACTTTCTGTTAGTATGATACAAAATAGTAATTTATTTATTCACATGATTAATGATGTCTTCAACAATTTAGTTGGTTTGTAAGTTGACTATTTCGTCGTTAGTTTTACACTATCCTGCTCCTTCCTTGTTCCAGACAACAATAATGACATTATTACAACCCCTCGTTATTAATTTTACATTGTGATAGCTTTCTTAAAAGATCGCGCAACTATATAGAACGACATTAGATTTAGTTTTTTTACCATAGGTACCTGCAAAAAACTAATCAATCATCATGATTTCATATTTTAGATGAATTACAGTAAGTTTGAAAATCGTTTTATAGTATTATCAAACTAATATAAGTCAATTTATAACGCCAATATCATGAGACATATTTATATTAATTTATGATACGATAAATGTCTGTAAGTATATAACTAAATATGGAATTCAATGTAGTAAAAAAAAAAACCTTATAAAAATGTAAAATTTTGAGAAATAATTCTCAAGTAAATATATTTAATTAAAACCTAATTAAAAAATATAAACACTAATAACTTGATATTTTTTATTTTCGTATATTTTTGTATATATTAAAATATTTGTTAACTATCGATTTCCGTTTAATTTAAATATAACTCTTTAAAAATTAGTTGAAAAAGTTGAACATTAAAAAAAATTGTGTCTATAGCAGTGTTGGGTAGTAACGTAACGAATTGTAACGTGTTACTGTAATACTGTTACTTTTATAGTAATGCGTTACGTAATTTCATTACAATTTTTACTGTGTAACGAAAATGTAATAGACATTTTTTTAATCAATGTAATATCTCTGATATAACTTGTTATAAATAGGTATCTACAATCCAACAAACTTTTCAATAAAAATGTACCTATTGGTTCCATAGTAAAAAAAAAAATATAGATAAAAAATTTTACTGATAAATCAAATAAATACGAAATTAGAAATTTCAATAAAATTTGAACAAGATATTTTTGTCTAGTAGGTACCATTATAAAATGTAAATAGACATTGGTCAACAACATATTCAAACCGTATACCGTAAGAAACATAAACTAATTCTATAGAACTTATAACTATAATAATTAATAATAGGTATATAAAAACAAAGTCAAACACATTTATTTGGTAATTAGGTTTGGTGTAGTGAGACCAACTATGCTATATGGTTTAGTGTGTTGGGCTGTTGACAGGATAATAGAAACAAAGAAAAGGTGTTGCGGAAACGAGAATGCTTAAATGGATGAATGGAATGACAAGAAAATATAGAATGAGAGACTAATACGAGAGAGATAGTATTGGTGTAGTGTCTATAGTGAACAAGATGAGAGAAAATAGACTAAGATTGGGCTAGTGCTCTGCATGGTCCGGTCTAGTACGGTATTAACTATTGAATCGTCGGTTCAGTAGTCCTCAGATCAAATGTATTATTTTCAGTCCGGTCCAGTTTTAAAAAAAAGAAATAAAAATCAATCCAGTCCGATCCCAATCATGGTACTTAAAATCTAAATATAGATATTGTTATGTAAAAAAACAAAACGAAAAAAAAACCTATAATTTTTGGTATTGATTTATTTATAAAGTCGGGTAGTCCGGTCCAGTGTAATACTAAACGCATCATATAGTACGGTCTGGGCTACAGACTGAACCTTACGAATCGGTTCATAAACAGTCCAAAATGTTTTAAGATCGGACCGGTCTACAGTCTACTTTATTAAATGTTATTTAATTATTGGTCCGATCTGGTCTAAAACTAATATGAAACTGTCGGTTTGGTCTAATTTTGGTCTATGATTAACGTTTAAATGTGGTCAGGCCCGACTTCGGTCTCCTGGTAAAATTTGTAGTCCGGTCTGGTCCTTAAAATAACGGACCATGCAGAGCACTAGTTTGATTGGATAGTATCAAAGATACAATATATATTATATCTTGTATCATGATATATAATTTTAAAGTATCAAGTATCATGTATCTTTTTTTTCTCAAAAGATACAAGATAATATTATTGTAAACATTTGTACTCAATAGTACCAAGAAATAAAAAAATATTTGTCGTGGATTGTATTTTTACGAAAAATAACTGTCCAGATGCGATCGAGCCGAAATGAACAACGAAAACATTAACTACACAATGTTATACCTTGTAAGATATTTTAAAATTACAGTCACAGATAAGCGCTAAACTCAAATTTTCGTTCTCATAAAATATGAATCCATAACAAATTTTTTTTTTTTATTGATATAGTTGTAATTATAGTAGGTCTTTCCACATAAAGTAGAAAATAAAATCAAAAATACAGATATGTAATTGTAGAGTACTGGTGTACCATTTTATTTGTTCTGTCTTCTGTGTAACTGTCGCACCGTCAGTAAAATAATTATAAGGTCGTTCACAATTTTTTTTTATATTTGATTCCTTTATATTTTATTTATTTTTTTTTTCTTTTAATGAATTAATTTATTGAACCAAATGGTTCTGATTATGCTGTGTATAAGTATTGTGTATGACATGCCAATATGTTAAAAAGGAAAATAAAATACTTTCTGGACCTCTTAAATTCACTAAAAATTGTCGACTGCATATAAAAGTAATGTATCTATTATTATTTATTATACTGTATATTAAAAAGTATTTCACGGTCAACTTAAAAAGATGGATTCCAGATTACATAAGTGACCACCAAAAAAAAAAAAAATAATACAAAATTTGTGTATAAATGCTCCCGAAAAAATAATTAATGAATTTAGTTATCATGAATCCAGTAAAGATTCCGAAGAAAAATTTTTTTTATATTTTCTTCTCAAGTTGAAAATAAACAGCATTCAAAAAATTAGCTTGAATTAATCACCTACTTTAACGACAATAACAAATCATTAAATAGTTTATAAACTATCCATCTATAAAAAAACTATTTATAAATTATAATACAAGGCTATGTTCATCTGCTCCTGTTGAGCATTTATTTTCATTTTCTAGTTTTGTGCACTCACCTAGTATGTAGATCTAATCTATCAGACAAAATGTTTCAAAATTAATTTTTCTTAAAGGAAATCAAGATTTTATTGATAAATATAATATTTAATTTAAAACCACAATCCATAAGACCACAACCAATCTAATCTACTGGTATATATTTATTTTTAATCAAAAATTCATAACCAATTATACACATGTATAACTATAATATAATATAAACTAAAAATGAAGATGTAATTTTTATGTAATTTTGGTGTATTTATGTATTATAGACTATAATTTAAAGTGATATATTTTATAATGTGTATTATTTAATACTTATGAATTTATAAGTACTTACTGTATTTAGTACTATAGAGTATGGACTGTATAGTGTATTGTATAAACCTTTTACGTTTAAAAGTTAATAAAATTCAATTGGAAGTATAAAAGTATCAATGTATTAATGTATCTTTGTTACAAGTATTTTATATCTAGATACACTAAAGTATCATGATACTTTTTTTTAAGTATCTTGCCCGACCCTTTGGTTTTTTTTTATTTTAATTTTTTTTTTTAATTTATATCATTCATATTAAAATAACACTATTTTTTTGCATATTTTAATGTTTTTACCTTATTTTTCATATTTAATGGATATTTGTAATTTTATTAGACATTTTTATTTATAGTACATATTTTTGTTTTTCCATATATAGTGATTGGTATGGGGGGGATGTAGGATGACTTAGGAAGATATTAGTTTTTGATACAGTGGGGTACATGAAAAATTATAATAGTCAAATATCAATATTGAAAATTTTTGTTGATATATGGTACATACATATAGGCAGTGGTGTGTACGGGAGGGATGATGGGGGATATATCCTCCCATGGGCTTTTTTTTTTAGTCTTAAACGATTAAAATCGTATTTAAGAAATACGGCGTGGCAGTCACGGTTAAATGGATTGCGTTAATGAATATACATCGAAACATTCCATTATCTACAGAACAAATTATTAATGAATTTAGTGTAAAAGCCAGAAGGATAAATTTCCACCTTGAATGAATTTTTTTTGTGTAATAATAAAGAATAAAGATTGAAAATAATATATTTTTATGTATGACATCCCCCCCCCCCATAAAAATATCTGCGCAAGTCACTGCATATATGTAGGTATGTATAGTAGGTATACTAGGTATACATACCTATTGCAAATACATAGAGCGTCTGTATTTTTTAATTTTTTTCATTAAAATTAGAATTTTGGACTGATTTTAGCCTTTTAAGATAAAAAAACATACATCATTAGTGTGGTGAAGGAGTTTTTATGATGTACAGGTGTCATGGTGAAAATTGTATGAGTGAGTGGGTAGGAGTGGGGTCGGATTTAAATGCGTAAAAATGTTGGATGAATACAAATAGGTATAGCAAATTTCCAAGTTTAAATATTACCAACACGAAACACGAATGCAGCGGAATAGGTGGTAAGTAGTCTATAAGAATATAATATCAGAGGAGTGTCCAGGATCAAAATGAAGGACAGGCCCAGTTATAGTTATTTTAATTTATATAGGAACACATTTTTTTTTTATTTAATTTTTTGTAAACTTTTCATTACATTTTTAAATTTAATTAGAAGAAAGTGATCATATAATATAACACAATTTCTCCTGTTTGACTTGTTAATAATATTTAAAGATATTAAAAAGTAAATAATAATGATGAAAAAAATATTAATAATAATTATTTGAAAACAGGGTAGGTCCGGACTTATCAGACTTACCCTCTGAGCATGCCATTCTATAACATAATAAGATCAACATTCTATATTTTTAATTAATTAAAAAATTGAAAACAGAAAATCCTCTTAAAATTTGTTAATCCATTTTGAGTTTGAGTTGGTATAAGTAGGTAGGTACTTCAAAATGTAATAGTTTTTAGTTTTCTTTAATTTATGTTTTGGAAAGCATTTCAAGGAGGGTGTGCTAGAGAAAAAAGTGAATGAATAGGTACTGAAGTATGTGTTGTGCATCATGGTTTATAGATATTTACCATGCCACTGTATAATATAGTATATTTATATATTAAGGTTATTAAGTTTAAACCTTGAAAGTGAGTATAATAAGTTGTGGATTATTCATTGATTTGTGGTAACATGTTTAAGGGTGTCATAAGAAGTTGAATTATCGGCACCCATATATATCATGGGAGGGGGGAAAAACTTCAAACATTATATATTTTCTTAATAAGATATAAATAATAAAAAACAAAAATTTGAAAATATAAAAGGCCATTGGGAGGGGATGACCACCCAGTTCGTCCTCCCCCAGAAAACGCTTCTAGGCTGAACACGGTTATGTTCAGCTTTAATTAGGTAGAAACGTAAAATGAACATGTGTCATCAAAGTACCTCTACTTTTTTTTTCCGAGTCAAGCACCGACCTTATATTTACACAGCTACATAAATCACATACATTTATCATTTATCAAATTAATTGTTAAATTGATGATAATTATTAAATAATAGTGTTAGTTATTCACTAGTTATTCACAAAAATTTTTGTTCACTGATTCTTTATTTTCATAAAAAAATGTACAGAGTCCGAATGTCTATATAAGATAACAATAAAAATTATGTACATTATAAATTATTTGTTCTTTACGGTAATTTTATTTTTTAAAAAAAAAATACAAATATATACAAAATATTTGATTAATTTTGTATAAAAAAAAGAACATATTATTTTAGTAATTTATATATTTAAATATTTAATTATTTAAATGTGATCCATAATGTTGTTTTTTGGCTAGATAAACGAGAATAGGATGTGCATGTCTGTTTCGACATCTTATTTATTGCGACATTTTGTTTTCGTTGATGCTTAGTTGGAAATCCGGTTTTACAAAGATATGTTGTTGCAAAAGGAAGGAATTTTAGTTATTTCTTAGCCGGAGATTAATATTTGTTAATATTAATGAAGATGAATCGGTGGTTGTTTCAATAACTTCTTCATACATTATTATATAAAAGTATTCAGGTATACCATTGATTAAAAATTAATTTTTAGCCCTATTATATGGTTGAATAAATTCTATATATTTACTCTCTGGAAAATATTTTTTTTAATGGCGATAATATTTTATTTAAATGTTATTTAATTTCGTTGCATAACTCATAAAATGTATCAATATTACCATAAATCGATTCTATATATTTCTTTAACAAGGCAAAACTATCAATTTTATGTTACGAAAAACACAGCTAAGGTTTAATGTTTTTTTATAATTCGGAATTTTTTAATTTGCTGTAAAAATTATGGTCAATTTACCCCGTATTGATAAATTTACTTCATTTAGAACTATGAAAATATCAGCCCTAGCAATAAGTCGAAATAATCAAATTTTATCAGTAAGTCTGAGTTGTTAAATAAAAGAGCGTTTGGTCAAAAAAAAAAGTACGATTCATTGGAAAATTGAAGTAATCGTACCAATGTTTTTTCTCGTGACTATGATGGGTTTAGCTATTATTTATATTTAGTGTTGAGAAAAGAATAGAATAAAGTATGGGTGTTGTGGAAATGAGAATGTTTTGATAGATGAGTGGAGTGGCAAGAGAAAATAAATTAAGGAATGAATATATAAGAGGTAATATTCGATTAGTGTCAATAGTTGACAAGATGATAGAAAAATACTGAGATGGTTTGGATATGTGATGAGACGAGAGGAAGCAAAAATAGTAAGAATCATGATGAAAATGAATGTTGAAGTGAAAAGAAAAAGAGGAAGACCAAAAAGGAGATGGTTGGATACGATTGAGAATTGATATGAGGGCTGTTGGTGTGTGTGTATGGGACGTAGAAAATCGAGAGGAGAAGAGGCTTAGGCTTAGGGTAGCCAATCCCAAATAGTTGGAAAAGGGCAAAATAAAAGACAAAAGAAAAATTTTATGTTAATATTAATATTGGTACAATTTGGATTAGTTTTTTTATATTTATTTTTTATAAATATTGTTTTTTATTTTCAATAAAAATCTACATATTTTCATCATTTACTGTTTTAATATTATACTACTCTAATACTATTAAACATTTTTGTTTATAATATTATTTGTACCTCAACACTTATACTGATACTACTTATTTAGAAAAAATAAATAACTTCATGAAAACCAACTGCCAAAGTATCTTCCCACCAAACTTAAATTACCAAATGAAATTGTAAATGAAGTACAAAAACTCAAGCCTAATAAATCCCCAGAATATGATTTAATCACAAATTAAATTCTTAAATACATTCTGAAAAAATCAATTATTTAACTAATTTTTACATATAATTCAATATTAAGATTGCCATATTTTCCCATAATATAGAAATTACCTATAATTATATTCATACCCCTAATTTATACCAAACTTAGACACAAAATGTGTAGTCCGATATTAAAAGTTTACACTACGGATTCGAGAAGTAATATATCTAATAAATACTAAAAAATAAGACTACTATGAAGATGTTTTTTAGAAAGCCAGTTTAAGCAAAGCAGCTGATGAGGACATAAATATATCTATTAAAATTTAAATTATTTATCCCACATTCAAACAAATAATTTGTTAATAGTTTTAAAATTTATACCAAACATAAGTATATTTTCAGTTTAAAAAAATAACAGAATGGTCGTAACCTAATTATAAAGTACAATTTGATTAATAAAAAAGAACTATTACTAATAAATATTACTATTATTATACTAAAAATTATAATCATATGGAAGTGAGATCTATATCATATCATTGTACATTAAAAAATTTATAATACGAATTTTTATAAAAAAAAAAATAGGAGCTGACTCACACACAAACCAATCAAATCCAACAACGTTACTTTTTTATATAGATCTATAGTCTAATTCCTGTACTAACCATGTTATTAAAAAAACTCGTGTTCTCTATGGGAGTATAACACAATCTAACAAGTTTATAAGTTAGTTGATAAAATTAATTAATTATTTGAAAACAAAAATATTATTCACGAGTTATCTTGGAAATAGCGCAAACTTTTGACAGAGTTTGGCACAATGATTTACTTTTCAAGTTAAAGCTTTTTCTTCCGACTCCTATTTACCTAATAATATGTTCATACCTTAAAAACCGTTCTTATTCTGCTCCTCAAAGAAATTATTTTTCTTACCAATTTTATATCCAAGGAGCCTCTCAAAGAAGTGACTTATTTCCACTTTTCAATATCTGCACATCTGATATTTATCAAACTGACGACTCTATTCTAGTTACATGCATTAATGATACAGTAATACTATCTTCTATTATGGATCACGTTGAAGGATATATAGCTCTCCAACGTCCCTTATAATAAATTGAAAGTTTGTCACTAAAATAGGAAATAATAATAAACGACAATAATTCTATTCCTGTTTCATATAGACCTAAAAAAAAAAATTACCCAGCACTAATATGCCAAGGAGTTATTATTCCCTTACTATCACAAGTCAAATATCTTGGTATTATTCAAAACAAAAAACTTACCTGGGTCTCCCACCTAAAAGCCAAAATAAAATGATTAAATACGAGATTACTTCTTTTACACCCAATACTGAAATCTAAACTCCTAATAAAAATAAATAAACTGCTTATCTTTAATTAGACCCATATGGGCTTATAGTGACTAATTCTGGAGTAATGAAAAACCAATAAAAAAAAAAAAAAATTAATTTTTCCTTTTAATTTATCTAATGCTATATTGTTTCGACAAATTTGCATATTGTGCAAAAAAATATTCATATTATTAATGATTATATTTTAATAAAAATATTAATGTTTTAATATGATTATTAAATTAAAAAGAATAGTGCGTAAATGATTTAATAATTTTTTTAATATGTTAGTAATTTTAGTATGGAATTTTTATACTATTTTAATGTTTGAAATCTTTAGTATTAGTTTATTGATCAATTTAACATTGTACAATCTTTACGAATAAATATTAATCAGATTACTCATTGTAAACGTATTAAGCAATATCCCAAAACAATGTTTGAATAATAATATAATATTAAACTAGGTACTTAAAAAATTGAAGTCAGATGTATAATATTTATATTACATAAACGAGTATCTAGATAAAACAATTATTATACATACATAAATAAAACAGTTTATTTCAAGGATTAGCGTATACCAATAAAACTATTTTATGATATATTAACACAACATATGATCCAGAATCACAATTTAAATTTTTATATAAATGTAAGTCTCTAAAATTTAAATAAAATTTAGAATATTTTTTATGTATTCGAAAAAGTAATAAACGAAATTAATATTAAAATTTTTGACAATCAATTAGACTATAACTGTAAGACAAAAATATTTTTAGTCAAATAAAAATTACATTTTTTTTTAAATTTCTATAAAAAAAATATACAGTTGAATACAATTACTACTACTTTGAAACGTGAACAAACCTTTTATTATTGTATTTTAGTTATAAGCCAATGGACGGCGTGGACTTAATTAAATTAATCCTAAATATTATTAATTATAATATACAATTCAATACTTTCGGTAATTGAATTATATTGTGTCATAGTTATTTCATATTTAACATTTTTTTTTTTTTTTTTGATATGTGTACAATATTCAAAAAATTTTAGATAGTCGAGATATGGGCACCTTATGATTTTCACATTTAATATTACACACGAGTGAAAATAAATAATTTTTTGCATACACTATACAATTGAGCTAGGAACATTTTATATTAAATATACCTATAGAATACAACTTATTTTAAGTATTTTGTAACTTTTCCCTAATTAGTTTAGGGTTATGAGATAATCAAATTTGAAAACCTAATATATTGAGCACTGTTTATTATCAATGTATTATGTACCTATAATATTGTATATTAATTTTCTTATTTTCAATCGAAATTTAGATGATTGCAGTTCTACTTTTAATAAAGAAAACAAGATCCACATTAAGATTAAACTGTGTGATCAGTATAGTTATTTTTCCAAGTATTAATAAACTTCCAATTGTTATATATTATATAAATATATATATTAAATATATGAAAATTATCAAGTATTAATATAAGGAAAGACTATTATTAACTACTAATTAGTTATCGATTTTAAATAGTAACACAATACTTGAAACTATAAATATATAAAATTAATTACTCATGAATGCATCGATAGAAAATAGTTGTGTATTATAATATTCAAAACATGTAAGGCTTTCATATTACCATGATGAAGTACGTCATTAAAAATCTATAGATAAATTTAACTATTTAATTTTTATGTCATTAAAGTTTACACGGTATTAATGATTATCTCATTTCGTAATAATTAGAAATTTAGAACAAATATTTCACAAATTATAGGAGGATAGCTATTTGCTACTACATCAATAATTCAAAAATATTTAATAGTAATTGAAAATGATATTTCATTAATATCTTTATTTGATAATGTACATTAAATCTTAGTGATAAATTTATAAAACTGTTATAACTATTGAATAACTATTATAATAAAATTGTCAAAAACAACTCGACAAAATATATTCTACTATTTCAGTAGAAGTTGCACGTAGTGTTTATAAAAGAAACATAGTGAATCAAAGAAATATAAATTCTTTATTATAAATAATAAAGAAATATAGTGAATTCCGCACATATGAAAAAAAATTTGGAAAACAAATTATATTAATGTTTAAGTTACGGAAATTACTTACTTTAGAGTATACATATTTGTATAAATGAATTTTGGGTAAAATTAGATATATACCTATTTTTAAAAAATTTAATTTAAATCACATCAATATACATTATAGTATACTTGGTTTTATTTATGTTCATATTTATTAAAAACATAACATGGCATTTCTTCACAAATATACACGAACTTATTAGAGATAAACTTGACCCCTAGCGGATTTCCAAGAGTCGAGAACTTCAATTTTATACATACGTACTGGACCTTGAGCTAATGAAGCATCCAGTGTCTCATCATTTTCCGAATCAGGACAATCATCAAACTGAAATAAGTGTAAAATTATATGGTAAATGATTTTTAAGTAAACATAAAATAGTCATAATAGGAATAATTTAATAATTATTAAGAATACTGATAATTGATTCATTTAAATAATAATGGCTGAAAATGAAAATATTTGGATGCAGAATTATAACAATTTTATTTTAAGTATATTATAGTTTTTATTTTGTAGGTATTTATTTATTTTTTTTTTTTACATCCTCTAAATATGCATAAGACTTTTATCAGTAAATTTAAAAAAATGTTTTAAATTATAAACTGCCTATACAATTAAATATCATTTGATCAGACCTTACTTAAGAAATATTTTGTTCAAATATTTTTTTTATTTTTACTAAATCAAATTTAATAAAAACCAATTCGTACACTAGGTTATAATTTATTATAAAAAAAAAAAAAAAAAAAAATGTTGTCATATTGTTGTGAAGGGTGTATAGCAGGGTCGGTCTGACCCACCCGGATACCCTGTAATCGCCAAAGGCCCTGAAATTTATTCTCAAAATTGGGGCCCAACAAAGGATGGATCCACAGTTAGAGCACGGTCATTTCAAAAGATACCTATTAGATCTGAGAGTAGATTATAAATGTATTCCTTAAAGCAAAAAAACAATAAGACATATAATATTTGTATTTTAAGTTTATTCATAATTATCGTTGTAAACGTTTATCTTATTTTATGGAATCTTACATGGAGTCTGACATATAGATGTTTTATTTTACTATACAATTAAACCAGTGGCATAATATTGAAGGGGGAGAAAGGGTAAAAATTAGTGGCATTTGCCAGTTTAGTTTTAACTTCAACTTATAGTCGACACATTTAAAAATGTAAGAAATCTTCAAGAGGCCAATTTTGTCAACAAATATTAAGTGTGGGTCAGTTAACCTCCTGAATCTTTCCTAAATCCACCACTGGGCTCAAAGAAACCACGCTATCATAAAAAATTATAGTAATTTTTTTCCTGAATTAAATAAAAATTATGTTTTTCCTATTTAAATTTTTAATTATTATTGACGTGATTGAATATAACTAGGTATAACCGCTATATTTTATACATTTTTGTCTTCTTTATTAAAATTAAAAAAATATAAATACTTTGGAAAATTGAGATAATCGTTAATAACGGTTAAATACACGAACTCAATGATAATTCTATAATATTGGCTATAGAAACAATTTTTAAAGAAAAATTAATTAAAATTTGTAGGAGAGATTGAAAGTACAGAGAAAAAAGATTTTTAGTAGGTATTTATTGAATCTCCTCCAATATTATGTTATTTAGCGGCCCATTATAAATTTTTTGTCGAAGGTCTAATTATGAGTCTGATCGACACTGGTGTATAGGATTGAAAAATATATTTACTGTCCTAATATAATAATATGGTTGGGTTGAATATAATTTCACTTGTAGTGTTTAGATTAATATTTTGGCAAATTAAATGAAGATATTTACTATAGCATCTTATAGTATTTTTTGTAAATTATTGTTAAACAATTGAAATTACAATGAACTCAGTTTTTTTCTGATTTAATTACCGTAACTTTCTTGTCAGAAAATATTCAGGAATAGTTTTAAGTTGCCTTAAAAATATAGTACCATTTTTCAGACACGCACCCAAGTAGGGTTTAGTTGTTACTCCGCCCCCACACACACACACGAAATGTAAAAAAAAAAATTATAAAAAAATTACCTGACCTACAAATTCAATAATTTCAAAGTTTTCCATTAGACTTAAAAATAATATATTTATACATTGTATAATGGCTAATAAAGCATGCGATTTGTCAACATTTTACTTTTTACATATATTCAAAACCTGCCTGAAATGTTTTCCTGCATTCGTCCCTGCTATTTTTATTTGATATTTGTTATTAATAATATTTCATCCTAGACATTAAAATTGATATTCTCCGTTAACATATGGTAATATATTGTTACAACATCATTAAAAATAAACTTTAAAAAAAATTTAAAGAAAATCTTATCAATAACAAATTTAAAAAACTGAATAAATGATTATTTTTCGTTCTAATCTAAAAATAAAATAAAACTGATAAATCTATTACAACATATAAGAGGCTTATCATGAGTATTTTTAATATTTATTTCATAGTATAACACGAAAATTTCACATCACGTCTTTAGTCAGTAATTAATAATTTATATGATACGTATACAGATGTAATAGTAATAATTGTTTATATGATTCATTATATTTACAATGTCGTTTCCATTGGAAAATAAATAACGTCATAATAATGTGTATATCTATAACTGATAATTAATACTATAAGCTATCAAGTTTATCTGAATATTATTGCTTTACATTTTGAGTAGAGCAAGGAGAGCACATATTATTATTATTATTGGTCATAAATATTTTTTTAAGTAATACAATTTATTAATTTATATTTACATTTCTTCATCCTTAAGTCTCGTAACGTTAGTCTTAATGTAGGAATCCAGAAAGAGGAGTTTCGTGTTTAGACCCTCCCACACAAAAAATAAATTTGAAAACTACAAGTATACATATTACTTCACATTAAACATTGGTTTGATATTGGTTGGAAATCAGCATTTTTTGAATTTTCAACTCATATGATTGTTATTACAAGAGCCCTTTTGATAAATTTCATGTTCATGTCTCTACATAATTTATATAGCTATGAAAATTAAGTACAATAAACTATAGGATTATAAAGACTTTAGAGACATCAAATTCTGAGGAATCAATTCAGAAATAACGATGCTGGATAACAATACTAAATTAAGTAAAAACAAAATCAAAGATATAAATTATATACATATATATATGAGGCGTATACAGAAAATATTTTCGAGAGGGACCACTATGGACAGAGTTAAATTACCTCTGCTATCTACGAATTATTAACAAGATACAGTAGGTACTTATCTACATTTCATTTACAGAATGTCCCAAAACGATTTAACGTTGGACGCAAATTCTAAATAAGCATAAAGAATCATTAAAATATAACAAACGTTTAATATAATTTTTAAGTTTTTTAATACATTTCGGGAGGGGGGCTGTAGCCCACTAGCTCCCTTATATATGCCACATATATATATATATGATATATTCTTAAATAAAGAGTATACACTTCTAGCAAGACCTGAATTTGTGTAATAATAATTAATTAATTATTCTGTTCATTGAAAATTACAATAAATTCGGTTAGTGAAAACTGTACAGTAAAATCATCATTTCACGTTATAAAAAAAAAAATATCGTAATTATAGAAAATAAATAAAATTAAACGAAAATATTACAGTAACAAAATTATGGATATAAAATATTAATACATTATTTATATATAACAAAAATTGTTTTTTATTATTTTTATTAGCATGGTAAATCATTAGAAATAATGACTACTGGATACTGAATCTCCTATAAATTAAAGATCCGAAGATTTGAGTTTAATCATTGGAAACAATAATACATGTAATCTGTACATTTTGAATATTATTTTAAAATATATGTCAAATTTTTTGTGATAGAAATTCAAAATTAAATGATTATGTAATAAAAACAAATGAATAATTTAACAAAGAACAATGTACATTTTTAATAATATGAAACCGATTTTAAAGTATTTCAAATTTTCTGTAAATTATATAGATGTTTCAAAATAATATTTTATAATATTATTAAACTATTGTATTATTAGTATTGACGACTTCAATAAACGTTTTTTTGCCTTGTACACAAAAAATAAAATTATAATAGAATAAGAAGTTCCTGTAGTTGTTATTGTTAACAATATCATTAACTGATTAAGAATTACATTTATTATCCAGCTAAAATATAAAGAAATCAATGATATTTTATTTTTATTTATTAGTTATGAATAGGGCTCGGATATTGTAGCATTAATAATGTTAATTTTTAGCTCTTAAATATGCACTCAAAAACTCTAATATATGCGCTATAAATAGCACGAAAAATCAAAAAATATGCATTTAACATGAAAAATATGTAATTTTACAAATTGTTGGGCTCTTAGACACAATCTGGACTGATTGAATTCAAAACTATGAACAAAAATATTAAATTACTTAAATATATTTGTAAAAATGTACTTATTATTAAATTATTTTATACATTTACTTTGGAAATTATCCTAGATTATTAAAATGTTTGATAATGTAATTATTTCCTACATCATGTAAAAATATACCAGAAAATAGCAATATAAACCCTAAATTAGCAAAATAGCAATAAAACCCATAAATATGCAAAAAAATAGCAAAATTAAATTTTGTGTATGATATCCGAGTAGTGAGAAATATATTTGTATCTTACTTTAGATGTTCTAAGATGAACCAAAAAAAATATGCATTTGCTAGAACTTCCGAGCCCTGGTTATGAATTTATGGGATACTCATTTTTTATTTAACACAGTTAAGGTGAATCATATCTTCTTTAGTTAGAGCATCTAAAGTTTATTTAGATAATTCACCTAGTCATTTTGTATGTACAAGTGTGTAGCTGTCATCGAAATGATCAGATATTTTTTTTTAACTGATGTAATAAAAAAACCTGCATATTTATTATAATTGCAATGAATAATCTTTTTACCATTCTACTTAATTACTACTTATTTTTTAATAGCCGCTATAACTATTTCATTGATTCGAAATAATTCGACTATTTACATTCAATTATTTTTGAAAATTATTTAAAATAATATTCCAATAATATCATAATAATTATGAATTGAGAATTAAGAACTAAAAATTATTCTTGACTAAGAATATGTCTATGAAATATGAAAACGACGATTTTGATTATAATATATTATCAATGATTTATGTAATAAAGCAGTGCTTCTCAAACTGGGAGCCACGAAGTATGTTACTGGTCGACCGTAAAAAAATGATTTTATCTAAACTATAATTTATTTGACGAGTATTTAGATATGTATTAAGGTTAATACTATAATAAAGTTTTTTTCAAAAATAAATTTATAAATATTAATTTATTAAACATATTAATAGTTAATCTTTGTAAAATAGTATATGTAATTTTGATATATAATTAAGAAAAAAATAATTAATGATTTTAATTACGGTAGTTCTGGTAGTTTTCATGACAAAAAATGTTGAGAAGCACTGTAATAGAATAATAAAAAATAAGAAAGTGTTAACTAATAAGTGATAAAAACTTAACTAAAAATATAAAATAAATAAATACTCTATATTACAGAGGTGGCCAACTTTTAAAGACTTGTGATCGAATTTTGAGTTTTTCTTTGTTATCATAATCGACCAAAAAAATAATTTTGTCACTGATCAAAAATATATTCAAGCATGTTGTATACTACACTTTATATATTCTTTTTATTTAAAATATTAATAAATAGTAATAACTTTAATTTTACAATTTTAGATGAATTTAAAATAGAGTCACGATCGACTCGAATTCAAGTCAAGATCGACCTTTTGGCCACTCCAGATATGTTATGTACTGTAAGTCAAGTAAACATTAGACAAAAATTAGGATAAAAATATTCAAGGATTCCTAAAGTATCATAAAAAAATAATTTCTTTTAAATTTTTGTATAAATGCAAATTTAAATATTTAAAATAAGATTTTCCCATTACAAGGATGACCATTTTATTATCCTGTACTTCAGAAATAAAAATGGTTTTATTATTCTATGTTCATATGATGTGTTTTCAAGCTTCAAGACAATGCAACTATGATTAATGTCGAAATATTACTGATGGTTTTACATGTCGTAAATCATGGTATCAGATAGCTCTTTTTCATTATATTAAAGTATATTTTATTTTTATTTATATTATTTTATATAATAAGCTAGGTAACCTAATGTGTACCGATGATATTAACTACTATTTTTTTTATAACTATCTACTTTTAATTCTCTTAGTAAACTACGTTTTGATAAATGTGGATTATTTCAGGTAAACTAATTGTTTTAATACATTAAGCCAAGTTACCAACTCTATTTACATACTATGTTATAATAACACATATTCACGTTGGTACATCAATTATTTGTCATTTATATTAAATTTAATGATCAATTATAAATGATTAGCAAAGCATAAATGTGAAGACAAACAGGAGCGGATTTATGAGAAGGGGCTTCGTAGCTATCAGTTTTTTTTTATCATAGATTTATTCAATGTTTTTAATATAGTTATAAAATTATACAAATAAATATTATATATATTTACTATCGAATACTATGTATACTCGTATGTTTGTCTAGGTATCATGTTTCATGATAATAAATAATAGTATAATGTATAATATAATATAACACTAGTAATAATATTCCTATTTACCTTTCCCCCTTAAACAAGATGAAGATCCGCACATGAAAACATAGAAATGTGTATTGCTTTTTAATAATCATTATTACTATTCATTCATTTACTACTGACACAAAATATATTATAGCATTTACTGTTTGTTTCAGTAATAAGCTCTAAGTGTACGGTAATTGTATAATGAAGTTAATTTATGTTATCAACTTTTTGAGTAATAACTAAAAGTCTTGTATATATAATATCTCATTACTCATTAGTGATTACTTATTAGAGCAAAATTAGATTTGATATTCTCCAAGTATACACAAACAATATAACTAATGCAATAAAAAAAAACAATTTCAGCGGTCTTACTATTTTAGACTCTGGGTTAAACAAGAAATATATTAGTTTTAACATTTTTTTTTTTTTTTTGTGTTTGTGTATATTTGTGTATATTTTTATTAATTAAACCTGAAGGTGTTCTTCAATAATTACCATATAAATAGTAAAGAATTAAAGAATAGAAAATGGGTTATAGTTAGTAGAAATAGAGGATCATATTTTAAATTTTTATTAATTTTTCAAATAAATATTGCAAAAAAAATGTCAACCGAGATTCAAACTAACAATCACAATTTTTTTGTTACATTAATAAGAAACTGTATTTTAGTATTATGTCAATCATCTTCAGAAGTTAAATTGATCCACCCGAACTCTTTTATTCAGAATCGTTTATTTGAGAGTAATGGTTTAATAATAATAATAGTAATGATTACATTGGTTTAAAAATATGCGGTAGATATTTTATTGTCTTTGTATTTCTTTATAATTCCTTCAATGTATTTAGTTTTTCCCTTAAAATATACTTGGGAAAAGTTGTTTCAATTTTGTTAACGTTAAATTTTAAGTTGAATCAATTTTACCAGTTCTATGTGTATTATATATTTTATTTCTCTAGTAGATTATTGTATACAAATTGTTTTTAAATACTCAGAGCTGTGTGATAACCCATGCACTTACATCAATTTCTGTAACAATGCTTTTTCCAGCTAGACCCGTATCTGATCGCTTAATGTATCCACTGGTGGCTTTTTTCACCTTCGTCAAGGATTCTAAACACTTGGAACTTAAATTTTGTCGACTATCTACCATACAGAATGCTAGTATTAATAGTAGACATATCGCTGTGATTACCCAAACTATCAACTGAGCCCAGTATGGATACCTTGTTTTAGTTAAAAAATTCTAAAAATAAAAACATTTAAATTATAAGTTTTCAACATATTTAATTAATTGATTAATATTATAAAATCATAATACATATATTTATACAATGCGTAAACATTAATGAAGAACACTCATATCATTACGTAGATATATGAAATTTGAATTATATTTTTTATTGATTGTCTTTAGTGAAAATCAACAACAATTAAAATTATAATAACGTGTAAATATCACCTTAATAAACAGAGGCGAAAATGTCAAGCTTTAACAATACTAGAATAATAAATTTCAGAGTTACAGCCAAATAGCTGAAAATTGCGTATATATTTCTGTTTTTTTTTTATTAAATTGTAACTTGGTCAATTTTAGACCTAGAAAGTTATTCAAATTACCAAAATCCATTAAAAATTAGAAAAAAAAAAATGAATAGCTACAATACATATCAAAATTTAACTAGCCAACTAAAATAATTATACTACGCATGCGCTTGTCCAATTAAGTTTAAAAAATGCAAAGGTCCTAATAAATATATATATTTATGTAAAAACAATCGAGTAAAAAACGGAATGCACATTGCAGAGCTCTATGCAAAGATATTAAGTTTTCTCAATCAGTGTTTACACACTATATATACGTATATATATCTATTATATATGTTCAATGAACATTGTTCATAGATATTTTTTAAAATATTTTAAAATAATTTAATATATGCATTTTACAGAAGTTTTATTGTCTCTATATTAAAAGAAAAAAAACATGATTTTAAAATATTTTAAATACCTACACTTCTATGTGTCCAAACTTCGTATCTGAATCCATCTAAAACACCAACCGTCAAAATAGACGAAAACGTTAATATCAGTAAAATTGGCGTCACGTGTCTCCAAATTAATATAGAAAGGCGACCAATTGTGTGTCCAGTCATATCGTAAATATCAAGTAAGAATCTAATAATAAAAAAAAAGCAAAAACAAAAAAAATGTATAGTCATAATAACTAAATTATATTTTTCATTGTACTTACTGTTTATAACCATAGATGAAAACAATAATAAGAACTTCGCATAGTGCTAATACTGTTAGACATGAATTTATAAAGATTTCGTTGTATAGCGACAGCCAATATACACCTGTTCTAGTTGTGAATACCAATCCGCAGACACAGCATATTGCACAAAGCATACCTTTATTTAATAATAAATAAATGTTATTCAAAATTATATTTTTAGGACTCGAGGGAATACTAAAATTATTTATCTACAAAGAACCTTCCTCCATTTACGTATTTCAACCTTTAGCAAACTTGAATAATAAAATATGTTTGTTTTGATTAAAATATACATTTTAAAATGACATTAATCATCATTATATTTCAGTCGATAAACTTACGTCATATAAACTGTAAATCAAGTATAATGTATTTAAAGTTATTCATCAGAAGGTTTCCAATTAAAAATTAAATATTAAAGTAAATAAAAAATAAATAAATAATTACATATCTAATGATGTTAAATTTAACATTAAACCTTTTAAAAGACTTATAAATACTATTTTTATTTAAGGTACACTATCACGTACATGATATACAAAATTTAGATACTTTTTTCAAGCATTCAACTTCGGCAAGTGCCCAAATGAACCAGCTTAACAAATGTACCAACCATGCTGTACCAAAAGTAAGGATTAAAATCAGTGGAATGTTAATGACAATTTTTGTTAAATTATAGCCAATAATATTTCCAAATGAAAACGTTGTAGTGAACTCTCCAAGGGCTATAAATATTAGTCCAACACCATTACTTGCCTGTAAAATATTTTTAAAAATTGTTACTAACATAAAATTATATTCCGTATTAATATAATTTTATTAAACATGAATGTGTTATATATCTATCTTATAATTATGATTGATATATTAATCAATAATAATTTTAATTTAAGTAAAATAAAATAAAACTTTAATTAATTCAGAAATAAATAAACAATTTATATAGATTATTCAATAAGTTCTTATTTATATATGGATAATATATTAAAATCTATTATAGAATCCCATTGACTATTAATTATTGAAATAATAACAATTAAGAATAATTTTATACGAATAATTCTAATACATTACCAATTTGAATTGATTTTCCATGTTACATTCTTGTACATCAAAATTCATCAAAGTGTCATCAAGTTTTCGACTAGCAATTAATGCATCGTAGCTATTACTATAAAACACATAGGCGGGCATCCCTTTAGAGTTATCCCATTTATATGCCGATCTGAATAAACAATATACGGGACGTTAATATAAAGTATTTATACTGATTAGAAGAAATTTGAACTGAATTTGTATGAAATCGAAACAACGAAGAATTATTATTAGGAACAAATCAAAATGTTTCGTTTCCATTATATATTCATATATAACTATATGATTATATGAGTTTTTATTTATCGTTTAACTATACCCGATTACGCAAGTCTTAATATCTTGCAGAACATTTGGTATTATCGTTGAAATTATAAACCAAGTCCATATAAATACTAAAATGAAACTGAATGATACCACCACAGTAGCAGTCAATAGAAAATTGCTTTTGCGTTTAGAAGACGAGCCGAACGAAATCCAAGAACCATGCAATAAACCCAATGAACAAAATACTTGTATAACTGCGTCAACCCAGATAGGAAGAACCAATAAGTCTTTTAACTGTAAATTAGTAATATTTTATCTTATTTGTATTTATTTACATAAATATTAGATTAACAAAACTAAATTACCTTAATGGACGTCATGTATAAGAAACTGATATATCCGTAACCTGATTCTACAATGTATAAAACAAGAAACAAGAATGGCGGAGTGACACATATCATAATTTTAACAAAGAATGGTAAACATTGAAATATTGAATTCAAAATATTAATAATCGCCTAAAATGAGAATAAATTATTATTAAAAGAAAAAATGTATATTAAACTTCAAGATGCATACATTTATGTATTTGTTTTTACAAGTAATCCATGTTGCTGCCAACATTATTGCTATTGAGAGCCATGTGAAAAACAATGAAAATGCTTGGTCCGCTTGCATATCACTAGATTCATCCATTGAATTTGTTATGTTTAGTACAGATTTGTGCCAGAATAATTGAGATCTTTTTGGATCAATTGGTGGTTGACCATTTGATGGCCATAAGTCTGGAAACTAAAATAATCTAATTAAATCGAAAATATTTATACTTCGAAAAATATTAAAATTAACATCAGTGATAGGGTTTATTCTCGTACATTCCTGTAATTAATTTAAAATCGTCTTTACATTTATACTATAAACGATTAATCTATATATAAATATATATTTAATTGTTTAATGTTCATCTGTCACACAGTAAAAACCTTATTGAAAAAAAGCATTTTGACCCAGATATAATATATTCTTATGCATTGCAGTATTGTAAGTAAACAATGTATGATCAATGTGTAAAGTCAAGGGTATTAGTAAAATGTTTACTTACATAACATACACTTATTATGTATATTTGTATATTTGTTTTCAAGTTCAAGATTAAATTTATCTAAGAAAATAACTAATAATTATTCATTATTTTGAAAGACACAATATGAATCTTTCTTTTTAACTATAATAATTTGATAATAAAATGCATCTATATTTAATTATAATTATAAGTTATAAACTCCAGTATTATAAAACAATAGAGCTTATAGGTTTTATATAGATTAAAAATTTTCAACTAAGTAAGTTTGAAGACTGTAATTATATTATAACATATCTATTATATTTCACATTGCATTTTTATAAAATGTTAACTTTGAATGGATTTAAGCTTTATTAATTTTTTATAGTAATTAATTAATTAATTAATTTAAATAATAATTTCTTATTTGTTTTGACTACTTAATATAGTATTTTCCTAATGTATTTCAAATAATTATTCGGTGAAAATTTGATGTCGTTAGGTACACTTTTTATAGGATCTCCAAATTTCAAACTAAAATTGTTATACCAAGATAATGTTATATATTGATTATATATTTAAGATGGGGAAGGGGGTTTGCAGAAAAAAAAATACCACCTCTATCATAATTTTTTACGGTAAATATAATTTTATATATTTTAATGACATGTTTAAAATTACGTGATTCTAATGGAAGGTATGTTTAACGTAGACTCTTATTAGCGTTATTTTTAAAATTGGTTTATATATTTATGTAGTATAATTTAATACTTGAATGTAAATATTTTAATTTATTAAACGTATGTACTTGAAAAAAATTAAAAAAAATTTACATTGTTATTAAATAATATTTCTCTAATTTATTTTATTAAAAAAGCTTTAATAATATTAACTAATGCAATATAAACATCAAAAGAACTGGCGAGTTTCTTTCTACTAATTTTGTTATCATATAACGATGAACGTTTTTCTTTAAAGTTTACAAACATTTTCATATTAATTTAAGATATATAATTTAAAAATATTCATACCCTCTTAATAAGAACAGGTTTTTAGTTTAAAAATAGTATAAGTTATTAATGCTTGTTGTATTTTAATTTTAATTGAATTTCATCGTTAATGAATACAATAAGAGAATAAATAAATTACTCATTTTTTCCTTAATTTAGATTCGTACTTGTATATGCTCCTATACCTTAAATTATACATCTCATATAATTTTAGTATTTTTACAGATCTTGATATGCGAAACAGCCACTTATTTGTGAATAATGGGAATATGGGGTTACAAGCATTATTATATTTTATTATGAGAGGGTGTAAAAAAAACCGTATTGTTAAAGTTATTCAAGCTTTTAAAAAGTAATTAGTTTCAAGCATATATATTTATAGATTTATTTTAAGTGCTAGGATTAGTAAGGATTTATTTATTAAATAATATATATATATATATTGAATACGTATAAGCTGTGGTAATTTTATAGGTAGTGTGTTACGAGTTCGTATAAAACCTGCAATTTATATTGTAAATCTACCGTATGTATCTATCGTATGATAGATCGTAAATCTATCGTATGATAAGATGTGTTTGGATATTTTGATTAGGTATATTATAATACATAATGTATGTACTACATATACATAATAATTAAATATATTATAAATACATAAGTACGTTGATTATAAATTAATTAAAATATGAGGTGTACTGATATCAAAACATTTGCAATATTTATACATAGTGCATTTTAATACGTTATAGCAATTAAAACATTTACTTTAAATGACTATTAAGCTATTTACAATTTTGTTTATTGATAAATTACGAATAGGACATAATTAATTTCACTCAATAAATTATATCAAGAATGAAAAATGTTTGACAAATATTAAAAAAAAAAAAAAATTAGATATTTACCTTATTCATGTCGATCATATATTTGGTGCCCCAAGCCATGATAGTACTATAATAACAAGCCATAGCGACGGTAACCAAACACATCACTAAACCAATACCTCCTAATTGAGGATTAATTGTTGTCCATATCGTAATACTATTATGTCTTAATTTCTGGCCAATGCCAATTTCCATAATGAGTAACGGATAACCCACTAAGCACATAACGATCATGTACGGTATTAAAAATGTACCTGAAAATTAAGAACATATTGTAGAACGTACGTATATATATATATGTATTATTTTTAAATAATGAAAATAATTTAAACCAAACAAATTGTTCAATATTTATTATTTGTGTTGTTCTTTAAACTCATTATTCGATAATAACGCATTACTGTCTTTTACATTTTGATAAACGATTTCAAAATTAGTAACATAGATATTATAGTTTTATTTCTAATAAATATGATCATTAAATAAATTATTAGCTATAACATATAGTATTTTTAAATGAATCAAAGGTTTTTAAATAATAATGATACACACAAATACAGTAAGTTATTAATAGGGCCCGGGATTATATGCATTTGTATATTATTATATATTAAACTAAAAATTAGCTAGGTAAGACAGAAATTTGAATCTTAATCTAATGTGTTGGTATGCGAAATTAAATTTGGCATATTTTTGCATATTTGGAACATTTTAAATTATGCATATTTTAGTATTTTTCTGAAATATAATGCATATATAGAAAAAAATATTACGAAGTTATTAAAATTATTATTTATTACTTAGCACATGTTCATCGTAAATCTCGTGAATCGTGCAGTTATATTAATTATTTAATGAATTGTATACATTTTAAAATTAAATAAATTTAATAAATAATAAACATGCATTTTTGTTTGCATATTTTTGCATATTTTTGTATATTTGAGTGCATATTTGAATGATAACCATCGCATAAATGCATGAATATTTCGTACATTTTCAGTGCATATAATTCCTGGCCCTAGTTATTAATTTTACCTAAAATTAAGAGTAGGAAACTCAATAAAGTACATTTTCCCTATATAAAAAGAAGATAATTTTGGAGTCTTTCCATGGCAAGTGGACTTTCATAGATGGACATAAAAGGATCGTTATTGGATAATTTGATTTTTCAACAACGAGAACGCGGGTTCATTTATAAACATTAAAAACAAAAAAATATACCTATAATCATTTTAATTCTTACATGTTTCATACTTAAAAATCAATGAAGTGTTGCATGTGAAGTTACATTTTATGTACCTACTTAACATAGGCATTACATGTCGTCACGTGAAAATTGCATTAGAGTGAGAAAAACGAAAGAATTGTTTAGTATGTTTAAATAATAATCAAATATTTAATTATAAATTATGTATATAACTAAATGTATAAGGATTTATATCATATTTATGACTAACTGTTATAAATACTTTGACTAAATGGTTGTATTTAAATGCTGAAAAAAAATTTCATGAAATGATCAGAAGAAGAATTCACTTTCAGGAAATATATAAGATACTTGTAATTAATTTAATTAAAAGTATATTAATACAGAATCGTACTTCCTAGTCATTCATTTTTTAATATACGTTTAATTTTCCTAATTTCCCTACTAGTTTACACATAATATCAATGGAATCAACAAAAAATTATAATTTCCTTATAGATATAAATACTGTCTTAATTGTATTTAAGTGTAATTACTATAATAATTACATTATTCCACGTTTCGAGTAATGCAATACTTGCTAAATTAAAAACTAATGACAATGACACATTTTTATTTAAATATTTATTAATTTATAAAAAAAAATATTTATTATTCTAATTTATCATGAATAATCTATATTAACTCTTATAAATAAATGGGTATACGTACACATATCAAAAACAATTCTCAAAAACGATCAAATTGCGAACAAAAATATTCTATAATAATGCAATAATTAAGGATTAAGGTAGGAGTCGGTAACTGGCGGACCGTGGTCCGGATACGGACCGTGGAAGGCAATACTCTGGACCCTGAAAAATTTTTATTTTCATACTCCTAATATTGTAATTTTTTATATAAATTAATTGTAATAACCGCATAATTATTTTTATTTTTATACTGCTATTTTTAAAATATAAAGATTTGAAAAATATTGTTTTTACTGGACGTCATTGATTTACTATTTTAATCTTTATGACTCTAATATAAATTACTTGCCGATCCCTGGATTAAGGGATCAAATATGTGGTTTATCTTGAAAAAATGGATCGAGGACAAAGTATATTACTAGACTAAAGTGTTTGTCATTACACGTACACTATAAGCCTTACTTTAAATTACGGCTAGACAGAAGATTATGGTATCCGGGACCTCGGGTCCACTATTATGAAGGGTAAGTTTATGCAACTAGCGTAAATTATTTATCACAATATAATTTGGACTACGGAATAGTAGACTAACATTTTAATAATTTTACAATACTCAGGAAATAGTAATACATTTTATAATTTTTTTTAATGTTTTAATACATCTGTAAACATTTAAAAAAGTCTCTGATATAATTACTTATTTTAATTATAACAATTTAGTTTCATCAAAAATGAAAATGATTATCAGTGTTCAGTTTTCAATTTATAAACGTATAATATGAAACTTTAGGGACACTTTTTATCTAATAGTAATGGATATACGGAAGATAAAGAAAATTATCAAACACGCTAAATTGTAAAATTAAATATTTCTCAAATTTTGTTAAGAAAGTGGAAATGCAAATATTAAATGTCAGAGAGTCATTAGGTATTATAATCAAATTTCATAAGTTCTTAATTTCATTATGGAGTGTTAATAAAGCCTCAGTATTTATACACTCATTATATAAATGCGTGATTCGGAGAAAATATTAGGAAGCTTAGCTCTAACAATCAATTTAGCTCTATCCCCTCTCTCAAACAAACAAAAACACACACATACATATACTTGCATAGAAATCGGGAAATTAACACTATGGTATACAAAATCAATTCAAATTTTTTGATTATAGATACTGCATTATTTTATTGTGCATTGTATACTGCTGCGAATGTGGGGGGCAGGGATAGGGGCATATTTAGAATTGTATTTTGAGGGTCTGGGGGTCTTATACAAAATTTCACAATTCAATCAATTAAAAACAAAAATTAAAATTTTAATTTATATTACAGAATCTTAACTCTTTTTTACAAAATCAATAAAATTAACTGAAATATCTTCATAATTATAACTATCATTTAAAAAAATGAATAAAATATAATACCTACATATTAATAGAAAATTAATAGATACACTATACAACATGAATAATTTGAAACTAATAATTCGTAAAAAAAAATGATAATAAAGAGGAAATAGTAAAAAGTACGATTTGTCAAATGTGTAAACATGTCAAATGGAAAATTATTATTATTGGATGGTGGGCTGATCATGCGGTAATTTCCCGGGCCGAAATATTTAGCCTATCCGTCGCTGGATAAATGTATAGTATATATTGAATTAAGTTAAGAATATTTTAGTAAGTACCATTTAAAACATAACATGGGATATTAAACGGATATTTTATATAATTTTATTGAATTACGATATGGGTAATCGGATTTTTTTCAAACTGATTGCAATATAGCATGTATTAAATAAAACCTATTGCAAGACATACTTGGTTTTATTTCGATCGGTAATCGCAACAAGACAATGACTTCTACTTTATAAGTCCGTATCGACCATCAAGGTATATTATAAAAAGTTATTATTTTTTTAATTCAAGTCACATTTTTATCAAAATATTATAGCAACGATTATTTTAATAAGGTATTTTAGTTAACACAGAGTGTGTGTGTAGAAAGGAAGCATTTTTCAGATTACAGTCTATATTAGGAAGCCACAACTCAGGATGAAGGAGATGTTAGAGAGTACGACAAAAAAGTATAAAGAATTGAAGAGGAATTGTTGGGTTGTTTGGTAACCGAGAAAGTAAGGCTAATCTGCAAATAGAAATATAAGGGCAGTCGAGGATTAGATGTTGGATGTTGATCCTGTATGGTGATACCAGAGGATTCAATGCGAGTATACATTGGCGAGTATTATCGTCACGTGAAAATCATTCGGACGTTGCGTACGATGCGACATCGCAGAGCTAATTAAAAAGGTAATAAATTCGAGACTGATTTCGTTCTCTCGTAAACAATTAATGTTATAACTACAAGACTCACCGCCGCCGTACTTGAGGCACACGTAGGGAAATCTCCAGAGCGTGCCCAGCCCGACTATTTGCCGGCAGGCGAGCACAGACGTTTTCGTGTCGTTGGTGGTCGGCGCCCGCGGCTGTCCCTTGGCGTTGTCCGAGCACGCGGCCGCCGTTTTTTTCTGACGCCGGCCGCCGTCGGCCACGGGTTCGTCGTCGTTCGCTCGGCCGCAGCCGTCCGTCAACGGCACCAGCTCCTGGTTGTCCCTGGGCGCCATCGATGACGCGTGTGGGGACGAGCGCGCGCAGACGTGTGTCGATGACGCGCGTGGCGAACGACCGCGTGTGACAGTTACGTGATGAGCACTGAAGTCGACGTCCCTTCGGAGGGACGGGTGTAGAGACACGGTGTCGTAGCGGTGCGTTCGCGTCTCTGTGCACGCGCACACCAGAGTAAGGGTTGTGCGCCGATGTGGGCGCGTGTTAAGCGCGTGTGCGTGCGGGACGCCTGCACTCGGCACCCCCGTCCCACGAACGTTAAAAATCGTTGCCGAACACTGCTGTGCGTCGTCCCTTGTGCGCATTTCGGCCGCCGGTGCGCTGCGCGCGCGGTGCCACCGGAAAGTTTTGCGACATGATGCGGACATAAGGTCGTTCGACCGTCTCGTGAATGAACCGTCGTCTCCTAAACTTCCCTGTCATCCTGCTCCCGCCCGCTGCAGGAATGAACGGTTAAGCGAGATTAAGGGATGAGGCGGGCGAGTCGATCAAGTGTTCGAATTACGTTTTACAGCCACATGTCAACGAACGGTGCGTTTAAACGTTGGAAATTCAAACGGTTGTAGTGTGTGATATATATTCTCCGTGCGTCAATTTTGGCTCGACTTGGCTTTATTTAACCTTGTTTGACCAACACCAAGTGTAACGGTTTTACTATTCTTCATATTTTTTAACTGGTACAAAGTTGTATTTACTTATACACTGCGTATTGGTCAGATCACTTTCTTTATTGTATTCATTGTATAGCACTGTTGAAAGTTTGTTTTGATGAACAAAAGATAATAAAATACCAAACACTGTAAACAACATTATAACACAAATAACACAGTCTATGCATTTGCAGTCTCTCCATTTCCAATAGAATAAAAAAAAAAAATTAAAATAAATACCCCCGAAAGTTATTAATTGTATCAAATGTAGTCTCGACAATCAATAATATTTTAATTCGCCTCTACAATTGTATTTTTAATAACACATAACCATTATAAATGTGTAAGTAATGATTTTCACATCTGACAATAGGATATTATTATACTCGGGGCTTAAAGTGGCCAAAAAGTGCAGGGTAACTCTAATCCATTTATCATTCTTAGCGTTCCATATATTCCCATACTACGTACGTAATTAATTATAAATATATTAGGTTATTTTGAGGTGTTGTTAATGAAAATTTTTCTCCTCAAACTATTCATTGTAAATTACTTGTTGTTTTAAATAACATATTGTAAATATATTATAATAAAATTTAAATTAATTTAAAAAAATTATATGTAAGTATATATTACTATATAATTTATATTTAATATGAGTTAGTTTTGTTTGTAGACTATGTAATACTGTGTAACACCTAGTGACGACAGCTAAATTGCAAAGCCAATTGTTGAACTGTTTTATTGAGTGTTTCGATAAACTTCTCAGAGAAACAGAGAAGGACATATAGGCGCTATAAATGGTAGGAGGACTGAGTACCCGATATCGGGGTGTGTTGTGAATGTCAAACACATGGGCAGAGGGCCCCAGTCTATAATTAGACCCAATAATAAAAATTGTAAATATATAAAAAAAATAAAATAAAACCATTTTGTTATAATAATTATTAATGGAAATTGAACAATAGATCGATTTTTTTTTTTTTTTTTGTACACATCATCGTACATCAACATTTCTTTTGCAGACTGTATAACCAAAATTTAAAATAGTTTAGTTTCAATTGATTAAAGTTATGATTCCTCTGAGCGTCCTGATTCGAAGAGGGGGAGATTTAATTACATTTACACACGGAACAAAATCAGTGTAGTTGCGAGACTGTATGCCTTGTTATCAGTGTTGTACAATAGTTAAATTTATCTAGATGTTTCTAGATAACAAATTCATATTTTAATCTTATCTAGATAAAAAAAAAAAATTAATATCATCTGAATGAAAATTATGGTCATCCAGATAAATTTATCTAGATCAGCGATTCCCAAACTGGGGGTCGCGACCCCCTTTGGGGTCACCAGCAATCTTTTTAGGGTCACCAATATATAAAATAACTATTAAGGTGTTTTTATAAATATCATCATCATAATGATTGTTAAGAATTACAATTGGTAAAAGTTTAGGATTTTCAATTTAAACGTTATATAATTCATATTAATTCATCACTACTTTTTAATGTTATCATAGTAAAAGGGTCACTCAAAATCTTGGTGACATTATAGGGGATCACGACCACAAAAATTGAGAACCGCTGATCTAGATTATTCATAAAGAGTGAAATCTGTACTGGATCTCGATGTATCCGATTATAATATATAAGTTAAGACAGGATCATTTAATGAATTGACAAATATTGAAACGCAAAACGTTTCGGATGTTTGTTTATTTCACTCCCACTCGTCATTTAGTGTATCTATAGAGAACTTAGTGTAATGCGATCATAATACATTTCGTTTATTTTATGTGTATACCGGACATTTTTTTGTTTAACGCTCTTCTAACGTGTTCTTGTACATTTTCGTTTCTGAATCTGCCATATCCTATATATTCAAACGTCGTTAGATCTGTTTGTAAATCTGTGATTTGGAATTTTATATTTTTCCACAATGGACGTGAGTTTGGACGAATTAATCAAAAACAAAAGATCGTCATCCCACGGAGGACGCCGTGGGGGTGAAAAACAAGGCGGCTCCAGAGGATTCAGTGGTGGTAAACGCTGTGGCGGAATATCAAATTTCCGATCAAATGGAGCTGGTGGAAGCGGTGGTGGTCTTATGCGCAGGGGTAGATCCATGGCAAGGCGATCCAATGGATTTACTCCTTATTCGAAGGTGAAAAACATGTAAATGAACCGACTACCATTTGTGAAAATTCTGTAATTTAAATTTGGTTTTGTCGAGTTTTGTTCTTCAGTATTACGGATTAACCGTTATAAGTTGTAAAAAATTATTTTTATTGCAGTAACTAGTGTTTGAACCTCATCCTTAATTATTACTTGTTTGTTATTTGAATCTTTAGTAAAATTCGTGCTAACATTGATCAGGCCCTCCTAATGTAGGATTTATATTTTTAGATAAATACTTTTTTATAGATTATCTAATCATGACCCTTGGAAGGCAGTTATCATATTAAGGTACGGTTTACAAGTTGTGGCTGGTTGCAACAACTGGCCACTGCATATTGTCTGGTTTTCAATGAGTTATGCAAAACACAGCATTGCAGCGGAAAGTTTAGTAGGTTCCTAATAGTGCAATGTTCAGACGTATTTAATAATGTATTTAACTATATTTGTATAAACATAAATAATTAAAATTAATAACTACATATTTCATACTACTAACTAATACTAAACTAAGTCTACTAAGATGGAACAGATTATCATTAATAATAATAATTATAATCAACTGTTATTGGAAAAATAGCAAGAAGATGAATTACAAAATAATCTTTTAATAAATCTATTTTTATTACTATTACTATTAGTTAATAAAACTAAGAAAAAGAAGTTTTTTTTGAAACGTTAATTTATGGATATTTAAATCACAATAAACAAAAAATGTAGCTTTAGTTTAGCTAGTTTTTCCATTTAAATTATGACCAATTTTCATGTATTTACATTGAAATTGTAAAACCAAAAAAAAAATTAAAAATTTGAGCACAGTGCGACTAGTCCTAAACCATTGTAATTGACGGTCATGATAACTATTGTTCACACCCACACGTCAATCACATTCTATGCTAGGGTACTTATTTAAGTAACAGTCAATAGAACGATTGTTGCAGTTGGTCGTAGCTCGGAAACCTTACATTTACACAATCCCCATGTAACTATACAAATTATTATTCATTATTATATTTATAGAAGATTTATACTTATATAAGTATATTGATACAATATATATATATTAATTACAAATGATTTGTTAAAATTGATGATTATTTTTTCACCAATGTTTATAACAATTTCGGTGAAATTTCAAAATAATATTGGATTTTTAGAGGAATTTTTATAAGAAATAGGTTCTACATTTATAACTCGTTAAGTACCTAATTAAAAATATTATTGATAGTCATGAATGTCTATTCTGTTAGGTTGATTACTATTATATATTACCACCCTTGTAATTAGTTGATTATTTGTATATATATATTTTTTAATATATTGTTTTTTTTATTTATTATTGAACTATAATAGTATTGGGTACCTAACTAATTTATAAGTTATACAATTCAAAACAAGGTGCTTGTTCTAAAATTTTATATTCTTTTGTAAAAATGTTTCGTGAAATCAATGAATTAAAAAAAAAAAATTGCCTCTAAAACAATGGTAAATTTATACATATGACTATTACTTTTTTATCCTTAAATTAATCAAGACTAATATATTTATTGGTATCGTTGTGAGGACCAACAATAAACTAGGTATATTTTAAGTATGTTCATGAATGTGAACACACTTATTGTATATAATTTTTTGTTATATTACTATTTAAACGTTGTTATTAATACATTATGTTAATTTAAATGAGTGAATAGGTTCAGTAGTACTTCATTTTATATAGATACCATATATATATATATGAATTTTATATAATAAAAAAATATATAATGTTTAATTTTTATTTTATTTAGGCCTATGTAAATTCATCATCTACCCATGATTTGTATGAAGAACCTAAAAGACAGCAAATTAGAGGTGGTCTTTCAACTACTAATATTCATAAAATTGTTATATCAAACTTGGACTTTGAAGTTACATCTATAGATATACAGGTTTGAATAAAAATTTTAGGAATTTTTAAATTAATGTCTTTTTATACTATTAAAACTTATTAATGTCTGTTATACTTAAGTGTTGATCAGGGTTGGACTAGGACACCGGGGCACCAGGGCATGCCCCGATGGGCTGCTGTAATTTTGGTTAAAGAAAATTACTTAGATTTTTTTGTTTTTAATTTAATGCGTCAATCTTCTATTCGTAAAATAAAATAAAAAATATCGTCTTGTAACATGACATTACTAATGGATGCGGTGACACAGGATTAGGTAACTCGAAGTTTGAAAATTTAACATTTTTAATGTCGCGATAGGCCAATTGATAACAATGATTTCATCAGAATATTTATAAACAGAAAAATTGTAGGAAATTTGAATACAAAAGATGCGTACAATATGTTAATCATACGAAATATCGTTCGCGTTTGTTCAAACAACATTTTATTAAAATAAAATGTTGGTATGGGTTATGGTCTTAGAAGATTAATTTTTTAAGACCATGGTATGGGTAGACATTGTCACGCAATATATGCGATAACGAAATTGTTTTTCGGTAGTAATAATTTTTATAAGATTTATTAGACTTTTATTCAAAAACATTTTAATAGTTTTGACGTTCAGTCAATAACAAGTCTGTTACTATTTTCCAACCTTAATGGACTTTTGGGCCACATTCACAAATTAAAAATGGTTCTAGAGCCAGACAATATAAAAAATGTATATGATATTCAATGACATTTGCTAGTTTTGAAATTTACTGTGGGCCGCATAAAAGAGAGATTAGTTGCCGACCCCACTGTTCTAACTCAATTAAAATTAAATGTATGAACATATTTAAATCAAATCATTTTTTATGGTGTAAAATTTATCTTAATAGGTAGGTCATTATATCAATATTATAGATAAGATATATTATGCGTAAACTAAATTTTTTAAGGTATAACATTAAATATGAAAATATTCAAATGTACTTGTGTGAATATTGTTTTTTGAGTTACCAAGATACATTTTCAGTTAAACAATAATTTGATCAGGTACCTACCTACTTATAAAGTTTCATTGAGGCCGTTCGAAATTATTTTGCCCGGGCCGAGCTATAAAGCTAGTCCAACCCTGGTGTTGATAATTTTAGACCTAATGCAAGTATTTACTTAAGTTAATATTTATGTTAAGGTATAGTCAATTACAATATATCTTAGTTCTATAAATTTATTAGGCAATAAATATCACTATAAAAAGTCAATGAAACTACCAACCAAAGTTTATTTTAATAAATATTCATATTAATAAGGTTTTTTTTTTGTAAATTATTTAAATTTTATAAGTCTCCATATTCACTTATAATTAAATATGAAACTTACTATTTAGGAAAAATATTTTTAAGTTTGAAATATTAAAAAAAAAAAAAAAACTGCATAATAATCTTAATAATATATACTTTCTAGTATCATTGTCTATAATAGTGTTAGCGAACAAGATGTTTTAAGAAAAAGTTTAAGAAAAAGAAAAAAAGTTTTATTATTAAATGATTTCTCTATTAATTGTTAATAAATTATAAGTATATGTTATAAAAAACTGGTATATTAATTTTTCAAATCATCAAAATATAAATAAAACTAATTTATGTTGATAGGTTAAAATAGAAGTTGATAGATTTCCTGAAATGTGTTTTACTGAAAAAAACTAGGTTTCATTTTATAATCAATGTGAAATTCTTCTCAGTAACTTGTGACTTTAAAGAAGTACCTAATCTATATACTTGTATATTCCTTGATAAATTTCTGGACTTAAGAGTATTTTAATTTTTGTCTTGTGTTGGCTGGAAGTTATAATTTGATTAATTTGTATATTATATATTAGTTTTAATACTTTTTTTTTTTTTACAGGTGCTATTCAATGAGTTTGGTTCATTGAAAACTGCAGCAGTTCACTATGATAGATCTGGGAGATCTTTGGGAACAGCTGATGTTGTGTTTGGCAGTAAAAATGCCGCATTAAAAGTAATACGTCAATACAACAATGTACCACTTGATGGTATGTATTTTAAATATTTTGTAATTTTATAATTTTATTTTTAATTAATTTTATTGATTATTTAAGGTCGTCCTATGAAAATTGAATTTGTAACTGATTTTTCAACTATTGCCAACCTTGCTCCTCATCTCAGTAGACCAACACCATTGCCTGTACGAGGTATTCGTGATGGTATGTTCCTATATTGTACTAAGGAATATATTTATTTATATATTTTAAATTAAATTATAATAGTTATAATTCAAATTATTTTCTTTATAGGAGTAAGAGGTAAACATGTCAAACGTGAAAGTATCCGTGGTAACTCCAGAGGACGTGGTGGTAAAGCTGGCAGGAATAGTGAAAAGAAAATGCCAAACAAAAATGAATTAGATGCACAATTTGATAGATATATCAAATTTAACAAAAGCAAGAATAATTGATTTCATGTTTATATTTTTGACTTTTTTCTAATATTTTTAAGTAAACTAATGTTCGAAAATTCAAACAGTGTTACTAAGTTATTTGACAGATTAATAATTAGATAAATTATATTAATTATTAATAATTATTAATTAGACTTAATAATTTCTTGATAGATTAATAGCAATTATGACCTGTTGATCTCCATATTTGGCCTTTAAATGTATATTATGTGATTTTGTACTGCATTATGATTTTTATTATATTTTTATATTCAGTCCCAGACATTTATTTTATTTTTGAAACTCAAATTATATACTATAATAACGATTTAATGTGTTAATGAAATTAAGAAGTACTATGCCTCAAAAGAGATTAAATAGCTTTCAACTATAGAGCAATATATGACAATAAATTAAAATTTCAAAGACATTGGTGATATTAAAAACTAGACTGAACGCAGAATTGTTTTATAATCAATTATAATTATTTATGAAATTTATTTTGTTTATTCATCTAAGTATATACCTCATCACGTTTTTTATTATTTACTCTATTTAAATAAATCACTCAATCCATTTCAAATGTTATGTATTTAATTTCTTTTTCGAAATTTATTCTAAATTTTAATTATCAAGACAGTTATAACAATGAGGAAATGGCTATTCAGTCATTTTTTTTAGGAAAAATTAAACAGTTAGGTATTTAGATATTTGTGTAAATATTTTTACCTGCATTTTGAACGCTTAAATTAATTTTCAGTGGTATTGGGGGTAGGCAGTGGCACCTTTTTGTATACTCTGTAAAAGAGGTCTATCTACGCCTATGTGAACCGGTAATGGTAATTGGTGCAAATTTCATATTTGTAATATCCCATGGAGTGATCTCGGTCTGAAACATTACCCCATTTATACCGCAATGGATATTGAATTAATTTTAGGCAAATTATACCAGGATATTTATTTAATACATTATGAATTTTTTCTTTTATGGCCACGTTCAATGGTCCTTGTCGTAATGTTCTATGTATTTACAGTTTCTTCTATGAGTCCTAAACTTTGAATTAAAGTCAGTCTTCTTGTTTCTAGTTTTTTTATTGTTTCCTTCAAAAATCCAAGCAAACGTTGGCACAACCTGTTTTATTTTTTTAAAGTTCATTAATGTAGGTATATTGACTCGCTGTCAATACTTCAAACGCAAACACATATTAATAAATCATTATCAGGTTATAAAACTCGAACCTATATCAACTGTAGATTAAGTTCCATTATTGGTATTATTTTAATCACGTATTTTTAGAAAAATGGGAAATTGTCTGTATTGACTACTATAATAATAAATCTAAGGTACAATATTGAACGTACTAATAATTTTATTACAATGTCGTTATTTTTCTCTTCATTTTTGTGTCTCGTTATGATGTTGCAACTATGGATACGATTTATATGAAGTCAAATTTTTATAACAAACTACAAATTTTTTTTTTAAAATTTGGCTATCAATACTAGTTTTTTATCTAATGAACAGTATATGGAACATAACATAAAACTGTTAATGAGATGTAATCAAAAAAGGATTTATTGAGTTTTTTTATTAAGTAGGTGTTGTTTTATGGCCTTTTATTTTATGTGATCAATAATTTTATTGTTGTATTATGATTAGTGACGTATTTAAATGGTGATTCGGGAAGGCTGTAGCCCCTTTGAAATATTTAAGGGAGCGACAAAATTTTTACTGTGATTTTAAATAAAAATAAATCATTTTTTTCGCGTTCACAATGGAAAATTATGTATGAATGATAAATAAATAAAATTGTATGAAAAATAAATATAATACTATAAAATTATTTATATGATTTAATTGGTTAGGTAGCGTATAAAATTCATATATATTTAAGAGTATTTTATTGAGATATAAGTATTGGTTTAAACTTGATTTTTATGGGGATGGGACATTCAAACCAAAGAGCAAATGAAGGCATTAACTAATTAAAAAGTTAATTTTTGTTAAAACTTTTTAATTTAACTAGTTAGTTTATTTTCTAATAAACGTTTTAACTTAACTAGTTTAATTGGCAGTTGAAATAACTTAACTTTCCACAGATGATTTAAAAATGATCCATCAAGTTAAAAATTTTGACATTTTTCGTTTATACGTAAATATTAATATAAAAGTAAAATAATCATGTAAAGTAAAATAATCGCATACACTGTACATCAGATGTTATATTAAATTTTCTTGGTTGGGGCCCACCTTTGGGTATTGGGTACTGGTCATGGATACAGAATGTTATGTATAAAGAATTTTAACTATAAAGATAAATAAATACGGTAATGAGTGGCCCCTTGATGTACAATGTCATTTTTCAATCGTTTCGGCGCCACTGCTATATATTATGATAAAAATCTCAATACAATTTTGAATTATAATTTAGGAAATTAGATCTTTCTAAAGAATGCAGTCACTTTTTATGTGATCTACATGCTAATTAAAAAAAGTAGATTAACTTTTTTTTAACTTTTAACTTATCGAGCTAAATTTGTGAATTGTTAACTTATCGGTATTGTGTTAACTTAACTCAAGTTAATTATTTTCATTAACTTGCCCACCTTTGTCAAAGAGTACCATCAATGTGTCTCATAAAAGACAATTTTCTATAACATAATTTAGGTCATTAAAACTCAATTATTATTTTAGATATTATATTATATTACAAATATTGCGTAGTAGTGAACTGAAATGGGGGAAATTAATTTCGAGCGTAGTAAGCGAATTTTTAACGAATAATTTAAGACACTTGTTTTTAGCAGATGCGACACTTCAGTTTTAAAATAGGGCTGCCAATATTTTTACCAGGCCACAGTTATAACAATGAAAATTGAAATTTAGGTATGACGCTACCTATGTTGAAGTTATTTCATAACTTAGTATTAGGGATAAAAAATAAACCTACAAAAGAAACTGCAAATTTAAAATATAACCCAGTTTCTTTTGTACTTTTTTTAGATTACAGTAGTTATTGGTGAACAACTTTTTTTGTATAATATTTAATATGCTGTTATGTAATCTAGATTACACTGTCACCTATAAGCCCAATTCAAACATTAATCAATTCAATTTAACTCCGACACATCGGGCATCGGTACCAGCATGAAATTAAGGCAGACCAATTATGGTACGGGGAAAAATAGGGACACCAATGTATAACCAGCGTTCCCCAAATGGCATTTGGTTTTTAGTTTTGTTCTAAAGAGAAGAGAAGATACGATCCTGATTTAACGCAAAAATAATTTGTGCACGTGAACTCAGTAACAGTTAGATATAAGTAACAAATCGAAGATTGTTCTAAAATTTTCAATTAATTTATAAATGAAATGTTTAAGTTTTTGATATGGATTGCATTCAGCTGATAAGTTTAAAAAAAATCTGTTATGGTTGATACCATGATCTACAGCCATGGTATTACAGAATAAATTAAATATCATGGAATAAACTTTTTTGTATTGTAATTATTATGTGAGGTTAGCTTCTATACGATATCAATCGACTTTCGACGGTCGGTTTTTTCGATTTGTTTACGAAATCCATCAAAAAATTGATATCCTTTAAAATTAAAATTACGACTTTAATTTGAAATATACTTTTGATTCATATTTTTTAATAAAATAATTATCTTCATTTTTTTTCAGATTATTGTTTGTTTATACCTGACTAGAAAAAACCCGCTAAAATGTAAGTACATATAGTTAGTAATTTTATTAAAATTTGCACGTTGATAATTCTCATTATGCCTTAGTTTGATATAATGCTGAGTAAAATAATTTGTTTATTATGAAACAAATTTATGTATTATTTCCTAAAAATAACAACCTCTTTATTATGTTTATATTTAATAAATAAAAAAAAACTGTCATAACTTAATATGATTCTTCATTTGAATGTTTATCATTAATAATAACATAATTTTATCTGGATTGTTGATTTTAGTTTTACATTTTTTGCTTATACACATATTACTCAAAGATTGGACAGTAATAAACTTATGAAACAATAAGCAGTCTTAAATAATAGAGGATATTTGTGTTCAAAATATTATAATTTGATACTTTCAATTACAAAATTAAGACCAAATAGAAACATTACAATTTAGATATAATTATAATTATCTAGAAAAGATTTTTGTTCTTTTTCAATAATTACAGTTATGATTAATGATAAGCATAATTCTAAATTATTTATTGATACTATAATTTAAAACTTCTTTTTCTAATATCATAACTTTTTTGTTTAAAAAAAGGTAAGTATTAGATATAATATATTCGGTACTTGTCTGTTATCCCTACTACTGCAACTACTTAATTTTGTTATCTCAATTACCATGCCGAACATGTTTGGGGCTCCGCTAAATGAAGAAATAACAAGCATAGGGGAACAGACGCCATCATTTGGAGTATTATCTGGTAGAGTTTATCTAGAGACATAACATTGAAGGATTCGATAACATATTGAAAAATATTTCCAAAAATTGGTCACCAAAAATAGAATTATAAACTTATGCAACTGTAATTTTGATAATTTTGATGATTTTTTGTTTTATATTATAATAACTTCACTACTGCGATCATTTTAAAATTTGTAATTTGACGTTTTGTGATAATTTTAATGATTTTTATGTTTTATACATGATTTAAGATACCTAGTATTATCTTAAATCGTGGTTTTATACTATAACTCTCCACTACTGTGATAATTTATAGGATTACTGATAATAAACTTTATACTAATATACATTATAATATAAATTGGAAATTCATGACGTGTATTATGTATTAAAATACGGAACTATCTGGATAGTACTATAGTAGTCGAGATAACAGAATTGAGAGTTGCGGTAGTCACGGCATTGAGCGGTAGTAAGGATAACAGACAAGTACCTTATATTCTTGTTTTTTATTATTTTTCAATTGTTCCTATAGGGCTGCTGTAGCAAACAAGCCAAAATCTGAAATGACTCCAGAAGAGTTGGCTAAACGTGAAGAAGAAGAATTTACCACTGGTCCCATGTCTGTACTGACACAATCTGTTCGTAATAACACACAAGTACTGATAAACTGCCGAAACAATAGAAAACTTTTGGCGAGGATCAAAGCTTTTGACCGACATTGTAACATGGTATTGGAAAATGTCCGAGAAATGTGGACTGAGTTACCAAAGACTGGCAAAGGCAAGAAAAAGGTAAATTTGATAAGTTTTTAAAATATATTTGTTATTATTAAATGTATTTATTTGTTTTAGGCAAAAGCAGTTAGTCGTGATAAATATATTTCTAAAATGTTTCTGCGAGGAGATTCAGTGATTTTAGTAGTTAAAAACCCTAAAGAAGCTGTTCGTCAACAACCACCTGCCCCTTAAAATATATTTCCTTTTTTTAAGAACTAGATTTAAGAAGGGTTATATTGTTTACATATTTGTACTATACATTAAAAACAATTCTACCTATCTAAAGTTTTTCTTCATTCCTTTTATAGTTCTGCCTTTGTATGTTAATTATTCAACTATATAAATTTTTGTATTTTTTAATATACCACTAAAATACTATTGTGTCAAAATGTAATGTCAATATATATGATTAGAATATTGTTCATTGTTTGATTCATATGATTTGATATTTTGGTAATGAACATTATTTTGGTTATTCATAAAAAAATGTGCATTAATTAATATCGGGATATGATAAACTCATATATATTTTTTAAATTAAATGTAAAATATACCCCAATCACTAAAGGTACAACTACTCAAAATAAGTGAAATAATATAATTAGTTTTACAGAATTAATACTTTTATTACAATAACTTATGAAATTATTTTCACTAATTTTAATTACAATTTCTATATTTTTTATAAATTTAATAAAATAATTATAAAATAAAAAAGGAAATTAGTTAGACACGTAATTTAATACTATTAAATTTGTACACTATTTTACTTTGTTAACAAAATTATTTATCTATATTTTATTTTATTTATACATTTATTTTAAACATTTAAACTGATTCTAATGTTAACTGATATTAATGTGGAACAAATTATTAATGAAACAATGGTATCAATACAGAATAATATATTTTTTACTTAGTATATATAAATTATTTTTTTAAATGTATACGATGCTATTTAATGACTGTTTATATTATATACAATTTAAATGCTGGTTAAATTATAATATGATATAAGTATACATTATATACTTAACAGAGTGTTCTACAAATTGATGATAATCAGGCAAGATTATTTTTGTTGTCGATAGTACACCGCTAATTCTAAATACAATGTTTCCAAGTTAATACGTCTTAATACAACTATATCAATATTGTAAATTAATCATGGTAAAAGATGGATGAATGATAATTACAATTATTTTTTGCGAGTTGATAAATTATACTAAGCAACTAAATACTTATTTAAATTAAATATAACTTCAACATTTATAACTAATTAACTACAAGGCTTAAAGTGTAAGAATAAATACTTAATATTACATAGCTAATATGACTAATAATACTATACTTACTACATATCTAAATAATTATATGATTTACTATTAAATTGGAAAATAACTACATAATTTGACACACATTGTCCCTTTAACATTAACACTCGCAACCTCGCAATTTAACGAGCTGCTCTAAAAAAATAATATTAACGAAATTAGTTAATTAGTAACTGTGCAATCAATTCGGGAAGACTTAGACCCTGGACCCACTGTTCTTTGGAAAATTTAGAAACTTAAAAAACTTATTAAGAATTTTATTGTACTGAAGTAGGTATAAGCTATAGAGCAGTTGCACAAATTAAATATATTTTATCCATGGCAAGTAGTAACAATACATTTTTAACTCGTATGCTCCAGCTTGTCTGGTCGGTAAAGGGTTCATAAATTGTTTATTGTCATAAATTACATTCTATTTTGGTTTTCTACGGAAGTGTACTTTATCAATTTTTATCATTGTTTTTATTTTTACTGATAACATTAACGATTTTTCGTATATACCAATTTCATACACCACAACGAACAAAAGTCAATACTCAATCGCCATGAATTCTCATTTATTCAGTCTTCCTATTTCGCTTAACCAATTAATCTGAAACGTCATTGCCATTTAATTGACTCGTCATATCTCCCACAGGAGGAAAAATAATTAATAATTATATAAATAAAATTATTTAGAAGTATTTTAAAACATT
This sequence comes from Sipha flava, assembly GCF_003268045.1. Lineage (NCBI taxonomy): Eukaryota > Metazoa > Arthropoda > Insecta > Hemiptera > Aphididae > Sipha > Sipha flava. The sequence goes on from NW_020271729.1 coordinate 1,329,769, forward strand.
TATTAGTTAGTAGTTTAACATGTATTCAGAAAATGATTTAATGTCATTGCTTCTAATTGGAATTTTAATGTAAACGTCAGTAGACATAAGCTAGTGGAAGTATTGTTAACAATATGGCAAGTAATTACAGTCAAGATGGGCAAGTTCCAACTCCACCTCGTAGGACTCGTACGAGCACTTCAGAAAAAGTAATGATGGTTGAATTAAATTGATTGCATACCAAGTAATAAGTATAATTATTCACACCCTTTTAAAGGTACCTTATGTTGTGGACGTGGTGGCCGAGAGATGTATAGTTCCAGCTATGGAGAGAATGTCACGGAGGGATCCTGATAGGGCAGAAATGATGTCTCCTTTAGATCGTTTAAGAAATAGTATGGATGAAATATTATATTGTTTGTTATTTATATAATATAAGTATTTTTTAACTGTTTGAAAATAACAGATGTGGATATGTCAGAAAATGTTGCTAGAATGGCATCACATCTCAAACAGTTAGAGAAAAAAAGAGACGAACTACAAAGACAATGTACAGCAATTGAAACCATGAACAGACAAAGTGAAGTGAATAGATTAATTGATAAAAACAAAGAACTGAAACAAGATATTTTTGTGTTAAAAAATCTTACTTATAGGTATAGTTAATATTTTCGCTTTAAAATTATTAAGTTTATTACAGTTTTACTTTTATATTTCATAGATTGAATAGAGAACTAGAAAAATGTCAAGATAAATTGCTTTCAAAGGATCAATTCCCTGAATCTGGTAGTAGTTATATGCGAGTGCAAGGTAAGATACAAAACACTTGAATTAACAGGGCTTCATCATTTTTTAAATTAATTGTTAAAAACATACTTCAATATTTTTCAAACACTTAATTTTATTTTGATTTTAGTAAATAAACATTGTATACATTTATTTATGTTGTAATCATCAGTATCAATCAAGCATATGCATATCTGATCTAGCATTTATATTTATTTTAATTAAATAAGTAGTTTTTTGTTTTTGAACATAACAATTCAATGCATAAGCTATAATTGACTCATATATGTATATCACATAGTAAAAAAAAATGATGTTACATTGATTTATGTTTTATATGCTTAATAATTCTAACATCATTTTTTTTACTATGTGATATATATGAGTCAATTATATATGTGTTAAAAGCTTACAATACACCTTTTGATTTTAAACTTTTTATTTATTGTACTCAAAAATATTAAAATTGATTTTGTGAATATTGAAAGTAAAAAAAAAAAAAAAATTAATAATTCCAAATATTTCAATGACTTGATAAAATATGTATAATAATCATTGGAATGTTTATCATATAATTTTCATACTTATTTATTCATCGATTTAGGCAGGTGGTTGCTCAATTATTATCTTTCATCTGCAAAATATGCTCCCTTAACACAATGATTTTTTTCACTTAACAATTATATTTGTTTGTATAATTATTATATAATATGTATATTTTGTATTTAATATAAAATAGTTAGTTTTGGTATTAGTTTTAGTAAAATGGTATTTTAGTATACCATTAGGTTATTTTTATTTTTTAAATAATCAGTAGTTTTTAAATATCACAAAAACCTTTTCTATATCCATACACAATAAGTAAATCAAAACATACAAAACAATAAAAATGTTATGATTAAATAGATAATAAATAATTGGATATTGAAAGTTAAATTAAATTTTAGTAACAATATTATGACAAAAGTACACATTAAATAAAAATAAAATACTAAGGTAAATTATTTTATTTGATCAACTTTTAAATTGATTAGATTAGCAATTTTAATTATAATTATAAGCCCAATAACATTACATATTTTTTTAAACTCCTCAAACTCATTGATTGACATAATTACAAATGTTGCACTGATACTAACTTTCTAGGAACTTAATGAACTTACAAACTTTCAAGTAATAATATAAGCATGATTATACATGTGCTTAATTTTATACTCTTATCTGGCCTCCATATTTAGTACTATGAGCCTTAATAATCTAATGGACTTATTGTCAATGATATGTCCAATAATTGTCAAGATATAAAATCTCAATAAAAAAAAAAAAAAAAAAAAAAGAAAACTTATTTTATGTCTTGTGTTTCTTTAAAATAATAACATATACAATTTTAACATTATATTTGAATTATATTATTTTAATTTTTGCTCAGAATTTTTTTTTATATATGATTATTAGAGGTCGAATTTATATTCTCTTAAAATCCTTGAATTATGATGTTTCTATGTTGTTTAAAAAGGCAATATTTTTTTTAAATGTTCTTTAAAAATAAAAGATGTACATTTTGTTATGTCCTTAAAAATATAAATATTCTTTCAATATTTTGTAAAACAATAAAATAAATTAATAAACTAAAATTACCTTGTTTAAATTTATAATTTATTAAATGTTACTAGTAATTTGATTCAATAAATAACATTTTTGAAAAAAAAAAATAGGTTGCCAATTTAAACTATTTTTAGATTACCCCTAATAACAAGTGGTTAATTTTTATAATAACCTAAATGAATATAAAAATAACTCACATAATGAATATTGTATTTATTAATTAATATAATCAAAATGCCAATGTATATAATACATGGATGTGTAGACAAATAATGGTTATTATAATTACTAATTATTTTCTTTAAAAAAAGTATATACAAAAATAAAATATTCAAAAACAAAAAAAATGTAAAAAAAGTTCTCAAGTACTCTCTAACATATTGAATATTCCCTAACCCCTAAAATATGCTTCTTCATATGAATTCTATATTTCATGAATTGTAAAGATATCTCATTCCCATTTAACTGCACAGACTAGAAATAAATATGTAAAATCATAAAAATTCAACCTCTAGAGATTATTTATTAATACTTTCAAATTTTTACATAATATTTGATTTATACTAACATTCAGATCTAGTGTTTTACCAGTTAAAAATATTTACTTTGTTTTACTATTTTTGTTATAAAGTTATAATATTATGTATATATAGTAAATTTTTTAATATTATATTTAATATTACATTTTTATTACTATAAATGGTACTGCCTGGTTTAATATGCCCAAATAGCAAATTTAGATAAAATTTAAACATACTATGTATGCAAAATGTATTGATAAAAATGAGAAAATTAATTATATTTAAAAACATTAACAAACTATACTTTGATAACATACTATAAACATAAGATTGTTTACAGATATTTTATATAATTTAATTTCATGCAAACAATTTTTTTTGTAGATCCAAAAAGTATAAATTGGCGAAGAGAAGATATTAATGCAGTGTCACCTTTGTTAGAAGCATATCAAACATCTTTAGAAGAAAAAGATGTTACCATTGAAGGTTATAAAAATGAACTTGCTCGATTTTCATCTAGAAGTAGAGAAATCGCAGCTGAAAACGAAAATCTTTATCAACAACTAGAAGAAGCAAATGAAAAAGTACCCATTACATTTTAATGTTTTAATATAATTATAGTACATACTTTACTATGTATGGATTTTACATGTATCTTATTTTTTATCTTCCAACTATATGGGGTTTTATAATAATCATTTAATTGTTAAGGTTGAAGTTACATATGGAGAATGGAAATCATTGGAATCTGAAGTAGCTATGCTAAAAGAACATAATGAGTTATTGGTTAGACAAGCAAAATTACACCAAGCAAAGTTGCAGGATTTACTGCGTTCATACCAATCTAGAGGTAAGTTTTATTGAAAAGAAAATAATTTACAACTATTGTATATATTTTGAATATATTTACTATTAAATAAAATATACTTAATAAGTCTTCAGAAGTGCAATATAAATGCAATCAGGTTGTAATTATTAACCTAACAGTTTTATGAATAATATTTATATTTAAAGTAAATTAAGTAACTTAAACTGGTTTTTTTCTGTTATTCAATCTTTTTTTATCTTTTGGTTTTGGACTTCTACTTGAAGATGGTACAATTTTTCTTTTTGATCCTAACAACTGCATTTCTACATGGTTGATAATTGATTCATAAACTTTATTTAATGAATCTAATTTATAAAATAGTTGCTGAGATATAAATACCTCTGGATTAGTATGTTCCATTTTTACACATAAATTATATAATAATGATCCTTTGAAAAAATTTTCAATGCGACATTGGTCATATGGAAAATCCAGTAATGAATTGAGTATCATAAAAAAATACACACAGCTTTGAAATTGAGCAAATGGATGTATAATTTTGTAATATAAAGGTTTGTTATTATATTGACCAACACAAAAATAATTCTTCAAATTGATTTTAGCTTGTTCACAATCTTCTTTTTTTACTTTAATTATGTTTTCTTCTATTATACTTTTATTGGTAACATTTTCAAGTGTTTTATTATCAGTGTCAATTTTTTTGATAATGTTAAATGTCATAGCACATACAATTAAAGCATACACATGCGTTGATTTTTTACTATTCGTTTGTATTGCCCAGTAAATTAATATTAAAACAAATAATTCCCATTCTTTTGGAACGCCATTAAAATTTTTAATGCCAATCAAATTTAGTATCATATTTTTGCGATATTCTAAATCGGTTTTATTTATATCGGCTAAAGGTACATAAGGATTTGTTATTCGTGATTTTATTTTATACTGACCTGTATTAAGTCCATTTTTTCTTCCAAGAGTAGGAACTGTGTAATTTTTCCCTATTAATAATCCAAAAATAACTTCTAAAATTTTGAAAGAAACTTCATAATATGGAGGTTTTTGATAGTCCTCAATTTGAACCTTAAAAAATATTTTTTTTAATGTGAGTATTGTCATTACTTCTGAGTTTATAGTACCCTTACGATAATTATTTTCTAACCAAAGAGGAAGTATAGTTTTTTCATTAGGTTTTAAATAATTCTTTAAACCATCTTGATATTTAGCCATTCTTTTATATTGGAGTACAAATGTTAAATACTTGCTATCTGTATTTTTATATTCTTTCATAATGTTTTTTATTTGATTATTTACATAATCCCTGCTGTGTGGTAAATTATAAGTCATATTGTATAACGCATTATTGATATCCTTTTGTCTTCGTAACCATTCTGTAATTCGCTTAAGTTTTAATCCACAATTAAATGTGCCAGGTCTTAACCTTAATAGTGAAGAAAATGTATCTTGTCTTATATAATCATTTCCCAAAAGTGCAGCTATTAAAGGTAAATAACTTGTATGCAATCCACCAAACTCATTCAGTAATTTTTCCACTTTATATAATCGACAATTTATCATTGTAGATTTAAAATCAAGTGTTATCATATCTAATGGTATATATGGTACTGTATTCATATAAAAATCTGAATCACGGCTAATAACCGGACATTTTAATAATTTAGCCATAGCAACAATCTCGGCATCTGCTTCAAAATCACAATTTACATGTGGTATATCCATATCATTAAGAATATCAAATAATATATCACTACCAAAGTATGGCATACAATCACTAGTTTTAATTTGATTACCATATAATTGAATTCTTTGGCTCATACGATTTATAATTGTTTCTATTTTACGTTGTTCATAAGCACCATCAAATACAAAGATAGGTATTACTTTACATCTAAGAAATAAGTTGATAAAATCAATGTAAACTGTTGCCATAATGTCATAATCACCTCCAAAAGCACTAGTTTGGTTTTCATGCATTCTGTAGAGGAAATTGGTTAAAGCATAACCATCTATAATTACTAATGTATCGGTTAATTGATGATTTTCAAAATATTGTGTTGAATTATTTTTTATAAATGAAGTTAATCCAGGAATTCCCATCTTAATTTTTGATTGATTTTATTCTGATTTTTCTGTGTAATAAAAAAAAAAGAAAATATTAGAAAAGTATAAATAAAATCAAAAAATTCAATTTAATGGACAATTTGGCTTTTTCATAAGATATATTGTGATATATAACTTTATATGTTATTCACTAGAGATCTAATTAAGCACTCAACAGTCTAACCATTAATACTGATATTTTATTTAGGATACACCATTGTCATTAAAACATATATCTAAAAAATTATATTAATCATCCAATCTCTTACATATTATTTTAAATATATTTTAATTTGTATGATACTTTGTTATTAAACAGTTGGGTGTTAATAATTTGTATATAATTTAAAACTTTCGATTAATTACTTTACCTGATTTTGAGACGTAATAAAACATTATTATAATGTGCTTACTTGGTATATAGTAGGGATGGCAAATCCATGGCACGCGAAAATTTTTACTATTATATATTATATAATATATAATATTATAGTACCTATAATATAAATATTTAACAAAGCTATATTATTATAATTATTATTATTATTATGTACCTAAATTAATCTTTTTATACTAATACATTAATTATAACAATCAAATTATAATGTAACAAAATATAATATTTTTTTCATGGCATGCTCTATAAAAAAAAAAAAGGTAATTTTGAGCATGCAGTATTCAAAAGGTTTGCCATCCCTGATATATAGTATACATTATCTTAAGCATATATTTAAATTACAATTTTTATACTTTTTTTGTTGAAATATTTCAAGTTTGATAACTTAAAATGTTTTATAAATATTATATTTTGTAACTAAATCATTCTAATCCAATCTACCTAGTTATAGACTATTAATTGTGTTTAAAATGATACTTGTGACTATAGTATGTGCTGAAATCATAATTAAAGTTTTAAGGTTCAAAAATATTAGATTCTTTTATTAGGAATAATTACGGAAATAATGTAAAACAATTAAATGTGCAAATGTATTTTATTCTTAATATTTAAATATTATAATGAATATTGTTCTTACTTATAACATTTTAGTAAATGTAAACGAAACTTGGTATTTTCAATATCAAAACAAACAATATTTTTAGATAATATAATTTTAAGAATTCATTTTTATTACTGTGTTACATAGAAATTAAATAGGTTATTTGCGTTATATTTAGCGTACTTTATTTTTTTGAAATAATATAAAATATAATTATAAAAAGTTAATGTCTAATTATAACAATAGTATCGAATACACTCATTAAATGAAAAAAAACTAAATAAAATAACACTTAAATTAATCGACTCGATTTAATATGATAACATTATTTGTGCCTGTTATGATACGGTCCTCGCTAGTTACGGGAAAATAACCACATTAGTTAGTTATATACATTCATTAGTTACGATATTCGTTACTAGGCGCGCTTCTACTCCTACTTGTACAACCTATGGATGGGTTAGTGCGGATTACCAAAAATTTTACGATCTCTCTTCCAATCCTCTCGGCTTTTCTACTTTCTACACCAATTCAGTAAATTATCTTAGTTCGCGCCCCTAGATCGTTGTAAATGGTATTTAGAAAGTAGTACATATCTAGTTAATAATTTCGGGTGTTTCAGTTTTTTTACGCTTTTTATCTACAGCCAGGGGCGCCATTTTAGTTATTTTTAAGGGTGTGCAAGTAATAATTATTAAAGAGACCAATTTTTTTCCCACCACCAGGCCAACATTTATGATTAGCAGTGATTACTGATCAGCCGCGATGCATGCACAACATTAAAGATTGGAAAACTGAAAGCCAAAGTGGAAAGGCCATGTATCAGTGATGCCTAGGCCGATAATTAAAGATGAAAAAAATTAAGGATGTGCGAGTGGACATCCTGCTCCCTCCCCCCAAATGGCGCCCCTATGAAAAGTTTTAGTTGGAATAATTTCGTCAATACTAGTCCAAATGTTGACTTTAATCAACAATTTGAAAAATGCATAATCTAAGCATACCTAATAATGAAACATACTGTCAAATAAGTAATATAAATTACAGTAAAAAGATATTGACATTTAATTTGATTTTTAATGTTAACGATGGTTGAAATCTAACCTGGTCTCTAAATATTTAAGTAATTGGAGAAATCGTGCAAGTGTAAATATTCATTGAATTATTAATTCTCTTCGTCTTTTAGTTACTGAACTGAATGGGGAACGAGATCATCTGGCTGAAAAATACGAGAATGCTCGTATAGAACTACTCCATTTGCAAGGTCGTGTGTCTACATTAGCTGAAGACTTGAATCGTATGAAAACCGAAGATAATAATAAAATTCCAATAGCTGTACATACGTCTGCTGTAAACGAGTGTCGAAGGTACTTACTATATTATAGTAGAAATTAAGTCGATAATTCGATTAATTTCAATTTTAGATTTTTCTTTTGTGCTAAACAATTATATTTTATTAATTGTAAAACGACCTAACTCTATGAATACATAATTTGTATTATATATTATTTTTTTCATAGACTTTTCGAAGAGCTTAAGTGTCGCTACGACGACGAGCGTGACACATTGATGCGAAGATTGATTACTTTTGAAGAGGAAAGGCCTACACTCGATATCAGAATCGTTTCCCTTACCACCGAATTAAATCAACAGCGGTCTATCAACAAAACTTTGGATCTCCAATGCTCGTAAGACATCTACAGAGTAAAATGTATTGTACAGTTATACGAAGGCACAATAATCTGTTGTGATGGAGGTATATATATAAACAGGGCACTGAGATATGGCTGGGAAATACAAGGTGTGGATGTAATTCAACGTTGGTCCATTAAATGTGTCTTTGGCATTTCAGTAATGGTTCCTCCCGCAAACCTCTTTCTTTACCTTTTTTTATAGTTAAAACTTATGGTTTTATGTACATTGTATATGTTTGTAAGTCGGTATCAATAAAACAGTAATATAATGGCGTCCCTTAAAAAAAGTTCACCTTAGGTAGCTGCCTTATTCGACATATTCTTTGTATGACCTTGGGAATTTCGAGTGTAACGATCGAAGTGAATTCACTCTTAAAAACATAACAATTGCGATTTGCACAACTAAACAATTTTTATAAGTAATTTATTATTGGAAAAATAATCACACTTATTTAAGATTTAGCAAACATGCAAGGTGAAACTTATACCTATTGTATATATCATACAGTGAAATATTTATTTTATGAACACTTTTCATAGCACTAATGCTAGAAAACTCTTTGTAATGGATATTTTAAAATAGCTAGTACATAGTAAGTACATTTACTTTTTATGAATACAATTCATTATCACTTTAACAGAAAATGTTTTATTATCAATAGTTTATATTGGAAATCTTTCTAAATTACTTAACAATTTATACGACGAATGGGTCAATCGATTTAGCTAACTTTTTATATGATCATATTTTATTCTACATCAAGATCGTAGGGAAGTTAGTATATTTTATATTGTATCGTATAATATGAGATAATATAGCGGTGTCCTGATATATTTTAGACATCGCAAAAGATTCTGTCTTCCTCTTTAATACTTATACAAAAAAGCCCCTAATTTTTCTTGAGATCTACTAAAACAGTCTCATTTTAAAACATTTTTACGGGAACTCAGAATAGCTTTAAAATCTAACGTATTATTTAAATGTAAACCAAACATGACTGTATAATACTTGAGCCTAGCAGACGGTGGAGTCCTGTACCTATAAAATGGTTCTATGCAACTGCCCGGTTTAGATCTTCGCGGAATGTGAACAGAATTCCAAAATATGTCGGTTGATAACTGTACTACGTTGACTACTATGTTTGTCTGTCTATTTTTACCTAGAATGAAACGTTTTTTCTTGATATTTCGCAGGCAATTGAAAGCGAAATGCGATGCGTTGGAGAAACATCTGTTCGAATGTGAATCGGAAAAAAATACCAACAAGAAACAGTTAGCGGACGCCATGGTGTTTCTGCGCGAGACTGTCAACGAACAGGAAGTGTTGTTGCGTCGTGCGGCTGGCGAAGGCCGAAATGATGCTTCTGCTGCCATGTTGAGCGCTTCAATAAGTGCCCGAGTAAAAGCTCTCACTGAACACTTGAAGGTACGCCCCGTCGTAGTGGTTTATACGTAAAATTATTCGTATAGCCCGTGGAAAGAGCACACATTTATTAGCAGCCCCTCTCTTTCCTAATGGTATGAGGTTTTTGGTACTTTCCCGGATAAAAAATTGTTTTTCCATTATTCGACCTAAGGCGCAATAATAATAAGTATTATATATCTATAAGTAGACTCTCGATTATTCGACATTCAAAGGATTTTCAGAAGTTGAAAAAATCGATTTAAAGAAGTTTTAACGAAAGTTCGAATTATCGAGGGGGGAAAAATGAAATAATTCAAATTAAAGAGTGTTGAACGTATTTATCATTTAATTAAATTTAATGTATTACTTATAGCAGGTACACTAGGTGTACATATTACATGTACTTTTTCACGTTAGTTAATTTTTTTAAAATTATGAATTTTTTCATAATAAATAAAACCAATTGCTTATTAGAATCAATCGATTGATTGAAATTGATGTATTTCACCTTGGTCCAAAAGTGTTCCTAATAAGCGGCTTTTACTTTATATATATCAGACCTGTGCCCAAGGGGGGATTTTGACGGTTTTAATCCCCATTGAATATTTTTTTACATACATTTTTACTAAGAATATACCTAATCCTCATTCTATAAAAATTAAACTGATTTGAAAATTAGTTAATTTTTATAAATTTTTTTATTAACAGTGCCAATTTTCTCAATTTGACGTGTTTTTCTTATTAATTTTCGGACATTTTCTACCTACTGTCGATTATCGTTGTAAATGCAGCCATCGATAGAACACATTTTCACTGACAAGTCAGTTATTCAAGCTGTTCAGACATTTACTCGTACTTCAATTGCCACGATCACTTTTTTTTTTCGATAAGTGACAAATCACAAACAACTATACTTTAAAGAACCCATTTTTTAATTGATTACGTTTTACTATATTATCATAGTATATTTTTAAGGATTATAGTGGTAATTCTGTCGTAAAAGTAACAGTTATAAAAATGTTTACATTTCATAATCGCGTACGGAAATTTGTTGGATACATATTAACTATGTTAATAATAAAACAATATTTTAATGGAAAAAAAATAACATCCTCATAATTTTATCTCATCATGTGTCAGTATTTATTATTAAAACACTACGATAATTATGTATAATACATGTAACATTAAATTTAGGCATTTGGTCATAGTCGCAACTAGAGCCTAAATATTGGGGGCGCTGAAATTACATAACTCACACTAACCCATGGGGGGCTACGCCAACACTCCCTCCCTCCCAAGTACCTTATCTCAATTTAATCATTAAATGTATCATAACAACACACATACACAAATATTTTAATTTATAAATATTAACAAGTATAAATTGTAACATACCTATTTATTTTATTATATTATTTTATTTAGGTTATACAGCACTAAGAAATATACAAATTAAAAAAAAATATTATACAATATACAACGTATAATATTTATGCTGGTATTATCTTGCGATGACTAGTGGAATATTTTTCAAGTAATTCTGACGATGTAATTAACTAATTAACTAATTAACTAATAGTCATGAACAATTTGTCTTTCTGATAATAGCATCAAATAAAAATAACTATATGAAATAAGAAAAACACTATTTTTTCACACAGTTTTTCAATTATTAATTTTTTAACTGGGGGTGCTAAATTAGAGCCTGGGGTGCTATAGCACCCCCCCCCCCCCCCCCCCCCCCTAGTTGCGCCTATGTATTTGGTATTGACTGCTATTTATTATCTTGGTGACGAATGATAGTTGATTTGTTCACTTAAGTCGGGCCGGGCCTTTCAATATTTTAACCGTTTTCCAAGTACTTGATGTGGATTTTTTTATTTTCGATAACGAATCACTCTCTTTTCACGTAATATCGTTTAAACATTATTCTTATTTTGTGTTTATTTTTTTCGTAGTGCGTAGAACAGGGCGCTCATCTAGAAGTAAACCGTCTGAGCGGCCGTCTGTACGAACAGTCAGCCGAGCTTGAAAGAATGAAAAAGACATACGAGAACGAAATCAACGCTCTGAAAAACGCACTCCTCCAGAAACAGAGCGTCATAGATACGATGGACGCGAGTCTGGAGAGATAGCGATGGTGTCCTTGCGCCGCTTGGTCTTCGTTGTGGTGCCGTAGTCTTAGTCAGTACATAATCCGAAGGGTATGAATAAGGTTGTAATAATGGAAAAAGCCAAAAATTAACTACAATAATATAGCTTTATCAAAGACTTTTAATCAAAAAAATGTAACTTAACCTCAAAGAATTAAAGTGTGTTCGTATAAATATTATTCTAAGAACAAGTATTATATGTTATGTATTATTATTATCATTATTATTATTATTATTATTATGATTATTATTATTATTATTAAATTTTCGTTATGTAGTTATAGAATTTTCACAAAAAAAAAAATAACAATAATACTTCCCCAGAAGACGATGATAGTAACAATTTGGTTATATTATTGATATTTATTATGTACATGTACAACATATCTATACGATTATTAAAACTATTTACATTATTAAAAATAAAAAATAAAAAAAATAGTAAATATATTTCATTAAAATATATACATATACACATATGTATGTATGTATATACTGATATAGATATAATGTTTTTATTAATTGTTGGGGTGTTATTTGACTAGGAAGAATGATGAATAGTAATATATAGAGCTGCAAGTCGTCTGGGAGATATCGCGAATTAACGAGTTGAAAATAAAAATACATATTTGTTGCTATGTGTAAAAAATCGCACCCCTGTCAGTTTTTCTCGTATGTACAGTCTATCGTTTATATCCGGAACGAGAAATGCCAGTGAACGTTCCGTGCGAAATATTTTTATAGGGATTTTGTTCCGTTATTATTTTTTGTTCGTAAACCATTCGTACCTTACCGTTTTTATGCAATGTCGTCCAGCTCTAATGGAAATACATCAATTTTGAAAACCGACAACGACCGTTTGTCCGATTCTAACGAGTTAGAAGATTCGTTTAATTAAAGTATTATTGCGATAATATATATTATAATATTAATCGAGTCCGCGCGCTCGATCACCGGCTGCGCCCCTCGAATACGATTAAAACCATTTATTTACTGTTTTTTACTGTTTTCTTTTTTTTTTTTTAGTTTCCGCGTTGATCGTAATCAATTGAATGTGGGTGTTGGGGACGTTATCTTTAAACGAGCGGAGGCGGAACTTAATGCGAAGTGTTGCTGTACGCGTGAGAGCGAGCCGTTACGTATTATTGTTGTTATTGTTGTTATTATTATCCCGAGAACACATCTTCTATGTCGCGCGTGTTACCAGGGTTGATGGCAACGGGGGGAGGGTTGTGCGATTACGATTTCGTCCTGACCCGCGTCAACGTGCCGCCCGTCGGTCTGTTGGCCGACGACATGGATCGTCCGATCTGCCGGGACGTGGAACGGTCGTCCTTGATCAGTTTGCCGGTGCGGCTGGTGGTCCGGATGATCACCTCGTCCAACAGCGATGACTCCTCGCCCGAGCTGCCTCGGTTTAGCTGGCCGCCGCGGTTCTTACGGCCCGCGGCCGGCGACGGTCGTCTGCCCGCGCCGGCCGCCGACTCCTCCGGATCGCTCCTGGTCGCCTTGACGGCCGCGTGCTTCGTGCCCTTCGCGTTCGACGGCGCCCTGGGCGGCCGGCCGCGTTCATCGTAGTCCACGGTCCGGCCCTCGCCGGGCCGCGGCGCCCACGGCGCCAGCACCGACACGGACCGCGACAACGTGCGCTTGTGCGCGCCGCCGAACGCGTCGTTCTGCGACGACAGCTCTTCGCGGCTCGCCGCCCGTCTGCTCTTCGCCCCGAACACGGACTGATGCAGCTGCCGCGATTCCGGGATCTCTCCGACTGCACCGTTCATGAAAACACGCGAAAGCACATTAGCACACGTCGCTGATATTAGTATCGTTTCGTTTTTTAATAAATATAGGTAATGTCATTGGGCGTCAGTCGTTATCGCCAAAAGACTTGATTTTCGTCCCCGCCAAATTTATTTCTACACAACTGTCTAAATTATAGTTTGAGGACCATTTAAAGTTACCCAGGGGCCAACACGGAGAGGCGGTTCTTATTGATCCCCAAAAAATTGTTTGACTTAATTTTTGGATTCATATTTTTGAACTTCAGTTGAATTCTATTAATTATTTCGAATAATTGTTGTATACTTTTTTTAAAAACGTCATTCTTGAAATTTTTTTATTTTACGTATTTATTGGATGTATTAAATTTTATATTCAATAAATACGTATATTATTCAGTGAATAATATTCACGATTCATACTGTTATGTTGTCACAGTACTGACATATTCGATCACAGTACTCGAATCCCGATAACACAGACACTAACTACGTATGATATAGGTTATAACTTATAATATTATGTAGTTCGATTTATATTTATTTATAATACTTCGAAATTATTGAAAGTAAAATCAATTATCTCTTATATATTTTCAATATAAAATGTTGGCTTCTCCCGAATCTCGATATATATCGATAATCGATAGACTGCAGATAAACAAGGGGTTCTCAAACGCAATTACAATAATATAAATAGAAATATATTTGGCGGAAACGAAAATCAAATTTTTTGGCTAACCGCCCATGTCATTTACAGTCTTACTCGAGGGCCAATGAGGTAATGGTTTTTATTTTTATTATTTTTTTATAATGCGAGTGTTATTCTTGTATTTACTGTGTTAGTATTGTAGCAAACATTAAACTGTTATGATAATTTATTTATCTTTACTGTTTTGATCGATCATGACCGCAGGACGCGATACGCACGAGAAATTGCTGAACCGTCGGATTTGTGGTGGTGGGCGAAAAACGTACGTCGTACACGAAACCGTGTCAACATGTTGAACCCGAAAGCACGTGCTCACTACCTGTCTTAATTTATCAATATTGTTTCCAAGCGATCCGTGTCACTTTTTGTTTTCATTCTATAGTTTTCCCCGCAAACCTTTTTGGTACGCATCGTAGTCGGATACGCGATCGCTGCACGTATCTACGTGTACATCAGTGGTGGTTTTACGGGGAGGGGGAGCGATAGGTGGACCGCTTCCCTTGAGCGGTGTAAAAACTAAAAATATGAATGAGAAAACAGTTGACTAAAATCCGTTTTGGCGATAATTTTATGTCAAAACTGTTTACAAAAATGTTTGCTCCAATAGAAGTTTGACTGTTAATTAAGTTTGAATAAAAAATAATTTTTGTTTTAATTTTTTATTGACCTATATTTTTATGTTATACCATTGTGGTATAAAGTTTATAGAATTTAAAATTTAAAATACTTCTCGTGTATCAAACAACAGGAAAAAATGAATGGGATATGTATGCAAATTGTAAGTACATGGAAAATATTTTCGCCATCCTCCCCTCCTCTTGAGGTTTCTCAAGAACCGCCACTGGTGTATATACGGACGTGCGGTGAAGTTAGAACCGTATGGAGGAAAAGGCGATTTCGCGGCGCACGAAAAGTACACGTTTTCCGTTCGGGGATGGTAAGCACGTTTCAGATCAACGTCGACGGAAAACCGACCGGGTGGTGTTACGGTTGCGGGAACATGATATGATTGTATGTAAACTGTATTGCTTACGTACCCGTCGTAGCGTGGAGATAGACGGTGGACTTGTGGGATTTCTGACTGCTGTCGCCCTCGGTCGTGCTGCCCGCGGAGCTGTCGATCAGTGAGTGCCGCTTGTTGGCCATCAGCCTGGGCGATTGGTCCATGTCCAGTGAGTTAAGGTTCCCCACGCTGTGGTACGACCGGGTGCCCGTTCCCCTCGACGGGTTGGTTCGATCGTTCACCCTGTGCACCCTGATCTCGTCGTCGTTCTCGCTCCCGGACGTGAACGTCTTCGATCTCTGTAATACGCACAACGGTATAAAATACATTTATATTATATTTACTGATTGAAAACAGAATCTATGTTACGTTATACTATTAAAAGTTAAAAGGTTAAAAGTATCATGTCTTAAAATCGGTTATGTCACTGTGTTCGTGTAAGATTTGTCCATTCGTGTACCTATACGCATGTCTGAAATCGTGTACGACGTTCTCTAACGCTTTCAAAACGCTAATTGCGCGGGTACTTAAAACCACATTGGACTATCAGTTGCAGCAACAGTTAACTAGTTCTAAGACATAATATTATTAATCTCTGGGCAATTAATGACAAATAATGTTTTCGATAAAAAAAAAATCGTCTAATTTTTTTTACAAATTAAAGATATTTAAAATTTTCCCATTTCCCTGGAACAATGAAAATACACGAAAAAAGTTACAAAAAAAAAAAACCCCGTCAATCTTGCGACGGATTCTCAACTATGTAGTATACCTTGTTATTGCTGTTGTTCTTCTTGCCGAATCTGTCCAACGACTTGAACCACGCGTTGTTTCCGGTCGTTTTCGGGGGTTTGATCGGCGACGACATCCTTCGGTTTCCGGACGCCGTGCGATTCCCGTGCTTATTCTGTGTTGATAATAACAAAAATAAAAAACTGGTGTAATAATATCAATATTATGAAATATGAGGCCCTCTCGCGGGATTCAGCCGAACATCAAATTTCCAATGATGATATTTTGTATTGTTTTTTTTTTTTTATCTGCATCTCGATTTTCAATCGAGACCTAAACATATATATATAATTGATGTGGTTTTGTCTAGAGAATAAGTGCAAAAATAATTTTCGTAATAGGTACACTTCATATTTACTACCGTCGGTAAATACATCAAGTCATAATTTCTTGTTTTCCCCACAAAATTACATAGAAACGATGTTGTTAAAAAATATCCGTTCGAGCTCTGCCGGTAACGTCAGTATATACTCGATGTATTATATACATGATACAATAAAACGTATAAAATTCATATTTTTCATACTACACATTACATTTGAAATAATTGTTTGTAGCATGCGATGTAACCTTCAATTGAGATAAGCATTCTATATAAACGTACGAGTATCATGGAAATTATGTAGTTTTTTACATAATAAGTATAATTACCTACTTATAATGGCGATCAATAAATCTATTGCATAAAAACGAAATCTGAGTTTGGTAAGTACCACCACTATTTTTTTCCCCAGCTTACCCTAAATAGGTAAGTAAATCGTAGTAATTTAATGCGATTTATTCTGTATACGTATACGTAACCAATAAAATAATAAAAATTTAATTAAAATTAAAAATTATTAAACGGTTAATACATACTTGATAATTAATACGTAAATAAATAAACAAAAAATGTTTCTATAAAAACAAATAAATAGAAGCTTATCGTAGTGTATAATATTTGTAATTGACCTATTACCGGTTTTGAATTAAAAATGTTGTCATCAGGTATATACAAAGTTTATAAAATTGCGGCTGAACTGGGAAAAATAAAATCGCAACTTAATAAGAAAAAATAAAAGAAGGAGAATGCATTGAAAAAAATTTAGTCGTTTTATGAGTATATATAGACATAATTTATTTGGCTGTAGTCATTTTTCACCAAAATTGACCCAAAACATAAAAACATGTGTAATTTGCACTAATATTTTTTAAATGCGTTTGTTGTTACCCCAAAATAAGGTTATGTTATTTGCACCAAAATTAAAATCTATTATTTTTTCGATAGTAATCAATAGTACCAACGTACAAGTTTCTTGGTATCGAGGTATAAGAATCTAATAACAGAATTTTTGGTTTTAGATTCTGAGTCGATATTTAACTTACACCGAGGTCTTACGGTACTTCAGTATTGACCTCAAAGCTACCTTATAAGAATAGTCAATAATTTATGATAACAGTAAAATAATTTCATTATTTTAGGTAAAAAATTATTATTGTCATTCGAGTTTATCTAGTCTCGACGTCTATACCGAGGAATAATCGAATATTCGATAATTGAAAAAATAGATATATTCATTTTGGTGCAAATTATAAATTTTATTTTCGAATACTTGAGGGTGGTGCAAATTACAAACACAACTTTTGAATACCTGTGCGAATTACATATCTTTAATTTGATGCAAATTACAAAATCCCATTTATTTAAACAGGAGAAATCATTCAAAATGAGTTCCTGTTAGACATATGTATGTTAAGAAGTACCTACAAATACTTTGATTACTATTATTTATTGTTATCTAAAATGTATCGGTATAAAGTATTATTTTTGAAATCGGTTTATATATTTAAAATACTGATAAAATTATGTTTCTTTATTTCATTGTGAACGCAATCAACATTTACATTAATTCGGTTCTAGGAGAGTTACACATACACAACGAAATGAAGAAAAATTCTAATAGTATATTCATTTCTATACATAAGCTTATTTATTTGAACGCGTAACTGATTTCGCGAAAATTTTTTATAGCACGCTTTCGAATTTTCCGGCACATACTGCTTTTTATTCAGCCGCGAAGTGCGCCGTAGTGCACACGGTCTCGGGCCCTGATCCGGATAACGCAAATCTATGACTTCGCGTGTTGCACGGACAACGTCTGCACGGGATTAATATCGATTCGGATAGTGGCGTAGAAAGACTCTCTAGCGCCCCTGGTAGGTAAACTTAGAAAAAACCGCTTTTTAACCAATTAAAATTTGATTATACAATTTATATTTATAAGTTTTTATTACAGTGTTCATTTTAAACTTTGAAAATTTGCTTTTCTCGTTTCATGACTGGTAAATTAATCGATAATTCCTTCATATGAAATTTTTTATTCAAATTCCCCTGTGCTATTTTCATAATTTCATCGATAAATTCACACGCAGACAACACCTACGTATTTCAAAAAGTATAATGGAAAAATGTCGATTGTAGGGTAAAAATACGACTTATGCACAATTTTGCGGTACTTTACAATTCGCGCTTATGGCGTAAGCACAGTTCGCCATACCCTTGCTCCTCCACTGGATTCAGATCATTTGTCGCGGGACTGACCGTGGCGGTACGATCAGGTGTAAGCCGCAATAACATCTCACACGTACGTCGGTTGCGGTTAACGAAATTATATCTCTATCGGGGTCTTGTGCTTTTTAGAATTACGTGCAGTGGAGCTCGATCGTTTTTTTTTCTCTCTCTCCATAATCCGCGTGACCTTGGACCGTAACGTACTTGGCTGTTTCCGACGTGTTCGCATTACGTTTGTTGCGGGCACACTGCAGCCCGTACGGACCAAAAATGGTAATATAACATACCGGACACATTTCCACTGTACGCGGTTTCCAATCGTTACACGACTGCGGCCGTGGAATTGTATACACGGTGGTTTACTAAGCACACGCCACCCTTTTTGTGCTTGTTTCGTGCATTTTTTTACCCTGAAATTTCGATTCACGGAAGACTTATGCGTTCGCAGCACTTGCTCAAATACAGTTATAGTTTCGAATTATTTCAACGGAGTCCGTGAGCTGCTTACAGGTGCACAATATTTTCGATTTTCCCAAATTATAGATGCCTTTTTTTTTTTTTGCGAATGTTCGAACATCAAAAGTTCAACCTACCTTGTTAAGATATTTGACGCTTCGGCTAGTACGTCAGCCGTTTTCAGAAATATACACTGATCCACCGGACGTATCTCACTTGGAATAATTTTTTTTATGAGCAATGGTGCATTGGTTTCAAGTTTAAAAGACCAATACAACAATACCGTTCACCCATTCCCGTATCTCACCCGATCTAGGAGTATTGTTGCCTTTTTTTTCGATTTTAATGTTCGTTGTTGCGGGAATGAAAATGTGATTCGCGAAACCAATCGGAAAAAATCTCTCACGGATGCTTCCTTCGTTTCTTACCTCTTTATTGTTCCGTAATCGCTATAAACCGATTTGAATTGTCACGTTCGGCACACGATGATACGTCGTAGATACTAGTAATGTGAATTATTCAGTTTAACGTGAAAGCAAATCGTGTTACTTACAACTTACTCGTATTCGTATATTTTTAAAAACCTTTACCGGACGGGTTTAGTAATTGTAATTTTGAGCTATGTATTGATTTGTTATTGAATATTGTTCTAAATGTATAAAGTTTTTAATTTCATTCCAATGATTCAGATAAAAAATAGATTTTTTTTCTGAATCATACCTTGTGTTCGTATACGTGTTGGTAATGACCGTTTAAATAACACGATGATTTTTTTAAAATTAAAATTGTTTTAAAAGTATTATTTTTATGATATCATAGGTAAAGTCTTGTATCGATTGATAAAAATGTTCCTTCTGGTTTTTATTACTCTACTGATTTATCTCGTTGCTCGTGTCTATTTATTTAGTATTTCTATGTAACCGACCTCGAGGCCGTCGAAATGAAAATATTGTTTTTTCGGTGACCAGCTGCTGCGAGTAGCCGTCGATATATTTGGTTGTTTAAGGTACCTAGAGATTTTCGTAGCGTTACATAAAACATCGCGGGATCGGTATGTCTGTAATATTTGCAACGAGCGAGGCCAAGGATGGACAAGGATAGAGAACACAGGTGGAGCACCGGATGGCCGTCGCGTGCGCATATATGGACATCCAGGTTAGATCGCTTGAATAATACGTAGAGAAAGCATTATATTAATTGTGACGGGAGTTTTGATCGACGGAAACACGCGGTACGACTGGTGGCATGGCTAACACGGCCTTTCCCTCGAAAACTATAAAAATGTAGTATGCGCCGAATAAAAAATAAAAATATTATCGGCATAGGTTTTTTTTCGTCCGAATGAAAGGCGATAAAAAAAAAAAATTTACTCCGCGTTCGGATCATATTTTCGAACAAATAATATACGGTATATTATCGTCAAACGCAGGTCGCGTCGATACACACGTATATGTACACCACGCGGATATTTAACGATTATTTATTTCAATATGGTTGGACTGGAAACGGTTTGAACACGAATGATTTTCCCGTGGTCTCGTCTTTATAGCTGCTCGCACGCGCGCAGTCGATACACGTAATAAAGTGTTGTGCGGAGAAAGGATGTAACGCGCACATAGCAGCGGAATACTACGCGACAAACCAGTTTTCGGGTGTTGACCATTATGGTTCGCGTCCAAATAAAGACGTACACGACATCGTATACACAATACGATACGCGGCTGCAGTGTGGGTATTGCGTAACATCGCAGTCGGCTACTTACATCAACCGAAAACGAAGATTTCCTCAAAGCGCGTTTTCTACGCGCGAACTTCGTAACGGTACAATTTATATTACGTACGCGCACGACGGAAGAGGGATTGTACTCGTACGGTGTCGAGGAGTAGTGCATTACGGATACGCATAAATGGGTTAGGTACGACTTCGGTAAAGCAACCGGACTTTGTGTACGCGTTTCCGAAACGAATTATTCTTCCTTACCTATTCCCCCTCCCATGTCGTCGACCAGTGGCGTGACTGGGAAAAAATCTAGTAGTGGCAAAATAATTTATGATCAAAATCCTAAGTCCTCTTAGTTATTTTATAATATGTTAAATAATACATTACATTATTTTTTAACTTATGATAATTCAAATATTTGTATTGTCGGATAATGTGAGAGGAGGCAAAATCTCATACCTTTGGCCATCTCAAAATGATCAGGGGGAACTTGCACCCCCCCACAATTACGCCACTGTCGTCAACAGTAACGGTGTACGCGACACAATGTGATACTTCGTTATTTATTATTTATTATTTCGTTTGAATTAAATATCAAACCGTCGTGTTTCGAAGTCGGTAGACGATTACAATTATTATTTTACGTTTACGCGCCTACCGGAGTACAGCTGCTGGTCTCGCCGGAACCGCGGAAAAAACGTTAAAACGTTTTTTATAACGTTTTTTTTTTAAACGTTGTTACGCTTTTAGTTCGCAATTACCTGCTGTAAACCTTACGCGCGATTTACAACGGTCCTTGTACTTTCACCCCGTTGGATGGATAGAACGGACGTGTAATACCACCAAGAGATTTCGCGTTTGGCGAAAATTACGCGACAGCCGCTGTAATACCGATTACACTGCACTCGCTCTCTAAACCGTTACGATGGAGTAAACGCGTATTTGGCCCGCGGCTGGAAAAAAAACCGTACACGAAACTAGTTGAAGGGGGAGGAGTAAGTTTGGAGAATTAAGTTCTTTGAAAAACACGTCCCTTCGAAATCATATTTATAGGTGCGCGTTGGACGTTTTGTACCGATGATACAAAAAAAATGATCAGAAATATATCATGTTTTTCATCGTTGTCGTACATAACTGTAATCAGAGCTAAAATAAATTCATCTCAAGAATGTAAAAATGTAAGAAGTGTGTACTGTAACCATTCAATGTTCTTAGGCATCTGCAGTCCTATAAATTATGTATATTATTTTCTCTACAATATGGAAACTATACCTTATTATCACCCTAATATTACCTTTACAGATAACTACGGATAAGTATGCCAAAATCATCGAAAAACAATATTGCAATAAACAGGTGTGTTACCGTTGGATCAGATGGAAACGTTTCTTCACGGTAATAATTGTGACTCCAACCTTTTTTACCTTAACTCGATTACTTAATAATACTGTTTACGTATAATACATAAATAATACGTAGTAAAATAATAATTATAGCATATATTTAGCGCATTGTTGTTATCAGTTAGATTATATTCTCCATCGTTTTACCTGTCCGAAACAACATCACATTAAAGAGACTGTTAGGTTTTGTCTGGGTTGAGCCCGTGAAACCAGATAGGATTGCCGTTGTTGTGGAATAATTGAGTTAAAATCGTACCTACCAAATAAAATATAACTCATAATGACCACTTCTGTTTTCCGTTGTTTCGTGTCGTAGCAGAAATCGCGTTATGCATAATAATTGCATTATTATTGCATACGAGTGTAATAATGTGAATAATCAGTTTCGTTGCTTAAACGCAAATCAAAATTAATATACCTATGGGCCGGTTCTATAAAGGGTCAGTGAGGATATTCGTGAGCGCACGTACATTAGACCTAGTTACGCCGGTGGGCCAGTGTGATCATCTAATATGACCTTGGTCAAACACGTGTTGTGGGTAAAGATAATAATATTGATATACAAATAATTATGATGACCATCAATGCTATGTATAAACAATAAGCGTGTAGAAGTTAAACGAACGCAAAACTACAATTGCACGGCGATATTTCGAACGAACGTGATAGAAACGCACCCTCCCCCCAATTGTTGAACTGTATGCGTGTTAATAAACAAACATTTTACAACTATAAGATACCCGTTTAAAAACCATAACAGTGTTGAATTTAGGTTTTTGTCATGTAATTGTTGACTGTCAACCCTAAAATCACTGTGCCGTCGTTTAATTACGGAGACGAAATTCATAAACGTACCTATTTCATGCGTCTATTAAGATAATTGTCAGAGACTAGATCTCGCGAGACCAAAGAAATATTGAGTTTTAGACAATATTCGTGTCCAATATGCAACTAATTCACTGCGTGACCAAGATAATCCTTAGATACCCTTAGATACGAAAACCGTCTGAGATATTGATTGTTCCCAATTCCTATAAGGTTGGTATTTTGTTTTGGATTGTTCTCGACATGGGCAACGAAAACAAATTATGAACACTGTACTTAAGTGTTGTCCGTGGTATTTCGCAGTGATCGTCTTGAACAGGTTGAACCGTACTAAAATGTTTACGATCCATATATATATGTTTATCAAAAATAAAAAGCTTAATAACATGTTTACGCGGCAAAAATCGTAATCGCTGAAAAAAATTTTCTGTTACGGGAAACGTTTTACATTATTTTCGATTACTTGATTTATAAGCAAGACGAAGGGAGAACGCGCAATAATAAAAGACATCGTTGCGCGGTATTTACAAATAATAATAAAACCTACATGGCATATATAGGTAACGATAAGAATCTGATACTTTATGAGAAACAGAAATACGTAGTAAATACTATGTTACACGTCCGAAGTGGTGTAGGTAAAGAAAAACGTAATTCAATTAAAGCGTACGTACTCGTAGGAAATGCTTACGTGTTTTTGGGGAGGGACGTAACCCGATTGTAAGTAGTTTTGATGGTAGGACGAATCGCTGCATAATTTTACGTTCATAAATTATACGCATTTGTATACTTCGTAGATTCATAATTGGATAGCAATAGTAATAATAACAACAACGAACTATCGATTTTCTTAAACTTAACACTCTCACATAGTTCGTTTCACCTAATACAGCGTACTCGAGAATCCGTACGGATTGTGCAACGCCGTGCATAGAAATGCAATCGCGTATCTATATTATTAAACGAGTGTGTTGGCGACGAGGTTTCGACCATGCCCGTTCGACATGTTTACACAAAGGAGGAGCTCGTGTTTCACACGGTTTCGCAATGTTTTTTCCAATAACATATTGAGGTTTCCCCACACGGTCGCACCAGGCACTAAAAGCGGATACGAAACGACCGCGCGACAATGAACAGTATGGTAATACGGATGACATTCGCTGAAATACTTCGTCCGCTCGGGAAACTGTTGAGAACCGTACCGAGACCAATTGACCGCAACGCAAAACCGCCGGACATCGTTATACCGTGAAGTTGGGCAACGCTGTCGCAGTAGGAGCGCAGCACCCACGCGTTTGCCACCGCGGGAAACGCCTCCTATGTACTACGTTCGCGCGCGCGTTATTTTTACGTACGAGAAAAATTGCCGACAGAAATGTTGGGGATCGCGGCGTCGTGTTCCAATTCATGAGTAAGCGCACGGAAATCGAATGCCGTCGACGGGGTGAGAACTGGCAGACGTTTGTCCGGGTGCGGCAAGGCGAGGGGTGGTCCACGGGGTAAGGGTGACGCGTGATTCACGTGGTCCCCCTCGGCGCCTGACAAGCAGCGGCGGCCGTAGTAAATATTCCGGGGAGACTTATTTTATTTAACATAAACACCACGCAACAACGAACAAGAAAAACCCTTTTATTGGAAAATTAATTATACTCAATACTTAATATAATGTTTAGTCAATATTTCAATGGGACATTTTTTTTATAAACTAATTAAATTTTGCGATTTTTTTTTTTTGTCTGCGATCTCGCAGATGACGGTGTACGGCGACTAACGATGGATCGAAGGCACGGAAATTATTGTCGTGAACCCAGTTTCAATAGCGTCTCAAAGTCTCTCCCGACGAGCCGCCCCTGCCGACGAGGGCTTGCCGTCGTCGCGGAGACGAACAGTTCCACCAACGCGCGTGTTGACGAATCACGCGGGAATTTCGTGCGGTGACTACGGCTTTCTGGGGAAAAACGTAGTAGAACAGAATGTTGTGGGCGTATGCGAATCACGTACCGGACCATACGGAACCGACACTTGGACGGCTTAAGAGTGTTTCACGATCGGGTATGGCGGGTAAAAGTAGGCCGGGAGGAAAAAGTGCGAAACAAAAAAAAAAAAAAAAAACCGACGACCGAACGAAAAACATATTTTACGTCGGCCGCTACTTATCGTGTGATTTTCGACATTCGGACTTCTGGGCGGACACCGGTAGCGCGTCGTAAAACATAGTGTGTTCCGTTGAGTATACTCACGTTGTCGGATCCGGTGAACACGTTGTACCGTTTGCGTAGCGAGGACGTGTACGACTCGGGGTCGGACGAGTTGTACTGCGCCTTGGCCGCTGGCGACGGCCGTTTGTTCTCTTTGGACGCGGACGAGCCGCCGCCGTCGCCGCCGCCTCCTGTGAACAGCATTTTGAACTTGTCCAGCCTGGAACGCTTTTTGGCGGGTTTGTCGGCGAACGAGGTGGCGGTGGAC
>NW_020271729.1:1360562-1549902 GCF_003268045.1 Sipha flava
AAATAATTTACTTACAATATTAAAAATTAAAATCTAGCGGGCCAGTGCATAAGGAGCAAAAAACAAAATTTTAAAAACTATATTTATGACATAATAATAGTCACAATTATTATATCTATAAAATAGAGTATAGAAATACAGAAGACTATAGATTACTAGAGACTAGCAAATTACAAGCAAATAGGAAAGAAATAACAAATACTTGGAAAATTGTATGGCAGATTACATTAATGAGAAAATTACGAAAATTGAATATTTAAAGAAAGTTAGCTTCAAATTTGCAAATCAGTGGTTTTAAATTGTATTTATTATATTTTATTATTTGTATTTCGTATACCTAAGTGATGACTAGTTGACTTCCAAATCAACGATTTAAAATTGTATATATTTTATCATTTTTTTTTTTTTAACACACATTAACGCACATTATTAATTAAATCTACTTTTAAGTTGACAGTCCTAAGCCTATAAAATTAAGAAGGAAAATTTGCGTAATTAAACGGGAACCAATTTGGCTATACCTAATAAAATACCTTTTTCAAACGGGAACCAATTCGGCTATACCTAATAAAATAACTTTTTCAGGCGGGAACCAATTCAGTGCGTGAGTTTGGAGCTCGGGAATCAATTCGGTACCAGCCGGCCGATCCTAGAGCCGATAATTAGTATCGGCCGATATTGGTGGTATCGGAAATATCGGTATCCGTTTATTTTCAAAACAGATATTTGAACGGATACCGCAAAAAAAAAAAAAAAAACCACCAGCATAAAATACATTAATACCAATAATAACAATATTTTAATCACTAAATTTCGATAGTAATACAGTGTTTAAAATTAAAAGGAACATTGTTATTTAATTTGCAAATAAAACTGCTTACTTACTAAAATAATGTAATGCTTATATTATGTAATATCGGTTTTATCGGTTTGCGGTATCGGATTAATTTTAGTATAGGTTCATGGTTTTTGCCAAAGAAGTTGATTTTTTTTATGTAATATATTAAAATCAACTAAGTTTTTACTTGTGATTATTATATCGGGTATCGGTTTTGTATTGGTTGCATATACCGGTATATCGGGTATCGGTAAAAAGTGGTATCGGCCCATCATTAATATGGTAGATATTATATTTAAAATGCAACGTATGTGTAGAGATACAATAAATAAGGTACTCAAAGGCAGTATCGAGGAATCGTCCTACCTGTATTATAGATAATTATGCAAAGTCGTGATTTTAGGTCCGCAGTGTCGAGTTCAGTGAAAATCAATCATTTTTATTAGTTGGCCTTTTCGAAAAAAAAATTATCCACAATCGCGAACTAATCAAACTTTTCATATTTGTAAATAAAATATAATATGTATTTCACCGTGCACCGCTGGGAAAATCGTAAAACAACTTTTAGATTAATATTACACGATTGTGTTTAGAGTTCAAAATGTATTGGAGTTACGCAATAGTGTGTTCATTTATAAAAATTATTATATGACCGATGCAAAACCCAGGAATAACGAACGAGGCAACCATAATTATTATTTTTATGCACTGCGCTCATAATGTTTTCTTAATAATAAAAGGATTTTTTACTCTAATTGCATTGGAAAAAAATTGCCATAGCTGAAATTACGCTAATTTCTTCGTCGTCATACGTTAATGCGACATACTCGACATAAATGTGTAAGTAAAATTAAAATTTTTAACTTTCGTTAGTTTAGGCGGAAATTGATTGTTACCACTTTAGATAGAAAATTTCTATATATTTAATATATTCATTCATTTACGTGTTATTATTAATTTTTAATTTATGAATTGGTTTCAGTTGACATGGATTGATAATAACAATTTGATATAAAAAATATATTATTTCCTTTTCCAGTTGTAACAAAACGGCCGGTGTGTTCGAAAAAGGTAATAGGTACTATTAATGGTTTTTTTTTTTTTTTTAATATTTATGGGCAGCAATTATTTCATAATTGTTTTTACAGCGTACTGCGTTAATTTTATATACGGTTGCGCGAGATATACATTTTGCGTGGTTCTTATAAGTATCCCTGAGATTGAAGTGTAATTGCGTCAATTTATATACCTCATAAAATATTTCAGAAATTGAATTATTTACTACGAATCATTTTCGTAGTTGTTATTTATTTGTTTTACCGCGATTTCCTCTTTTTATCAGAATTAGATTCTTATCGTGCGGACAAATATTCAATATTTATCGTGTAAAGTTAACAAAATATTTATAGTTGAATGCAATGATATTGTCTTTTAATTAAAGTTACCCATACAATTTTTTACAAACTAATAATGCTCATCATGACTATCTACATTTCAAAAATATAATTTTTAAACATTTCTGAATAGAAATCAATAGAGTTTATAGAAATCAATAAAGCATACATTCAAAGACAAACAATTTCATACGCTTAATTTCTTTAAAATCCTTTAAAGGTTATTCCACTTTTTATTTTTGTACTCATCCATCATAATCTAGATTTATTTACTTCATATAAGGATCATATTACATGAAAGACAGCCTTTTTATTTATTTTACTCCTTTCGCTATTGTAGTTTAAATTTCAGCGGTGATCGATTCAAGAAAAAAATATACTTTATAAATTATTTCAGTCACGACAAAATGTTATACAAAAACGTAGACGTATTCCAACCAAATGATCCAACATGAACGATCTCGTCTGTGGACCTATAATCAGCTAATCAATTTTATTATATGAAATATTGATCAATATGTACGGATGAAGTATAATATTTTAGAAAATAATCTTGTATACGATTTTAAAAATATAAGCCAACATTGTATTAAAAATTAAATTCGGTAATATATCAAAATTCTATAATACTTCGAAGTTATTACGAAACAACTAATACGCAATTACTTTGAATCTGAAAAAGGAGTAAAAACATTCGACAGCCCAAGATTTCTGTATTAATTAATATAAGTTAATATGCATTTGAACATTGAACAGATCATTAATAGGTTTGAGTCATCGGGAATTGACTATTTAATATTTACTGCCTATTGTTTATTTCACATATTATGTACTAAGGTTTTCAATTGATTCATATAAATTATTTATTCATTATAATCAGCAAATTTTGTATACTCAAAACTGAATCCAACATAATGTTTCTACTATCAACATGTTTTTTTCCGTTTTGGATAAGTTTCTCTATGCTTGAATTGGTGAAATAAAAATAGTTGGACTTCAATTACTTTCGAAAAAGACAACATTCCAATAATTCGTTCTGACTGGTTGTTGTGCGGTAACTGAATCCCTTCTTACATATATTTCCACAATTTTAAATATCAGTTAAATTTTATTCTGTATTATTATTTTTTTTTTTTTTTTTAATAATGGCTTGAAAATATTTGAGACATGATAGCCATACGAGTAGTTCAAGACTTAACCTAACCAAAAAATATGAAAATAATTCAAATATTTTGTGAATGTATTATATACTAAGAAAAATATAAAATTATCGGTAAACTATCGGTATTATTAATTACATGTAAAAAAAAATAATCGAGGTATGCTTAAAATGTCTGAAAATAGATGAGATGCCTTTACATACGTCCACGTTATTTTCAAACACGAATAACAAGTATAAATTGTATCTGTTTATTATAAACTATTTAATACTTTAATATTTTTTTTTTTGTATTTGAAAAATTATATTACACATCTACAATGAAAACGCATTACAAACGACATTCAAATAAGTATTAAAAAAATGATTTAGTAAAAACTAATTTTATTTTATTCTTTTAAAAAAGATGGGTTATGTAGTATTATTTTATATAGTATTTATAGTGAGATATTATAGCTGAGACTTAAAATATTATTGACTGCAATTATTTTGATATAAGACTTATCATTTTATTATAAAAGAAAACAATTCATCATTATGTTTCTTATATTTTCTCGGCCGAGTTTTTTATGCATTTACATATTCATACAGTTATAATTATGATTACAATAAAAAACTCAGGAATTAAAGAGTTTAATATTTTTCATTGTCAGTAGTTTAATCCGTGAACTCACTTAATTCAGCACCAGATGAATTTTGGACGTAAAATTATTTAATATTAAACGAGAGTGTGTGCGAACAATACAAAAATAATAAAATACACGTAGTATGATGAACATTTGATGATTATTTCTCAATTAATACGTATATTTGAATAAGTTGAAAATGTTTTTTGAGCATTTAAACCAGAGTCGTTAGAAAACTTGTACACAACATCTCTAATATCTGCTCGCGTGTAAACGCAATGGATTATTGTTACGTCTAACGTCGACGTATTGAATTTCTCGACCTTTTCGAATTTCTTTTTGTTCTCCGCGAGAATCAACATAAAGAGTGTTTTTACGGGTCTCGAAATAATAATTAGGACACCTTGGGTTTTTACCTTCTGAATTCCATTTTTTTGAATCCGTCCCTCCAAAACTTGACTTCCGTTGAAGGGACTGGTTGGGTTCCCCATCGACTGGTTTACTCCTCGGCTGTCTTTTCGGCGGTATATCCGAATGCAGCGAGGCCACGCTGTCCGCCTGTTTTAGCACACGGTCTGCTTCCAACGCTAGTTCACGTTTAGATGCTTTGATCTTTTCTCTGCGAACTGGCGTGGGTACTAAATGACCTTCACCATCCCCAGCTAAAGCTTCCACAATACTTGCTGCGTCCGAGTTGCCTGGAAAAAAAACGAACAAAAACTGTTTAAATTATTACTGTATCGCCGTATTACCTAATCTCTGTTTTGAAAATAAAAATATGTTTAAACACATTGTCCAGGCTGATGTAACGCATGTTGGTAACTCGTCAGTAAAAGTGATGTTAACAATGGTATATAAACGTATGATATATTTTGATATTTTACTACTACAGTAGAAGCCGTTTATTTGGAACACTTTTGGACCAAGTTGAAATGTGTCAATGAATTGTTTCTAATAAGCGATTGGTTTTATTTATTATGAAAAAAAATGTATGTGCGTTTATCGTTGTCTGTTGTTTTGCTTCGAAGAACTTGATGTTCATGATTTCGTAAGAATAATGTTGCCCAAAGCCTTTTTCATCCGCACGGTGCAGGGCTGCTTTCTTGAGGACACTTACGACACTCATAGAACTTCTACAATTTCTTTACTTCATGGTGATGGACCGCTTTTTTTCTTCTTTATCATCAGTAATAGCTTGTTAAATTGTTTGAGAGTTCATAACCGCATTACAGATCTCTTCTTCTGTTGAAACCTCTGTAATAACCTGGAATAACATCTGTAACATCGAGGTGTGAGTCCACATCAATCCAACCTCCGTACACTTCTTCCGAGACTTCGACTGATTTCGATCGTAACGACATAAGAAAAAGTACATTGTAATACAATACATTGGTTACCGCTAAATAACCGGCATTTTTTCGACGAACTTGGCCCTTATGGTTTCAAATAACCGATGTGGTGTTTCAACAATCTTAATGATTTACAATGTTTTAATATATGACCGATCCATCCCTAGACATTTTGTTTCAATTACGCGATTGTATCAATTATCCGTGTTCCTAATAAGCGGCTTCTACTGCATTTGATAGATAACAAATAAGGAATAACATTTTAGAAATATACAAATATCGTCAACAGATTTAATACAAGATTTCTGTACTTATTGGACCAAGGGATAACTAAGTGGTGACTCGACCCCCACCCCAGAAAAAATATGTTCAAAAAACATAAATGGCTTGCTACAAAGTTAGTACAGTGAAAGAGAACATACATTTATCATTTATATTATGTAGTTGTAAATAGTTCTTAATTTGTATTTATAATATAATTAACAATTCATATCTTATACGTATTTTTATATTATAAAATCACTTATTTTTTGGGAAAATTTTAAATATCCTCCACAAAAAATTTGAAAATATGCCACCGGTGATATCACTTTACTTTTGGATGCAAAATAGTTTCATGCATTTTTTTTTATAAGATCATAAATCGTTCATCAAGTTTTGAGCTTTACTTTAAAGTATAATATTTTTAATTAGTCATAATTTTAATAATAATAGAATTTTTTTTTTTTTTTTGATTAAATCGATTGTTTTCATTAGATTTATTATCAAATATATTGTCTCACGATAACTTTCCATTATACAATTATAATAATTATCCGAGTGACCAATTTCTATCGTAGATATAATTTACATTTTAATTGTTAAAGAATTTTATAATATATTTCATACCACGGTGGTTTTAAAAAAATTAAAATATGAATACAATTGTTATATTTAAATAGTTGCTGATAAATCTTAAACTGTGATATATTATTAAAGACAAAGCTAGAACTATTGTTTTAGAATAAGTTTTTGTGTATATATATTCACATAATTTCAAAAAATCACATCATTTTTTCATGTAGGATTGAAAAATGTATTATCCTATGGGCATTTATGTTTATTGTATTGATTGTGAATATATAGACTATAATAAATCTGACTGTAGAATAATATCTGAATGTTTTAAATTTTCTTATTTTATTATTGTCTAAATTTCAACTTTATAGTCTTTATAGTACTTTATTGTTTTAGTTTCATTATGAAAATTATTTTTTATGTCATTTGAAGTTTTTATAATATAATTTTACAGAAATAGCTTTAGATATAATACTGACACAGTAAGAATAATTCTAAGAGTCACATCACTGAGAGTAGGTTCAGTTATAATGCTTATAATCGATACGGATTAATTTCATATTTCGAGAACAACGTTATACAGAATGCACCGGGTGAAAAGGTAAATTTTCTATTTCCTCAATATAATTGTTTTGTGTAGAAAAGCGAAAAATAATTAGTTCGACGAACTGCGTTCATTGGTTTCCGTTTCGTACACGTTTTTCATAAGATAAATAAACTCATGTTTTTAAGACTTGAAATTATAATACCTACATAAATATTATATTACTTATCGTATGGGTAATGCATAATAATAAATCATATAATATATGATTTACTATTATGTATTACCCAGATTATCTAAATACTTTAATTATATATTATATAATTAAAGTATCTGGATTTGACAGCAAGTTTTTTTTTTTTTTTTTTTTGTGAGCACTTAATAAATTTATATATTCACTATATAACCTACCTTCGTTTAGTAGTTTTTGGAACGAAATGGGATTAACCATAATGCTTTAAAATGTAAAAACATCCGCCCCAGCGACCTATCCAATTAATCCGACTGCTTTTTCTTTTTTTCGTATTAAACTCATTAGATTTACGTTATTAACGAATATTACTCAGAACTAGCCGTCAAAATATAACAATGAATTGTGGAACATAGATTATTTGTCCGGAAATGTTTGTGGTTGTATTCCAAAAACGTAAGTTACAAAGCACACATGACATTGAACGACGCCCATTTTTTTCGACCTTCTTCTGTAGACCTAGTTTCTAATTAGACTTAATATGCTGATCGGTTCTTTCAATCGTACAACCATATGTTCATTTTATCCTTCAAATAGGACGGAAACTTGATTATATTATGTTTTTATCAATCGTATCTTTGAATCTAAATAAATCCGTTCTATCCAGATTTGTACACAATCTCAAATTATTATTTTTACATTTAAATGAATGCAATTTTTTTTTCTTTTATCTCGCGACAAAATTGCCATAATAAAATTATTTACTTTCATGATTAAGTTGTAATTTATAATTTAATACATCTATATAAAAAAAAAAAATACGATGACATTTACAAAAAAAAAATGAACCCTATGAATCCAACAATTGTTATTTCTCACGATTTCATACTATTGTTTTATTTTCTCATGTATACATAGTATACGTATAAGATATATTATGAGCTATATGAACACTATACGACATTGACAAAGTAAATTGCATAAATTCTTCACAATTATTATTACCATGTTCATGAAATTTATACGTACATTATAAATTATAATATCCAAATGCATAAACAAATACCTGTGTATAAACATTTTGTAATATCATATAATAACTATATGTATCTTACGTACTTATTGAGATTTATTTTCCACAAAATCATCAATCAACGCTCACTCGTTTTATTGACAGTAGCTTCACATGTATATGTATACGTACGCGTACGAAAACCTCATACTTGAATGCAATATTATTTTTCGTAATAAAAGTTAAATAATCTTTTGTTTTTTCCACTTTTGTATTACTACTACTACTATTACTTCTACATATATACACACACTCAATATTTATGATTGTATTCTTCCATTCATGTTGACGGTACTATCGTTATATTTGTCCACGGTCTTCGGTGCTTTCGTAATCGATATTTTATTTTTAAACAATTTTCTTGACTACGACACTTCAAAGCGCAAATGCGTGTATGTAAAACGTTTTATTTTCTGTTTTCTATATCTACGATGTGAACTTGACGTTCACTTTGACACACGTACTTGATTTGTTAAAATTATATTTTTTCACATAATAAATTCATAAATAATAATAAGTGTTTTTTTTTTTTTTTTTAAGCTATCTTCGTAACAATATTATTAAATCATTCTGCTGCGGATAATCACCGTCATCCATTCAAAACCCCCCGTGCCGTTTCAAGTAAAACACGTCAAGTTCTATGCAAGCCCGTGATTTTTTTTCCTCGAGATGGATATCAATTATGTCCGTTTGCCTGCAACGCCATGAACACGTCTACCGTCTACACAATTTTATTCGTAAAAAACTGCACACCACATTGCGAAATTTGAGAACATTGTAGACATAATATATATAAAAAAAGGGCAGCATTCGCACTAAGTAAGTTTCTGAAATCAAAATTATTCTCAAAGAAAACAAAGACAAGGTTGTACACGGCTATAATAAGGCCCACGTTAACCTATGAATGTGAAACCTGGACAACCACTAATAATACAGGAAGGAAACTATGGACGTTTGAAAATAAAATATGGAGAATAATTTGCGGTTCTGTCTATGATAATAGAACAGGTGCGTGGAGAAGAAAATTTAATCGAGAATTACAGGATGAGTTGGAACTGGCACTAGTCACTAGCTTCATAAGTGGACAACGAATACAAAGGCTTGGTCACGTAATGCGCAGAAATGAGAAAGAGACGGTTAGAACGGTGCTGGAATGGAGGCCTACGGGAAAGAGGCCTCGCGGACGGCCTAGAAAAAATATGGTTGAATACAGCGGAAGAAGACCTCAGGAAAAAAAGGAGTACGAGAGTGAAAGAGTATGGTTCATAATAGAGGAGAATGGAGACAGATTGTGATGGCGGCAAAAACTCTTCAAGAGTAATAAATACCAGCAGAAGAAGAAGAATTAGACGAAATATAAAATATAATATCTATCTGGCCTCGACTAAACGACCAAGTATCTACTTTTGACGTGTTCACCGTGTGTCATGTTTCTAAAACTTTACACATACATTAAAAGAACCTAAGACAAACGTAATTTCGTACTGCACTTATCTACAGCCGGAAGTTAACTTCGTCCCACAGTCGTTTGTAATACTGTTGTGACGAAACAAGTAGATTGGTGTTTATAGTATAAGTGTACAGTGTAAAGTTAAACATCGTTGGCAACCTAAAAAAAAAAAAATCGAATTCCGGCACTGTACATTTTTTTTTACAACTTTTACATTTCGAAATACGACGTAGCTGACTGTTTTCACGATGTGTCCATAGAAGTATTCGACGAATATGTTTCATCGATCCTCTCTAACACTCGAGTTTTGAGTGAGATGGATTATCGTTGATTTCAACCGTACACAATTAACGAAAATTGAAACAGTATGAAATATTATAGTGTGAACATTTTGAATTAAACTATAAAAATGAACGTATTTTAATAAATATCATGACCGTTTGCAGGGCCGCATTTAAGGGGGGCACTAGCTACAACTGCCCCGAGCACCAGTTTTTTGGGGGCGCTAAAATTTTGTGGTCAGAAATTTATTAAAAAAAATGTCGACTATTGACCATATCAGTAAATACATTTAGCATACATGTAATTTATAAAAAAACAATTTTTGACCAAGCTAACGATGTTAATTTTTTGAGAGTCCTAAGTCTGTAATAATTGGGAAGAAAAATTGTAAATTAATAGTTAATAAGTTTGAATGCATGTATATGAAAATTATATGTAGAAGGTATGTATTGTATACATTATTTTATGTTGTACATAAATTATTATACATAGCGTATGGTGCGTAATGGTGTTGTTATTTTATCAGGTGAAAAAGGATCGGGGCGCAATCGTATTTCAAATTTTTTGCGTAATCGTGGTGTAATTTGTCGGGTCAAAAAAGGAAACATTGCGCAACCGTGTTGCAGACGCTGGAACCAACTCGTGTACTCGATAAAATACGTCTGAACCCAATTCATACTATTTTTGAAATTTAGGACCTAACTCGAGGTTATCCGCGCTCTCGCCACAGGACAACAGAACGAATAATAAAAAACAAATGGTTTTTGATGCGAGAAGTGTGATGGACGTTTTACAATTATATTAACTACGTTTTGCGCGTACCGATTTTCTTGATCCGCACGTCCCGGTTGAACGACACTCTGGGCCTCTGCGACGAATCGGACTTTTGCGAGTCCGAGCGGTACACGTCCAGCATGTTTGCGACGGGCTTCAGCTCGAGATCTGTGAACGGAAGAATTATAAATTATAATTGCGATCACGTTTACGTGTGTCGCGGCGCAGCGGACGGACCGTTTTGGGTTGATTGCATAACATGATTTACAAAATTTATGGGGTCTGGTGCCGAACCAACGTTTTGATAACAACGATAACGATGATCAACCGGAATGAATGTCCCGTTGAACCCCGCCGCAAGGGCGCAAATCCTTCGCGAAACGCGTGCCAGCAGCTATGAGCGTGCGTCAAACGTGTTGTGCTTCCACTCGGGCGTTTTTTATTCGGTCGCGTACGTGCGGTTGAGGTAGGAGTGCGCGCAGTCGTTGCGTCACTGGCCATGTACGGTAACCCGAGGATCGCGAGGACCGCGTGGCCCACACGAAAACAAACGCCCACACCGCCTAATATACCCGCGGCGCGTGTACTCCGACATCTTCGGCGCGGACCACGGGCGCCCTTCTTACCCGTACACGCGTATTTTGTGCGTTTCCGTCCGCAGATCTTTTCGCTCCCCACCCACCGGCTCGAGGGGTAGGTGACATAGGCCCACGCCCAGGGCGGCATTTAACATTTTTTTAAACTACGGATAAATTTCAAAAAAAAATATTACATATATTACAACTATGTGTAGCAAATAATAAGAATCAAAAAACTATTTTGTTTTATTGAAGTGGTTCGCTTGTCTACAAACGTATTAATCTAACAAATTGTTAACTTCACATCAATAAATATAATGAACTCAGAATTAAATCTATTTTAATATTGTCTATGTAAAAATAATATTTGATGTAGTATTTATATGTAAGATGCGGAAAAACTTATGTTTGCCTATAGATATAAGTTAACTTTGAGTCGGGTCTGTTCCTAATTTCACGGGCGTGCAGGTCGTTGACAAACCATTACAACGTTGTGCGTGCGACGATACGCGCGGTAAAAACACCTAGTCGAATTGCGCGTACACGGTTAACAAGCGTTTCGAAAAGGAAACGCGAACAAATATTACCTACGGGCACTGCGTTTGTACGAACCGAAACGAAAAATCGCCGGACCGCATGGGACGACATCGAGGTACCGTGATACACCGCGCGTAACACGTGGTCATCAGGACGGACTGAGCGTGGTCAATTGTGGTGATTTTGGAAACGCGTTTAAACTCGTCAACTCCTGATCGGCTCTCCAGCGTTTTAATTCTTTCATTGAAAATCGAGTGCTTCCATAATTTTCGGTAAGACTCTCTTAATATTTTAGCGGGTATGATTGAAAATGTGGGAAAATCGACCGCCGGCAGTGTTTCGCGGTCATGCATGATCCACCACTATTTGATCGAACGATACAGATGGACGAAGGGTGTAACGTTATATCTGTTTAAGTCGGCCGGGCATCAGCTACGACAAAGCCGACCATTCAACGATGATTTAACGACGTTTTCTTTAAAAACTACCAAACACTCTTCGTTCCGACAAAAACTACGATCGGTCGATAGAAAAGCGAGTTCGCTCGCAATAATTGTCGTCTCCGTCGAACCCCGAAGGGACACGAAGCGGACTCGAGTCGATGAACGCGACACCGAAACAATAGGCGGTACGCAACGTTTCGAACAGCCCGTCTAAGGCCGGGACGCGCAAGACGGGGAACACCCGTTCAACTCGCCCACTCGGCACAACACGGCGCTGTCGACTTTTTTTTTTTTTGTTCTTCACAATTCGGTCGCTCATTCGTTATTATTTTTTTCTTTTTTTTTCTCTCTCCTTCGGATGTCGAACCATCCGTTTCGCCGTACGGTGCGCGCACTAGTGCCGCCGCCCGTAACAATAACAACAACAACAACAACAACAACGAACGCCGTACGGTTATTTCGGATTGCGATTCGTCGTCGGTGTGTTGCGCCGCAGATCGGACAATGGGTACGTGCCGGTGACTGGTGCGGGTGCGGGCCGTCGTCGAACCTCCGAATGATCGATCGCCGCGGACCGACGAAGGACGAAGGACGTGCGTGAGATCCGCGTGGGCGAATCGCGGCAATACGGTTTTTCGGGCACCCGGGGTGCGTTCCGGACCAATCGCCTTCGTGTTCGCCAACCGTTCCGACGCGCGCCACCCCGTGGTTCTTGTCCCGGCAGAACTCCACGGCTGTTGCCCAGTCGACCGAGTCAGCACCGGGGTTGATCGCGCGCACGAAGACCGACCAAAGTACCTAGTAAGTATGATCGAGACCGTATCAATCACGCAGCTTTCGCGGGCCAGTGCAATCGACCGGTGGCGTATCCAAGTGGATGACGGTCAAGGGGGCTAAATTGGCCAAGGGGACCCATTTAAGGGGCGTATTTGTGTGTGCGAGCTACGCTATTTTTAAGTAGTTAGCGTTTAAAGTATTTCGAAAAACTTTGTCGCTGACCGGACTACGTGTGTTCGTCTGCGGTACATCTACCGGAATCACCATTATCTGTTCGGCGGTTATCATGAATGTTGTGACCGACGCTCGTCTCTAACTATCATTTTGCAATCATTATAGTTTCTAAACTATGCGGCGAACACCGTTATTTTGTTATTATTATAAATTATATTCTAATACGCGATGGTAAAACTA
The DNA here is from genome assembly GCF_003268045.1 of Sipha flava. Taxonomy (NCBI): domain Eukaryota; kingdom Metazoa; phylum Arthropoda; class Insecta; order Hemiptera; family Aphididae; genus Sipha; species Sipha flava. The sequence continues at coordinate 1,373,827 of NW_020271729.1, forward strand.
TTGTGTAAATAATACCGGAAATACGTTTATAAACTTGGCGGTTGTGGGAGATGGGTTAAAGGGTTAACTTTCCTTTCGAATTCTGTCCGAAAAAGCGTTTATCCCATCCCATTTAAAAATCCTGGCTACGCCACTGCAGTCGATCGTGGTGTAACCACGTGCCGTGCACCTGTATTGGTATTGCTGCATTCGTAACGCGATTAACTCTGCGCTCGCGGCCGTACAACTTGCACACTTGCACCTTATCGTGTTATCAACGTAGTATCTATATTGCGTAAAAGTATCGGCGCTACGGTTCGCGGCGCCGACTTATCGGTCCTGTTTCCGTTTTGATAGGTTTCCGAACCAACCGATATGATGTTGCTGTTATTTCGCACGCGTCTCGTCATCTAGTCATGCTGAAGTCTCCGAGTGGTCAAATGATTTTAGTGTACGTAGATTAGGCAGTGCCGTCACAAGTTTTCGCGAGGCCCTAGACCAGCGGTCAAGAAAATTACTTTAAAATGTCCAACTAAAGATTAGTAATGATGAAAAAAATGTTTGCATTATAGAAAAAAAAATCTTTGTATATAAAATAAGAATATATAAGCCTTACGGAATAGTCTACATTTATATTTAGTATATTTAAAATAATTATTATTAAAGTATTATTATATATGTATACAATTATTATTATTTTAATTTTAATTTGAACATATTTTTTGAATTAAATACCTTCAACACAATATTATTATAAGATAATAATTTATTTACAAACAATCCTAAAAAAAGTTAAAAAGCTAAAAAAAATAGTAAGGGTTCCACGTATAAAAAAGTTTAAAAAACGCTGCCCTAGACAAAAGCAGTACAATTTCCTAAATATATCTAACTATTCTAATGTGAAAATTTGTGGGGTTTCGAATTTATTTTTAGTGCTCAGGCTTTAGGCGAACGCCTAAGTTTACACTGCCTACACGCAGTGTGATTCATGTCTCATGTTCGTTTTTTTTTTTTTAATTTTTAAGATTTTTGAGGGTTATGTTACTGGATAGTCTCCCTCCTCACACTTATTCCTGTTTTCTGGACAATTTCAATATCACGTTTGCTTATGGTACGCTATATGATGCTGAGTGTAAATATTCTATTTCTAATGAAAGAAAAAAAACCATAAAGATATCTCGAAATGTTGGGAAATTCGTACTTTTTTTAATCAAAATATATATTATTTAAACTCGAAGTAAATACTTGAAAACATATTGGTACGTGAATAGTATCGATATTGTCGATTCGATGAAAAGAACCATCAGCAAATCTAAGCGTTTGCATTTTAACAACAACGAAATTCATCCCACGCGTATTGTAATACAAAATATTCCTCAGATTGATCATTTGTACGACTTCGTTCGAATAAATTTGCCATTATTCTCAAAATCTTTAACTAATAAGTTATATGGCTGTTCGAACATACTTATTATTCTAATATGATGATGAATCATCTATAGTTTTCAGCACAAAATACGTTTTCATTTTATACCATAATAGGTTGCGATGAATGTTTCAATTATCGAAAATAATGTTTATGCATGTTAAATTCGACTGTCACGATTGAAATTGTTTAATTCATTATTTCTATTACGCGTTATTCTCGTAAATAAAAAACGAATTAATTATTCCTGGTAATGAAACAGGTGCATGAATAGGTGTTTTCGATAAATGTTATGCAAGTATAGTAATTGCTTATGATTGTTGTTAATAAAAATATAATACAAATAACTCGTCTGCGATTTAGGGACGATCGCAGAGGATAAGCTCAACGGATACGAAATGTGTTCGTTGTAAGTAAATAGCATTCTCTCTAATATATATATTAAATAGTTTATCATTTCAAAAAATATTGAAAAAAAAAAATGATAATCATTTGAACATAATTTAGTATCAAATCCGGTGTCTAAATAATATTAAGATAACGCGAAATTAAAGTTTCAATAGAACCGTTAATCTATTTTGAATTGAGTTTTATTTTCTAAACATTTCAAACAATAATTTAAGATTGAATTAGTTTATGGTCAATTTGAACGAAAAAATATTTGAAAATTGATATTACACACTTGTACATACGAATTATGTAAATAGCACGCAAACGCACGAACTTACAATAATCACGTATATTTTAAAGTTTGAACCGTATACATCATGTTACAATAATATATGTACAATATTGTGTAGTTTAAAATCCATTTTCACAACGTGAACAGATTTTACACACACGTATACGCTGTTAAACACATACAGTTATTGTATGGTTTGTGAAACACCAACAAATGGATTAGATAAACATCATACGCATCGTGATGAACTAATATTATTTTTCTTCTGTTAGTGAACCTCAATCGGCTATCAGAGGAATACGTAATGCGCAAGAAGAACTATTACACTTGGAAGTACTACAATTTATCATTTAAACCGATAAAACAACAATGTTCAAGTAAGTGCAATTTATAAACGTGTACCGTACAATTGTGGTATTAGTGCATACTAGATAGATGATACATATAAAGAGACACAGAGAGAGAGAGAGAGAGAGAGAAATATTTGCTACCTGTTGACTAAATCGGTTGTACAAAAGAAAAACGACTTGCATTCAAGGTTTCGTACCAAATTTGGGGACACTTTTTTTCCTTCAACATTTGTCATACGTGTCATGACATAATCCTTATGGTGTTCTATGTTGCATATTAAATTGGTTATACCTGACGTACACATCGGTAAATTGTATACACTATGTACACGCGTATTAGTTTTTGTACCTATGCGTTTTCCTCGGGTTTTGAGTAATCGTGTAAAAAATGTTATATAAATATCATTTTTCATGTTTTTAATCATTAATTTTAAGACAAATTTATCAAACTCTAATTTTTTTGTTGTGTTAGTTATTTTTGTCGCAAGAATCGTATACATCTGTAAAAACTAAAATAGTCGAAATTCATTAAAATTTTAGACGAATAAAACCATAAAAGACGAGGGTTTAACGTCTGTTTTTTTTTTTTTTTTATAACGATCGATATTATTATCGTATTACATACCATATCATTATATTGTAATGGGTGAGGAATGCGCGCGTACAATGCAAAACATGTATTAATATACAAGAACATTTTGGTCACCTTTGGGTATACGGTTTTCGTTTCGTTCGTTGTGCGCTTAAAATCTGAGAGAATAAAAACATAAAAATATAAACGTTTTCGCAGTGTTAAAATAATTGTACGTGTCCGATAATTATAGGTTTTCGGACTTGGGATGTGCGTACACGGCAGCTATACCGTTAAGCGTTATAGGTTATAGGTTTCAATTACACGCCTAATGCACGCTGATGATCTAGTAGATAACAATATCGTCGGCCTTGGTCGCACGTATTGAACGACGGGCGAGAAAGAGGAAAAGAGTGGAAGGGAGAAGGAAAAGAAGCGCAGAAATCGAAAGAACTGGAGAGAGGGCGAGGGAGAGAGGGAGAGGAAAGGACGGATAAAAAACGTCATTTTACGCGGCGTTAGGCGCAACAGTTTGATTTGCGAAACGAAATTATAATGATAAAACCATTAGATGTGTCCACCTATTGCACGTGTCCCGCCCAAAGGAAACCGATGATTGTCGGCGACGGGCGTTTTGCGAATGTCACGCGTGACGTGTAACCGGTGTACGGATCTGTTTGCGCATGTTTAAGACGAAGACGCGCACGGGTGAGCGTATCGATTCGCGTACGGTTTGCGTACGTTCGGGGACAACGATGCACGGCCAGTGCATGTGCATGTTTGCATGCGTACTGACTCGTCGAAGAATGCGATCCGTCCCTGAACGTGCGCGACCGGGTCCCGTTTCCGATCGGTTCTCCGCGTGGGCTCGTAAGGTCCGACTTCGTAATAATCACGGCTGACGGCTATCGGTTATCGTGCGCAACACCACGTAGCCTGTCCGAGACTGGCGCGCGGTTGCCGCAACCAAATGCATCCGCGCGTGCGTACGGTGGTGCATCGGAAACCTACCGGAACGCGCCCGGACGAACATAAATATTAGAATGTTTGGTGATCGAATACAAAACACGAACCACAACCAGGCGTAACATGTGATATCCTACGATGTTCCGATGCGTTGCAATGTGATATTTTTGATACTTTTATAAATGTGCCCGTTACCCAATGCCTACATTACATCGTTATTGTGCAACGTTTCCAACCTATATGGTGTCGAAGCTAATAATTTAACGTAATAATTCTTTACCTAATTTTGGTAATCAGCTGTTGCGGTTTTGAACGCGTATAACTACCGTTGAATTGTCGCGCCTCGGACGCAATCCTCGCTCGTCACACACCAAGGGCGTACCCAAGGGGGTGGGTTTTCGGGTCCGGACCCCCATCGAAATTTCTACATACTCAACGGTTTAATAGTAAATAGCATAATAATAGTATATAGTATATTTTAATTTCCCATTATCTTCAATATACAAAGTTTATAGATTATATACTCGTAATATACCTATAATATATAAACCTTACTATAGTATACTAACGGTAATTTGTTGGTATTGAGTTAAACTGTAATTATAATTAGAGAACAGATAAAATAAACATTTTGGACCCCACCCCCCATAAAAAAATTCCCGGGTACGTTCCTGTCACAAACCCATTCCCTTGTTGTGGATCAGGATCCGCGTAATAGCGTTATCATAAACGTATTAATCACTGTCATGTACCGAGTAGTCCGAACGATTTCGACGTGGTTTGTAAAATCGTCCAACTACAGTAATGCTGATCGTTACAGTACCGACATTCCTCCCTCCAAACCCTTTCCGGTATTGATTACGACTATATAGCGCGGGATGTTTCATTTCTTCCACGAGTATTAATCGTATTGCAATTACTTTCAATCGATTTCTAATGTTTCAAATACTGATTGTTGTTTCTCCGAACAAACCATGTTGGATTGAGCTAGGCTGGATCGATGTGCCCTAGCCCAACGCACAGCGTTTCGCCGGTTGCAGTAGTCGTGCACGTGTACAATGATTGTTAGCAATCGTAGTGAAATTCATAAAAATGGCGGACGTACAGAGATTTCTTTTTATATACCACGTAAAAAAAAAAATTAATCGTGTTTGCATTTTCCCGTCCGTTCGCAATCAAGTTCGGAAGTCGTTTTTGAGTAATACAGATTTTTTTGAATACGTAGATAATGCAAGTACAGTTATCCATTCACTGCATTCCACAGAGCGATTACACTGAATACTGAATACACTAAAAAAAAAAGTACTTTAGAATGCACAACACGGAATAGTTTTTCTCAATGATAAAATTTAAATTAAACGAATATCGTGCTAAGAAAATTATTTTAAATGGATGAAGTTCTAATTCAAAGTTCAAATTCGTTATTCATTCATATACTTCTGCGACTCTTTGTAAAATTAATTTATGTAATACAATTATTTTAGATAACCCATAGATTTCAATTACTTTTATAAAATGCAAAGCAATAAACTATCATATACGTTGAACATTTCATTCATAGTTGAATAACCATAGAGTAAAAACAAATAAGAATCTCTTAAAAAATAAATATACCAAATACTATTTTATTTAATCATCTTGCCTCAAAAATTATTTATACTTATTAATTTTTTTTTTTAAAAAAAACTATAATAAAATTGGTGAAAAATAGTTTTTTTTTTATTCTTGATATTAGTTTTTAATGTTTATTTTGACGGTTTTTTTTTCAAAACCTATCGAAGTACAACAAACATTTATTTTAGCAAATTTCAGACTACAATATTCCTACACTACCAATTGCGAGATAAAGGCAAATGTTGTATAATAAAATTATTACGTTTGGAGATGTCTAAGATTTATGTGTAGACATTTTAAAATTAAATCTAATTACAAATATAAAGTCAAATAATAGATTTAACGTTTATTTTTTAATTATAATTGCAGTAATTGATTCCTTATAAACAATTTTATTTATTAATTTGTTGTGAGATTTTTAAATATTTGAACTGCCGTTTAAATTTAACACATAATATTATTACACAAATTCCTATTTTCGGTTTAAAGCTAATTATTTCTGTTATTTGTGCAGTTACATTTTTTATTGACTAATTACTCAATAGATTAATCGACAGCGGTAATGCGATTCTTTGAATATTACAGAAACCCTGAACCAATTTATCTAGATTGTTTATTCGAAGGCTTCACAGTGTATTATGTTTGCATTTGTAATGAATGTGATATTTTTAATAGAAAATCAAGAATCAATGAAGCCGTTAAGCATGTAACACCTGTTATATTTGTATAAGATATATCTATAGTATGGTGAAACTCTACTTACATTATTTTGAATGACATTTATACACATTACAAGCCAAGTATAACTTAAGTGTATTCGAATAAATCGTTGCTGGGAGAATAACAATTTTAAGATAATAGTTTTCACTAATATTATGTAGAAAATGTGAGGTTTTCTATAAACACCGAGTTCAATTTAAGACAGTGTTTATTGATTAATAGAATTTAATTTAATGTATTAACTGTGTTATAGCGTTAAGTTTTTCCAGTACCTAATGTCAATGCCGTATTTAGACATTTTGCGCCCCGGCGCAAAAAAAAAATTGGTGCTCCTCTAAGGGGCCTGCCCACAGAAAATATTGGAAATAAATCCTCATGAACCTTTTAGATATTCTAAAATCAATGCTACTTTTGTGTAGTAGGTATGCTACCGCACGCGATAACATAATACACCGTATTATTATAAATAACTTATGTTTATTGACATTATCACAACAAATGTTGGAACTAATATTAGGTATATTAATAATATTCTAGATCTCCGATAGCTGTATTGCTATAAAGACATTAATAATATATATTAATAAATTAATTACATTAACATTAATTTATGATATTGTTATTAAAAACAAAAACAATAATAATTTTAAAAGTTCGATAATTCACAAATGAGCAAATTTCTGACTACAACATTTTAGCGCCCCCGAAAAACTGGCGCCCGCTGCAGTTGTAGCCAGTGCCCTCCCCTCTAAATGCGGTCCTGCCTTATGTAATATCTAGGTTATTAAATCATTCATAAATGTAAAATTAAGATGACAAAAATGGTTTAACACTGTAGTTTAGATGATAATCTAGTATTTTATATTTCTATAAAATGTAAATTAACTCTAGTACTGATCCAAATTATGCAATTTCGACGAAAAACAATATGTAAATTTTACCCGCTGAACACGTGGTTAAATATAAACGTGAGATATCATCCTTGTTGTGTACACATATCATATTTTTACATAATAATCTGTTTCGACCTCCGTCGCCTTCCACTGGCATTAATATTTTATTTATCGTTCGACTATAGTCGTCGTAATCGTCCTGATCTCAGAAAAAAATATGTTCCTCACTTTACCAAGAGTCTAAAAGGAAAAACTTTTTTCTATCGTAAAATCCGTACGTGATAATTGCATCGGCACAACTAGGGGGGCTTTCTCCCTAGAACAAGATTTAGCTCCCCCCCATAAATATTTCATGTTATACATGGAATACCGCATACGGAATACTTAACTCGCAATAGTGTCACATACAAAAAAAGACACATTTCAGTAAATCCAACTCGGCTCAAAATCTAAAATATATTAATATGTTACACAAGAGTAGAGGTAATCTATAGGTTATTTTGAGTTTTAGTAGGAAGGCTGTAGCCCCCCCCCCCCAGATTTTTCTACGGATAATCGAACTGTGAAACGATTGCAGATCGTATACTAACGGCTGTGCAACATTTGCTTGTCCAAGTTCAGGAGCTCTAGGCCGTCCAAGGACGACGTGCACTAGAAGTATAATGAAAACACACACAGCGCGCTGCAATATTGTTTGGCAAAACGCGGCTGTTACGATACGCGCACGCAATTTAGGCGCTGGTGGGCGTGACGGGCGTGTGGGCAGACGATCCAGCATGTTATAATAATTATATTACAACAATAAAATACGATTTTGTTCGCGCGCGCGCGCACACACCTATAACGTAGCGGTGGTCCACGACCGGTAGAGGGACACGATGCACACATCACAACAACAGTAGTTTCGTGCGACCGCAATACGGTATACATAGTGCTCGCCTACGTCCGTAAATGCTTTATTATGACGACCGTGGCTAGGGCGCACCAAGGGTATTGTAGAAGTTAAGACGATGGTAATTGTAATAATATTACTTAGTGCGCCGCGCTGTCGCTGCCGTTCACGATTTCTCACGTAACACGCTTTTGTCGTTTGCGCACTGACGGGGTGAATCCGATCACGGTAGTTGTTTATAGGTTTTCGCCGGAAGTCGTATACACGAAAAAGTATTGGGTCAGGTTGCACATTTTCATGGTCAGATATTATTTAAACCGCTTTTGCTCTACGGAATCATATTCGATAATTTTCCTGAATTTCGCGCGAGGAAGGTGGTGAACCTCTAAAACCTCCCTTGTGTAAGCGGCTGGATGTGCAGGAACTTTTAAAATTCGAATGAATTCGTTATTGTATTCGTTACTATGCGTACGCTGCGGTGGAAACATTAAATCAACCTCAACGTAATATTCGTATAGGTACGATGTGTTTGAATACAATACAAAGTCGATTTTCAAGGCCACCAATTAACGTGTCGTAATTTTATATAAGTGAAAACGGTTTTCATTTATTTGCTTAGTGATTAATTGTAGGATATACTTTGGTTTTGTAATTATTATATTATGCTTCGTTCGAGTATTTATCTTCAATACGATACAGGAAATAAGAGTATATTTAAAAATGCTCTAATGGTACTTATACAAATAACATTTTCTCAGACGCTATCAAATTATTTTATGATTTTTTATAATACTGGACTACACGAGTTATTAAAAAAACTAAAAATCAAACTGGATTAATCAATAAAATATTAAAAGATTTTTTTTATTTATAAATTATAACCAATATAATTGTTAGACATTGTATTTTATTTTCGAACATTCCGTAAACCACTTTAAAATTTTAAAAATAACCTATAATCATAATAAAAATTATAAAGTATAACATAAATCAAATAATTCGATTAAAATTTAAAAACTTTTTTTACAGAAATAAGTTAAAACCCCTACTCATATAAAAAGAATATGGACTGTAAATTCTAAAATAATTTGTATGTACTTAGTCTAATTAATATAAAAAATCACTTTTCAATATCGATAAATAATAGATAAATGACATATATTTTTTTGTTGTTAAATCAGATTCTGAAATATGTATTCTCGTTGAACTGTATTGTATCGTATTGCGTTTATTTTGCAATAAAATGCTTTATATTCTATTGGCAAACCGTTTTTGTGATTATTTTGTAAAACTGCACTGTTGGGTAACTACTTTTCAAAACTATTACACCACAGTATACAGTAAATGTTCAACTGAAATTCTTTACGTTTATAACTACATTTTGTTTAAAAATTTATCATTATTTACCGTTGAACATTTACGTATTTCTTTCGTGTATACTTATTTATAATAACATTTGAGATTCTACCAAGTCGTGATATTTAAAAAAAAAAAAAAAATTATCCTAATCTCTTTACTATCTAACTAAGAATACATTTTTATCGTTTAATTAGTGTGGTCATCTTAAGTACGGTTTTTCTGGAGACTGGAGTATATTTCATTTACATATAAATATACATGTATATGTATATTTAGGTACGTAAATATACGTTTATAGAGTTCAGCGACATTGTGACCTGCGCGAGAGGTGTGACATTTTCTTTTCCTCGTAAATTTATCACCGTACCAAATGCGCATGGTACACGCAAATAATGACATAGTCGTCAGCAGTTGTTTGAAATGCAGCAAGAATAATACATCGTTGAACATTGAAACATTAATTAACTGAACTCGCATCGTTACTAATTTATAAACATACACCAACAGCCGGACAGGACACGGTTTGGTAAATACATTTTCATTTATTTATTTTTCTTCTTGTTATTTGTATTCCTCGTAGCTACGAAGAGGAAATCTTAGCGCCTAATACGTCCTGTTTTCGTTACTAAATAAACGAATATTTTCGTGTCAGAGGAACGTATTGCGGTAAAGCATAGCGCTCCGGTTGATGCCAGACACTAGGATACCATTACGGTTAAGCACACGCCAGATTATTCTATAAAACGTATAATGTATGTATGTAGGTATATACATGTACATTATTTTTGTTGTACCGTTAAAACTGTGTAGGTTTGCGGGAGACCCATATTGATTTACATAAACGTTAAAAAGATAAACCCGATCCTACGAAACGTACGCCTACCTCGCTAATTAATGTATTTCGCAGTAGTGCGGTGCGATTTAGTGATGTCATAAACGTAATAAAACCAACCAAAGCCGTGTGGAATATTTTAGAATGAGAATCAAATAGAGGGTAAACAAGATGAACACAAAATGTTACTTGACGTAGTATACACTGCTTAAATTTATCAATTTTATGAATTAAAAACCACGTAGTCGTACGTAAAAACAAAACGAGACTGAAAAAACCTTAATAATGTATAAATATATAATTGTCTCTGTACGTGATTGGTCTTTGCATGGTAACGATTTTTACTTCGAAAAATGTCTTAACATCATGTTAGTCACTTTTGGATAATATCAAAGAGTAGTACTAGTCGGTATATATTTTATTTGTAATAGGATTTTTAAAAATATCATTAAATCATCGATTATCTCAATTTGTATGCCTTGACGCTAAAAGTTAATGTAAGTGTAGCATTGATTCAAACAAAATAAGTGAACAGTGATTTCCATATTGCTAGTCACTCGTTTCAGTTATCTGACCTTGGCGAAGAACTGAAGTATATAATTATATTAAATTTTACTGAAAAATAAGATTTCAAACAGAGTTAAGTTAGTTTTAAGCTTAATTTTTGTTGGAGGTGCCACAGAATGAATAATTTCTACATTATTGATGCGAATTATAATTTATTATGATGTTAAAATATTGACTATATTATAAGATTAATAAGTTATAATTAAACTACAGCACGAACATGATTTTAACTATTTTCAAAAAAAAAAACTCATTAAAATTAAATTTTTGTGGATTATTAGTTAAAACTAAAAATATAACTAAAAATAAATAACTTTATATCTTCATCTTAATTTATAAAAACCTATAAATGGCTCAAAATGTAAAATAGTTAATAAAATAAACCTCACAAAACGAATATATTTATATTATTCCATTAAAATTAAAAACTTTTTAATTTTTAATTTATTTCATTACAAACGGTTAATTTATTTTATGGATATTAGAACATCAATAAATGGTCTGTTTCTCAAGAAAATTTGTTTCTTTCATTTTCCAAATAAAAAATTATTATTTCTTATGTTTGTTTTCGTTATACTTGTATTTCATAACGTGTTATTCTCAGTTATAAATTATTATTGCACAATTACGCTATAGATTAACTTTTTAGAAATTCAATGTTTTTGCTATGTAATTTGTTAATTCATTTTAAAATACATAAAGGTATTGTAAATTATTATTTATCATTTTGAATATTTGTTGTGGATGTTCTTAAAGATTTTCTAGATGATATCTGATTAATTCATTAGTTAGAAACGTAGTGACTTTCCTAATGTCGCTATTCGAAGGACATTAGCGCGGACAATGAAAAAATATCTATTGTATTTCATTTTATGCTGTTTATATCTACCATATGAATTATGTACCGTAATTAAATAAGACAATCGACCATTTACAGTAAAACGTGCAAACGATTTTGATTAGCATAAACCAAAAAACTATTAGCATACAAAAATTCATGTTTGATTTTGTTCTAAACGATTGGTCGATACTCTAATTATTTTACACGTTTTATGTTATTATAATACATAAATATCATATAATGCATCATGTTACGCTGTAAAATGTCCAAGAATTCCATAGACCTTGGGGAATAATATATGTATTGTTTTTTTTTCCTTTTTTTAATTTAACAAGACCGGTATATGGCGCTAATTGGCAATTTAAAATTATCATTCCCTGGGGGTTTGGGGACTTGTGGTGGATATAATATGTACTCGTGTTCAGATTTATGATCGATGCTATGTGACTAAAGTGTTGACTGTGAACAGTATTTACGCTTTGAAGAAATATTATTAAGACCTATACAATGATTATGGTGGTTATACGAACTATTGAGCATTATTTTAAGGCCATCAAGTAAATAACAAGTGTGGTTAAACGTTTTAAAATTGAAAAATAAATACGGAATAAACCTATGCCAACATTTAAAACAATTGTTTATAAAATAAAATATTTTAACAAGATTATATACAATTTATTATATGATATAATTGTATGTATCGAGCCGTAGATGAAAAAAATTTAATTTTATGTCACTAACTATTTATAGCGTATTATATTGTGGTGATTACGTTAGCATTTTATTTTTTATGCTCGACCGTGATCAATGCAGTTTATTGCAGTGGCATGATCATTAAGTTCAATAGTATACTTTCAGTAAGAACGTAGGTTTTACGAAAATAGCAATTATTGTTGTTTTATACTTAAAAAAAAAAGATACAATTTTAATTTATATTACACATATGTTTATAAATATTTACTGTCAACGAAGGTATAATGGTAACTAACGGTTGTCTCGATCGGTCAAACTGCTACTGATGGATAATCATAAAAGGTGCGTTTTTGTTACTTAATTATTCATGTCGAACCTGCAAGCGCACACAATACTACCGAACGGTTTTTATCTATTTACTGTAGTCGAATATACTTTAAAAACTTTTAAAATATAATATTAATGCATTTAAAATTTTCAAAAATATATGAACTATCAAATATAGTTAATTTAAAAATACTTCATCGCCTACAACACAGAACATTAAAGACAAATGTTAACACGGTTTTTTAATTTGAGAATAATTTCTTTTATACGATACATGTGAAATAATACCTCATGACTAATGTAAACTCGTAAATTTCCATGCTGCGAATCAGAGGTGGATTTATGGGGAGGGGCGAAATTTTGACCCCCTTTGGGCATTTTTTTTTAGTACCGATTTATTGAATATTTTTTTATATAGGTATACGGATATACTAAAATATTTCTATTCGTCCCCTCCCCCCCATAAACAAGTTTCAGATCCACCCCTGCTGTAAATTATATATTTAAAGGTTCTTTTATTATATCCAATCACTATAGTATAGAATACGATTATAGTCATGGCGTGTAGAATAACAAGATGTGTAGGACTAATATTATTTTTCAATCACTATAGACGATAATTATCAGCAAGTAAGTGCACCGGGGAGACGAATAGTGGTTATTCTATTTAAATGATTGAATATTAGATTTTAGTAGGATTATTTATTTTTCATAGTTTAATGTTTATTTTAATTTTAATTTAAATGTAAAGATGTTTGAATTAAATTTTATTTTTTTATTTTTCGTACCTACTGAAAAATAATAACGTTCTATGATTAAATAATCATATTTTTCGTGACGTCAGAGAAATACGAAGCTCGGTATACAATAAAATTGTGTATTTTGATTAAGCATATGCAAATGCTAAAATTTACCAAAATTCGTATTGTTACGGCTATTCGTTCAGTTGTGGGCTTACAATTTCAAAACGCATGAGAAACTAATCAATTATTTAGTTAATTGATTAGTAATTTAGTACACGTTTAATATTTAGTGTACGCTTGTAGTGCATATTAATATACGAAATGTGTTCGTAAATTTATTATAACTCGCAGTAGACGGTAACGTAGTTAATTTTAGTTAATAGGATTGTACAAAATATGTAACGCCCTTTAACTCGTTCTACGCATATACGAACACATAATATAATCACATACATTTAAAACAAACACATGGACAATAGTTTTAAGCTGTGCACATCACGGCGACACCGGAGAAAAGCCCAAAATGATTTGTACAGTGAATAACCGACGTGACGACCGTGTCGCTCATATTTATTATAGTGTACACAAGTCATGTCAGCTAAATAATTGCGACGATAAATTGTTAGAAAAAAAAAAAAAATTTGTAAAACTATCCGTGCAATGACGAGTTAGTTATGTAATCACTAATACCACCATGGTGTTGTTGACAACGTTTTACTTTTGAGTATATTGAATTATTGCAACGATTAGGGCCTCGATACCCAGGAAAACTGATAAATATTCAAAAACATCTGTAAATATTATAGGTGTAACGAATTAAAAACTCGGTATTTACACAATTTTTTTTATTTGAATTACTAAATAGTTTATGAACAACGGATGAAGGAAAATGTATAGTTAAATAAAGTCATTTCGTTCTAAAAACACAAGTTTTATTCGACGAATTTCTTAATGGTTCTGCACTTGCGTATTTTATGTATGTGCGCACGTTGTAATATTACATTTTTACGACAACAATAACGGTAGGAAAAGTACTGAAATTTTCTCAGGATGTATAGCACACTCAAGATTTTTTTCTATACTCGTACCGGGAGGTTTATATTAATATATATTTAAGAAATAGGTCAACCCCATATGGCCACAAAACAGTAGCAAACTACATTAATATAAAATAAAACATATCGCACGGATCCGTATAATTTTATGCTATCATATTTAAGGATGAAGGGGTACAGAAGATAATCGTTACGGTTTTTCGTCTCTCCCACTCCATCGCCAGATTATAATCGTTTTGAATATTATGGAACGTACGTATCAGTAGCGTATCCAGGAATTTTTTATGGGGGGCAACATTTTTATCTTATCTGTTATCTAATTATAATTATAGTTTAACTCAATACCAACAAATTAATGTTAATATACTATAGTATGATTTATACGTTATAGATACATTGTATAATCTATAAACTTTGTATTTTGAAGATAATGGGAAACACTATATACTATTATTATACTATTTACTATTAAGCCGTCGAGTATGTAGACATTTCAACGGAGAGGGGGGTCCGAATTTGAAACCCCCTCCCCTTGGGTACGCCCTTGGTACATACATCGACTTTAATATAAATTATTATTTTTTATCCCTCCCCCCCTCCCCGGGGGGGTGTTCATTCGATCGCATCACGACCATCATCATCGGACTGGAACTCGATCGGTCTTCGCGCGTTGCACCTGTGCAATGACTGTTCGTCGTGCCACAAAATCGATTTGCCATTATTGGATAAGACCGTGGACGCGCGCGTGTGTGTTTGTTTGACGGTCAAAAGTGGCGCAGAGGCGTCGGACACGCACAAAAAAAATAAAATAATCCGCTCGTCCGCACAGGAGACGATGACGGTTCCTCCTACGCTGTATGTGCACGCAAATTGATACACACACACATAATAACGAACGTACACGAGTTCGGATGTCCGTCGGTCTTGTACGTTTTGTTTGGTAACGGTTTTATTTTATTGTACATCGAACACGTCGCTCTTCCCCGACAGCCCATTGATATCACGAATATCCGTTTACTCGAATCGGTGGCCCACGTGTCATATCTATCCATACGATATTGCATACCAAACTTTTTACATAACAGTCTAACGGTCGCACAAATCGTAGACACCCTACGACGCCGAGGATTTTTAAGCGTGTTATGAGTATGTAAAAATATAACAATTAAAAAACCATCATAACTCGCAAAAAAATTAAGACATCGGAAAAAACCGACCAAAAAAACGCAGATGATCTTCTCTCAAAATTTGATTATAGGTCAGTTTACTCTAATATTAATTACTCTAACATTACTGCATTTGAATCGCTACACGCAGATTTGCTATGTTGTACGTATGTCAGACGGTGACAACACATGCGGGTGTGGCGTCCTCTTAAGCCTCAAACGCTAAACATGTGATGATGCACTGCACTATTATTGATTAATAGTATTCACCGCTTGCACCAGATCAGGACTCCCTGATATCCAGGTTTCGGAATTTGGAAACATTTTCCGTAATTTCTCAGGGACTAATCAAAAAAACTTTCCAAACCCACGTTACATGTTTCCTATTTATAGGTTACGGAGAAAAAGGTTGGCCGACTAATCTCCATCAATTGTCTACTAGACGAGAGAATTTCAGATCAAATATTATCCGTGGAAGCTAGCTGACCACTTGTGTACTTTTTTGGAACGCTAAACGCGTCCGCTATTGCGAGACACCCATCTGTTATTACTGTTAATCGTGTAAATTACGAATATTTCTAAACATTATTTAATATTATGTTTACCACAGGTAAATTATGAACTATAGTTTTTTGAAAATTAGAATCGCTTCTACAACAAACCAAAAAATCTATCGAAATAATCGAAATCGTACAGCGTGGATATAATTTTAAACGGGGCCGAGAAATTAGTGATGTTACCATGTTATTTTTTAACCTCGGTCGGTCGGTTTGACCAGCAGCAGCGTTTTCACGAGTGCTAACTAAAAAACGGCAGTAGTCGTTTACTATGTGAGCGGAAACCGTACGGAATCAACAAACGGTAGTGGCAGGATGATGGGCTAGCAGGAGTCGCTTCACCTTATCTCTTCCGAGATCGTGACGGTCTACCATAGGTGTTGTTAACGAAATCGGTGGGTACGATTAAATCGGTCGACACGTTGTTGTGTTGCAGTGGGTTGAGAGCCGAGTGGTCCGCCGTAATACAGGTTAAGGGTATCGCGACGAACGGCAATAGTTGGAAGCGCTCGAGTTAATAACCCGGTCCGATCGGCCGTCGGATAAGATCGCGTACAATTACTTGCGATCGGACACGTATGTTCGGCTATTAACGTGCGCGTGATACGAATTTCTAAACACGTCGTTACGTCAACAACAATTAATATGCATCTTTTACGTGTTTCAATTCGCTAAACCGACCCGTCGGTTGTACGTCATTCGTCGACACGGTTTGACACTGTTGGATTCCACGCGGATGCGGTGAAAGGTGTAACAGTAATGCACATGATCGCAAGCGATCGAGCCTCTTGGACACCGTCTTGGACTGTCGTTGATTTGTTTACGATAGATTACATAGTGACATTGGTCCGTTTTCGTTATAATCATACCCGTTGTACTTTTAATCGTCGAGAGAAATTAATTTTCGATATAAATTTCTTAAAATAAAATAAATTAAAATATCAGTTATAATAGATACAATACGATCGACGTCGTTTTCCCTGCCCTTGCCCTAAGAATTTGCTGCTATTATATTACCATAAAAACTGAGTACCTTGTCGCTTCTCCATACGTACACGATGCGTATTGTATCGTATTGTAACTATGCCCTAAACCTATTTTTTTTTTTATCTATAATGGTCAAGAGTATTTTACCGGGTTAGTCGCGATGATGATGATGACGATAACGTTAAGAGCACGTCGTACCCGCGTGTGTTATCTCCGTCATTTTAATTTTTATATGAGTTATGAAAAATATTAATATTTGAAAATGCTCATAATTCACTTAAAAATTATAATATCATAAAAAACCGACGAGAGAACACAGATAATTTTCTTATCGAAAAGTTTGATAATAGGTTAGTTCACTCTAATATCAAAACTAAAAGCACACCATTGAAATTGGTGAACGAAAATTTACCATATCGCACGTGTGCTAGACGGGGACAATACATGCGGGTGTGGTGTCCTCTTAAGAAACGATATTTATACACTTCG
This sequence comes from Sipha flava, assembly GCF_003268045.1. Taxonomy (NCBI): domain Eukaryota; kingdom Metazoa; phylum Arthropoda; class Insecta; order Hemiptera; family Aphididae; genus Sipha; species Sipha flava. The sequence goes on from NW_020271729.1 coordinate 1,391,536, forward strand.
CCACTTCGGTAAACGTATAAAAACGACATTTGTAGAAAAGCAGCAATGTATTGTTATAAAAATATAAACGTTTGATTTTCGTCGCCAAATCGGTATGACCTGTTCTAATCAGTTATAAATTATATTGACTTTTAAGCAATTAGCAGTAATCCTATTCGATGTATTTTGGAACACTAAAATTTATATACCTATATATATATCTCCGAATTTTCTATGTTCGTCTAATCATGTGATAATAATACACGATTTATCCTATCGTCGTTATTGGTTGTTAAAAATCAGAAGAATATTTTCGCATTAAACGTAATCGTTGAAAACCATATCTAATCGAAATGAAATCCGTTCGGTTTATATAACTCATGTTAAGAAGGTTTCCAAGACAATTGATAAAATTTACAGAATGTAAGTTTGCTTTCTTTTAAGAAGTTATTTTATAAAACTGATTTTGTTGTGATTTTGAAAAAAAAATGAAAACATTTTCTTATTTGATAGATTTGATAACATTATTTGAACAATATTTAACCTTGATATAATATAACATATATATTTATTACATGGGTTGACCACGTTTATGTTTTATTTATATGGAATACAAAACTCATTCTAAATCATTTAACACTCAAATACTGAATTGTACAATTCATTTTTCAGGGTATATCATTCAACTGGAAAATTATAATAATAGAAGAGATGAGTTTTAATTTTGATGAATAATACACAAGACATTAATTCTTTTTGGCTCCATTGCACGCGTAGTGTTTGTTTAGACAATTTTTAAGCCAATAGAAAAACCTGCCGCAAAACTTTTATTGATAATCTTGATGTGGGTATATTCGAACAGGTCATTCATGGAGTGTACACATTATCTAAACATTTTAACGTGGGTATATGAGCTACATACCGTCCATTGTATAAAAGTATCTTTATAATAACCATTTAAACTATTTGCTCGAATTAGATTTCAGAATTTTTTTTTTATCATAACAGGGATAGTTGCATAGGTAAGACTACTGTAGGGATTCTTATCTAAACTGCATTGTATAAGGTTTTCATTATACTTAAAATTGTTATTGGTTTTCTCGTTTTAAAATTAAAACTCTCGGAACCATTCAACGTTTTGGTATCAGAAATTAAATCAAACTATTAAATACAGTATTAGAGTTTTAAACAGACTGCCTTCAGGTTTTTGTCTACATTTATCATGAACACTGCTTTTTCAGTTATTTTATGAAGATATTTTATTAAAATATTCATGATATTTCTACAGTAACTATATTCAAGCAATAATAATAATTTCTAATATTTTTTATCGGAAAATACAGTTTATCAGTATTCATAGAAATCATTAAGCTCATTTGTTAATGAAATGCTCACTTTAAAATAATAACTTAAACATAAAAATTATAACTGTGTTCACGCCAAACTTATTGAAGAAATAATATTCCAAAAGTGAGGGAAGCGTTATTCTTAAATGCACACTGATCGTTGCAAAACGTTAAGATCAGTGATAATAGTTGATTAATATAGTTGATTTATCTTCGGAGTATTAAACTCAAATTTAAGGTTTTAATAATTTGTTGAATAATAATTATATTTTATAGTATAAAGTTTTTTATGTATGTATTGAGGTTAATTGAGGTAAATGTATGAAACTTATAATTTTTCGATTCGTACATTATCGATTATATGTGTTCAATATACAAATGTTATTTAAAACGACTTTATGCGTGTTCTGTCTCGATGTATTTTTTAAACAATTTATAAATAATTATTAAATCCCAAGCATATTTTGTATTTTGGTAAATGCTTTATAGATTATTAATTAATTATTTTTAATTTTAATTAATTGTAAACCAATTAATAAAATTATTTTCAGTACACATATAATGTTGATCGTTAATTATTAAAACATGTCATTCTCTACCAATATAATATATTTCAGTATTATAACTACCCACTCGAAATAATGTCTAAGTAATAAATCAATTATACGCAATTCTTGGTTTTTTTTTTTTTTTTTAAAAAAAATATAGTAGGGTAAGGTATAGTAAGGTATTATTCTCCTAATCCGTCTTTGAACCCTTACATCATAAAATATGCACGTGAAAGTATTTTTGATTGACACATTATCACAAAAGATGCAATGTTTACATTGTAAAAACTGTTCGATTCGATGTGATTAATCATTCGACTGATTATGTATCTCTTCGTGTGTGTTTCGACGAATTCTCAGTCTTCGACAGACCGTTAAATAAAATACTTGTCTAAGGATATTATTATGGGTTTCGATCGATCCGCTCAAGTATTTACGGGGTGACCCGAGTGGAATTGCTGCTTAGCGCCGTTTTCTTTTCGGCACGACCCGAATTCCGATTATATATTACGCGTAGGAGGCGGTTGAGTGGGCTGTCCACGCGAAGGGTGTACCTACCTGAAATCTAGTGCCCGCAGTAATTTAATCACGAATCTAGCCCGCATTCGAACGGTATGCGATAGTGTTTCATTGTCCCGCGTATCACGACGTCCGGCGTCGGGTTTTCAAAAGTTTAAAAAGTACCCCGTGCACAAAACACGCAAAGCTGCACGCGGTACGTCGACACAACCCACCGTAATTTGGGGTGGGGGAAGTGGGGGGTAGGAAAAACCGTAAAAACTCACCATGATCCTGCGGACACGTTTAGAAGAGCATTGCACGTCGATATCGAACCGGGTCCGTGCGGCCCTCGCCGAGGGTAAAAGACTGTGGCGAAGGATACAACGAGCGACGAGTGAATTTACGTGAAAAGTTCGCGCGCGTTCCGCACACGAGCCGCACACGCACCGCACCAAAACTTCGCGCACGCGTCAACTGCACCGGACCGCGGACCGGCCGTATTGGAACTGGTTCGCGCGCGCCGTACCTACAGCCACTGGTCCGCGACGGCCGCGACGTGAACGGAAAGACCGCCGTGCGCCCTACTCCGCAGCCGCCAATATTATCGTAACGGTCCGTCCGGCGTATTATCGAGACGCAAAGAAAAGGAGAAGAAATCGTACTACAGAAATCGCATGCCGCGCCGAAACGTAACGACAAGGGCGTATTCAGGCTTACTTCTAGGAGGGGGGGGGTCGAGCGCGATTCAATTTTTTTCTTTAATTCAGGCTCAACATTTACAAGTCAAATTTTGGTAGTATTTAAATCGGGCGAATCCATAATATTTGTGGTTTTTTTTTTTTTGTGGGATTTAAGTAACAACAATCACTCACAATTTGATTTAATTAAAATAGGCACTATATTATAAAAATATGTATGTACAAATATCGATACGCGTTACAATTGCGGAGGAATTGCCGAATATATCGCGGAGTGTAATTCACGGAGTGTCACGGATTGTACTCACGGACTGATTGAATGAGCGTCTGACCAGCCGGTTTATATATATCGGCGTCGATAGTCTAAAACATTCTCGAAATTATCTTAACGAGATAATCATCGCATATTCTAGAACATGGGATTTCCCCTTATCCACTGACAATATTGTAAACAACTTGGACGATTCGCGGTGTGTTGTTTACATCACCACATCGCTCCCCTACCAGTGACGGAGTCAAGCAGAACCTACTTGGAGACGGTCTGGAAAACGAACTTTTCTTCCAGAACGTGTCCTTTGATCCTCCTTTTTAATGGTATTCAGTGTAGATGTCTGAATTTCTCTCGAAATATCTTCCTTAGAATGGTCGTCTACTATGATGTAGACCGGTTTCAGTCTATCAATAGTTACTCTAACTTTTTTCTTCTTTATATCAATGACAAAAGTTTTTTTATTTCGACTTATGACTCTATAGGGACCATCATAGGGCATTTGTATTCCATTTTTGGGTCCGTCATGTCGAATGAATACGTACTCTGTGGTTGCAAGGTCCTTGAAAACAAAGTTTTTCTTCTCGCCACGTCGTGTACCATTGACAGGTCGGATCTGCTGAATGTGATGTCGAAGATCTTTGATAAACTCAGCTGCGTCGTCAAACTTGGCAGCATTATCTTTTGACGTTAGGAATTCACCAGGGAGTCTAAGTGGCTCTCCATAGACTAATTCTGCAGAGGTGGATTTAAGATCGTCGCGCTAAGCTGCTCGGATGCCCAATAAGACTGTCGGAAGAGTTTCTGTCCATCGATTATTTTGATGACATTTAATGGCGACTTTAAGCTGCCGATGGCTTCGTTCCACCATGCCATTTGCTGACGGATGATAGGCCGGTATATAACATATATATCGGCGTCGATTGTCTAGAACATTCTCGAAATTACCTTAACGAGATAATCATCGCATATTCTAGAACATGGAATTTCCCCTTATCCACTGACAATATTGTAAACAACTTGGACGATTCGCGGTGCGTTGTTTACGTCACCACATTTTTTTTAATCTAATGTTGGATCCACTTAGAATCGACTTTTGTGTAGTTATTTTTTAACACCTGTCTGTGTTCTGAAAGTTATCCTTATGTTTTGATTTTTCACTTCTCTTTTTCACACTCGCTCTCTCTTAAAATACGCCCCTGCGTTACGACGTATTGTTACGCCATATCGTTTCCCACACGTTTACGCGAAACCGACCCTCGACGGCGTTTTGAATACGCTGTCGTCTGTTCAGACCTTTGTTCCGAAAATGGTACCGCCAAAAAGCCCGATCGATTTCTGACGGTTTGTTGTGACCTGATGTACCAGAAACGATGGACGTCGGAACAATGGGGGCAACGGGGGCAACTGCCCCCATGGGAAAAATTCCGCGAGGGTATATATTAATTTTCATGTTTTGAATGCAGAAACAAAACTTAAATACATTTAATAAACGGTTTGTTTTTAAACGTTAACATACACATACAGTGAACTGTTATAATTTTACTTAGAAATAATTTAGCACGTACTATATATGGCGTAGGTAAGAGGGGGTTGGGTATTCAAATACCCTCCGAAATTAAATAAAACAATTTTGAGCTTTTCGTGAATTTGTTTGAAAGTATTATTAACTTGCATATTATGTACTAGGTATAATATTTATTACGGCTTCAAAAACTTTAACTAATGTAGGTGGCGCAATAAGTGTACCATGATTTTCAAAATAACAAATTAATTGAGACAATTATAAAGATACTACGCTGGAAGAATATTATAGAAAAACACTTTTTATACCATTTCTTGATCATTCTATAACACATTTGAAAAGTAAGTTTGAACAGCATTATGATTTAATTTTATCTTTTAAAAATATTATGACGAATAAAGTTGTTTTTACAAATGAGAAAGATGTTATTAATTTATGGAATTTTTACAAGAAAAAACTTTCGGACCATAAACAGTTTAATTCAGAATATTTATTGTGGAAATCTAAATAGGCGAGGGAAAAAGAAGAATGTAGACCATCCTCGGCGAAAGATTTTTAAAATGTGATTCTGAATTTTTTCCAAATATAAAACAATTGTAACTATTATTTCTATACTTTCCGTATCAACTACTACTTCAGAAAGAACTATTTCAATATTGCGACGTATTAAATCATATTTGAGAAATTCGGCAAGAAATGAACGGATTAACTGGGCTTACTTTGTTAAGCGTTCATCGTGAAATTAATATTGACCCGGAAGAAGTAATCAATATGTTTAAGCTTCAACCAAGAAAATAAGATTTTATAATTTTTCTTATATTTTTAAATTTGTAATTTTTATGTAAAAAATATTGTATTAGTAATCAATTGTATTAAATAAATAATTCATATTTAATTTTAATGTTTTATAATATTAATATAGATCTAGATCAAAACTCCCTCCAAAAATATTTCCTACCTTCGCCCATGGTACTATGTACGTAGTAGTTAATATTTTATGTATAGTACATGAGATATGTATAAAAGATATAAAATAATAAGATGATATGGAGACAATTACCTCTTGTTTATAAAATGGAAACGATTTAATAATAAACTGCAACACCCAAAATACGAGTAGAATAGCTTTCATAATAGGAAATCCATTATCGTGACTGTACAATAGATTTGTAATTAAATTTATTTCGAGAATCATTTGGTTACTAACAACCGATGTGATTGGTCACAGTCGTTATAATAATATACATTCCTTTGTGTTTGCAGCTGTGCTTAACCCCCGCGGTTCAAAAATTGTTCCGGCGCCGCTGACCGGAACAATAAGACGTATTTAGCATGTTGGTGATATCGTAACTTATGAATGTCGGCGAACGAACGTCACTGGGGAAAATATTTAATTTTTTTCCCAATGTCATAAGATTATACATCACGAAAATCAGGGACGTGCGATCGCGCTCATTCATTCCATTCACTCCGAATGGCGTTCCAGTCGATGCTATCGCAGCGCTCGAACATTATCTTGCTAGTAGCTCCGATTCAGACATGAATTACAAAAAAAGTATCGGCTACTGTTTCTGACTCAGCTCTTTCAATATAAAAAAAAAATCCTACCTTGTGTAACGTTCACATTTTTTTTCTTTGTCAAATATCGAACCATCGTTAAGGTTTGAAAGAAATGCAAACAACGTGTTTGAGAGTTCTATACTACAACCGAGTCTCGTTCAAGCATTTCGAAGGAAATACGAAATCCGTACGGTGTACAGTTTTCACCTTTGTGGTAAGCTTCTACTACGTGGTGTGTATCTTTGTTCGGGCGATCGGGAACTTCGAAAAAGTCTTCTTTATTCGGTTTATGTTTACCGTTGTTGTTGATCATTCGTCCGACGGTTTGTTTTTATCAAGCGCAAACATTTTAAAATCAGAGCACTTTATACTGTATGGAAACGATTTTTCGTGTATTTTATAAAATACAATTGATTTTCGTGAACACAATATTTATTCATTTTATTTATAAATTGAATTGAATTGAAAATGCGCGTGTCGTTTGGATTATTTTACTATTGCCAGTACATCGCCAACACTTAATAGAACAAATTCCATAGATTTTGTTGTTACAGTCACGATCATTGGTTTTAACCAATACTACAACTTTACTTCGGAAGATATGACGCGATATCATAAGAATCGATTGTTATAGACGACATTGCGTTGTAAGTGACGCACTTAACACATATATAGTGGAGAGTCGGCGAGTCTGGTACCGACCCGAGTTCATAATGTCAATATGTCCGCCGGTTGAATAATATATAATATTCCTATTGGCTGCATCGCAGTGCGTAAGAAATCGCGATCGATACCTAACGGCAGTGATCTCTGTACACATTCAATAATTATTATAAAATTCAATATGTAAGTTCCGAATGATCAGACGAATGGTATTGTAGCGCAGACCAATACTATCGACAATTTCAATAATATTGTCATAAATTAATAGTATGTTGTACCGGAGCGGTCTGTCAATCGTCAATAATTTACGGGTACTGCAAATTAGTAACGATGAAATCGCACAAAACCGTTTTCATCTCTTTTCTCTCCCCGCCAACCGGAAATATTATAATTTATAATATTATCCGGTACACGAATAAGGTTTACTAAGGCGACCGTGTAACTGTTAATATATAACAATGATATCGTTCACCTCATAATCAGCTGCACATATCATGAGTACCGTCCGGTGTCCATTGTTACTGGGTAGGCGAATGATTAATAAATAAATCATCTTTTAAAGCCAACATTTTATGCAAACATAATTTATTTGAAATTATTACTAATGTTATTATTTTACTATCAACTTATTACTAACTAGTCTTGGTATCATATGTTCTATGTAATCATTATATACTACTTAAAAATCAATGTAAATACGTGATGAGTAACATACTTGTATTATAAATAATATCTTTACATCATTTTACAGATTTTTATTCACTAATCAAAAACTGATACTGTCCCGGAAAGTATATTATATATATACACACACACATACACACAAGCTTATATTTATCAGTTTTTGTTCCCTACTAAATGTTTAAAATTTAGTACTTCACGATTATATTAATATTTGTAAATCATATTTCGTGTTTTTTGAAACACTTTTAAATATTATTTAAGCCTTAAAATGGAGTAGTACCTAAAAATATTAAATAATTATTGTAAAACTAAAATCGTATTAACATTGTAATTCAAAATCAAAAACTTGAAATTATTTACATTATGACATTAAAAAAAAAAAAGTTAATAATACAAAATATCTTATGATCTTAAAAAGAAAAATTTTAATTTAATGCAGTAATTTTAATTCTAATTATTTAATCTTATATTACTTATAGTTGCAAGACACGAAAATAAAACATAATATTTAAGTACGTATAGAATTTATAATATATATTATTTATATTAACCAAAATCAGTTAGATGAACTTATATGTGATTGTATATAACCGATACAATCCAAATCATTTAAATTTCAACTTTTTAAGGTTTAAGATATTAACATCGATTTAATGTTAAATTTAATCTATGGTATTATTGAATAATTGAAACATTATAGGTTTTCGAGGCATTATTTATTATTTAAAATTTAAATACAAATGTATTTAATAAAATTATTTCACACCTGTGTTGCAAGATTATAGATTCACGATAAGAGTATTTAATAAAAATACAAATATAAAAGTAATAAAAATGCTACGAAATGGTTCCTACTACATTCAAAATTTAAATATTATCAGTAATTAATTACCGTTTTTACATAATTTAAAAAATTTAAAATAGCGTACTTTATAATTAATAAGAAATCAATTTTGAGTATCATATTGAAATATCAACATTTTGAATTTTTATTCTTAACTATAACCCCTATTGTATTTATACATTTTCTGAGTCGAGTTTTCAGAATATTGTAGAAATTTATTAGGTTAGTAAATTTAATTCGTTTATAGTTTTCACCAGCAGTTATTCAAATATAAGTTTAGGCACATTCAAAAATGTTACGTAATAATAAAACACAATGTATTTTATATTCAAATGTAAGCATTATATATATATATATATATATATTATATTTTATATACAAAATATTATCAATAATAGTAATCTTATGTAAATTCGTATTTATACTTTGTTACATTTTTATATACTTTATTTACATATGTATTTATTAACATTTGACGATTATAATTTATAATATTTATTATTAAATAATATTTATTATTCATCTATAAATATTCTTCTGATACTAAATAAAATGGTAATATTTTAATTAATTTACGAATTGTATCTTCTACCTGTGTCTGTGACTCTCTTCATTGTGTTCTATTTTATACTTTGGTAATACATCAAATTTCGGTGCTATAATATTTGAAAGTATTTTTGACAAATACACCAACACAATTATAAATAAAAACCATTGACTCGATACATTTTAATGAAAACAGAAACAAATATTATATTTGTAGGTCCAACTACACTTTACATAGCTGTTTCAACAAGTTTTAATTGTTTTAATTAATGTATTAATTAGTATATATGCCAGTGATACTTGACTGAAGTACATCTGTTATTAATATTCCGAGCTTGGGTTGAACTTCATTTTCCAATATTTATTTGAAAGCAATTAAACTTGGAATAAATAAAAATAAAATATGAAAATATATTCTTTGCTGGCACCTATATCATAGAATAAACTTAAACGCATAATGGTACTATCACAATTGAATTTTCGTAAGAATTTTTAATGATGGCGTTGGCGCGATTCGGCGGGCGTTGTTGCAAATATATAGTTTGGTATGTGCGTTTGAAATATTACGTTGTAAATTATATCGAAAAGTAATAACTGAACTTCTACTATATTGTACTATACGCATACGTGGGAAGTTGTTGTCAAAATGCTATTCATTCATTTTCTTTACTTTTAATTTTTTTATATTTCATATAACCATGTATTAATTACAATTTACAGCAACACACTTTTATGCATTATCAATACATAATTCTTATAATACGGCTAATGACTGTGGGTGGAAATCAACATATTGTAGTTATTAAAAATGTTATAAAATATTCAATGTAAGGACAAAAAAACGGAAATTTCTGTACCAATTAATAAGAGAATATCTACTAAAAAAATATATTATGTGTTTTTATAATATTACCATTGTATTATTACATTGCATAAAGTAAAGTTTTAAACGCTCATAAATAAGAGGAAAACAATGTTTATAGAATTAAAATAAATTTATATAATTTATACATATTCTATAAATTAAACTAATTTTTTTTTTTTTTTATAATTGGTGCATATCGGAAATAGCATATCAAGTTATACTAAACGCCACGCGTATTACATTATTGTTTTACTTTTTATTCGAGTTTTGGTAAGTAATGTTTGAACTACTTTGAATAATATTATGGAAACCCATTACTACCTGGATCCCGAGCTTTTTGTTTTACTTAATATACTACACACACGCGCGCGCGCTCACAGTGTATGGGTACATTATAATTTATAAATAATCGATACAGCAACAAATGATCAAATTATTTCCTTTAAATTCAGTTGCAATAAATGATATTGGAAATGTCTAAAATGACAGTGTTTTGTCCCATCACGCTAAAGAAGTTAAAACCGTATGAACATTTTGAAACGAATGATCAATATAATGATATTTATTGGAACTCAAGGTTTTAATTACAGAGGAAAAGATAAAGGATACTTATTCACTAGTAAATCGAACTCAAAGTCATAGAATTTTTTTAGAACTTGAAATATTGTTGGTAAAATACAATAGCATAGTCAATAATCACACTAAAAATCTATAAAATTAAGTCAAAAAATTAAAAATGATAAAGGTCGAGGGTCACTAGTTAAATTTATTTCAAAACATATTAATAAAACAATTATGCTCATTGGTTATTTCATTAAAAATAATATTTTAAAAGAAATTCATATTTATAATTATTTCTCTATAATGATAGACAGTATACCCAAGATATAAGTATTGTGGATCAACTTGTAATTTAAGTTAGTGACATTGTAAACGACTCGATACAAGAAAGATTACTTATTTATGTTGTTTACAAGAATTTTACCGGAATCACACAACTTATTGGAAAAAGTATTCCGATCATTGGATCTTTCATTGTAAAATGTAACAGCCTATACCTACAAACAACAGACTTCAATCATAGTGAAAAAAACCAAAATATTCTTTACACTACTTTCATGGATCATGTTTTAAAATTATGACAATACTTCAGGACAAGGAATTATCTTCAACCATTAACATTCATAAGTTTTCAATCTTAGAAAATAATACTATTTATAATAAAAACATTTGTTAAATTTCTCTAGTTTTTAATTGGGATCATACAAGCAAATTTTAACAATTCTATTAAGTTCAAGGCTAATTATTTTAGACAAATTGTTAAATTTTCAAACTATTTAATTGGCTTCACTAATTTTATATATATATATATATATATATATATATTCTGTGTTTACTCCACTCTCTGTGAATTTTCAAACAAACTATATCACTCAACTATGCATAAGCTTAGTCAACGTTTACAACATTTAAAATCAAATTTAAAAAACAATGATAATAGAAATTATATTTTGTATAAATAATGTAAAGATTTTTTAGAAATTATATGTATATATTTTTTAAATGAACAAGAGCATTTCGAAAAAAAATACAATAATTCTGATAATATACAAAATATTAATCCAGTGCTATAAATTAATATCTTATTTAAATTATTGATAGCATACTTAATAGTATCGAATTCAGGTTTATTTCAAATTTGGGTGTATTAAAAAAACGCAGTTGGTTGGATTAAAAAAATTATGTTGAGGTTATGGAACTCATATAATGAAATAAATATAAATAAAGAAATATTAGTATTATAATTTATTTTATAAAGTTTAAAGATTGAATAATATAGAATTTTAGAAATTTAAAATTAGTTTTAATTTATCTAATTGACAGAAATATGAATAATGAAATCAATAAAGCACGAGTAGTTGGGTAGGTTGGTCCTTTAAAAATCACTTACATCTTGCCTGGGCTTTTTGATAACCAGGCCGACATTGATTTGAACACATTTACCAACAATATTCGTACTTATAATTATTATAACTATAGCTAACTAAATTATTAGGTTTTGAAGTCTAGGTAAAAATAATCTTTTTCTTTTTTTTTAATATGCTACAGTAATTAAAAAGCATTTATTAATTATGTACACTTTTAAATGACTCGAAAAAAAAGAACTACTAAAAAAAATACGAGAATCATAAATAAATACAAATTTCACATTATGAATTATGATTTTATTATGTACAATAATCCCAAATAACTTCTGAAAGGTTGAAAACTAAAATTTGCTTACATGAATAATAGCTAGCAAGAAACTGAACTACCGCCATATTCAGCATGAATAAGTATAGTATTTATATGAATAAATAAATATTTTACACATTTTTGTACGGTACGAAATGCAATATTTATTCGGTCGAATCAATAATATTGTTTACAAAATAAATTTTATGTTATAACTTATGATTTAAATGTATGTTATATTTTAGATAAAATTAATTTTCCACCTAGTCGAATGATAAAAATACTAGGTTGTCATAACATGTGAATTTTACTATGTAAAATATAAAGTATTTTTATTTTATTTTATTTTATTCTAAGTGATGTATCCAAAGTAATATCAAGAGAAATTTTAATACACAAGAAGTGAAACGGATAAACTTGTTTCCATCTTCGGTAGATGATCAATTAAATATAATTTCATAACAATATAACTAGCTAGGACAAATCACCTAGAGGATTTTTTCTATGATTATTGCTGTTACATTGTATTGCAACAGATTTTTAAATTCATCGATGTGCAAAATCATATATAAGTTAAAACATTTATAATTATTTTATAGCATATAGCTTACTTTATACTGAAATATCACACATTTAGAATTCCTAAACCAAAAGAAGTCAATAAACCATTTTAATATATTGTACGTATATATCTATAATTTTTATTCTAATAAGTATAATTTATTCAAGTATTTAATGAGTAACGGATAACGCATTTCAGTCTTACAAATAATGAATATATTTATATACAGCCACACACGCAGGGTAATAGAGATTAAACTCCCTTCAGAAATACCAGAAAAAGTGTTATATAAATGAATCAACCTACAATTGTGATAATATTTTCAAAGTTTCTCATGGGACTTGCCAATATATATTTATTACATAATGAGTAATTAAGCATGCTATTTATCAACATTTTACATATTTTCAAAACCCTTTGAAATATTTTCCTATGTTCACCCCTGTTTATAATATAAATATATATTTTTTATAAATCTTATAATTAGCATTATGATATCTATGAATGCTTCAATTTAATCCTCAAACCCGAATTGATAATAGAATTGAAATAGAAGCGATTAACGTTTAAGATACAATTTAAATATTATTTTACCCGATTTATTAGTAATTATTCTTCAAAACAGTTTTTATACTTTAATTACACGAATTTCAGCTTTCTTAACATTAAATACATGTCAAGTATTTAAGGCATTTAAAATTTAGTTTATCTTTATACAATCGATGACTAACTTATGTCAAATATCAAGTTTATACAATTTTTTAAAGCAATGTTCATGTTTGTTTTTATTTATTACATAATAATAACTTGTTTCATTATTCACTGCCATCTTATGGCGATACCACTTTTTTGGCTCCGGGTTTATAGTAAAATGTAAAATTACCGGAACTTCCGTAGTATCTTGCAGTATACGTTTCTGCTAACATTTGTCGTCGTCAAATCTTACCTATAAAAGATCACATGACGTAAGTCTCTTTTTCGTCTTTAAGACGATAAAGACTTATCTAAGTTAAATTAAGTTCTAGACCATCGTTTCTCAACCTGGTGGTCGCGAACTTCTAGATAAAGGATCATATTGGTAAGAAATAGTTAAACTCTGTTACAGAAAAACGACCTTTCATTTACATTAAAAATAAAAAAAGTTAATACGTAACCATAATGAAAAAAATGAAAAAGTTAGTTCATAGTATAAATACATTATAAACTATGAATAATAAAGTAAAAAGTATAAATTAATGTGATTATTTTGATTGTTTTAAATTTAAAAGTGTATTTAATCGTGGTTCAACACAAGAAATATATAAAAGTAATTATTTGTTTATATTAACAAACGATTTCTGTATATCACTATAAAAGAGGTTTTTTCGCATATATAAGAAGTGGCGAATGGTACTAATGTTTTCTACTACTAGCTTCTGTTACTAGACTTTTGTATTGATTTCATCAAGGGAGCGAAAACATATTTAAATCTTGATATGAAAATTGAAGTTATAAATATATTTGAAAAGTCATCGTTGTCACTTGAGAAATATTTTAGTAACTGAACTCTCAATTATCTCAAATTTTTGGACTGATTTTATGTTTTACCTGTTTTGAGGATCATGACGTTAAAGCGGTTGAGAAACGTTGCTAAAAAACAATAACTAAAGACTGTAAACCATTAGGAAACTTCGTATTTTTTCACTCATGTTTGTATGAATTTTATTTCAGACGAATAAACAAATAAAAATACACGTTACGTATGTGCACATAGTAAATTATCACTTATTTTATTTGTATAATCGAGTTAAAATAAAAAACCCATGCAATTTATGTTTTAGCAACTACTAAGGTTTAATCGGATCTGTTGGTTATTAAAAAACATAATTTTGTTCATAACGTTAAAATTTTATTTAATACGAGTAAAATATTTTAGGAAAATATGGTTTTATTTATAACAAAACTAACACGTTATCAACTAACACAACAAAGTAAATATTTGTTTTTTTTTATATTATGAAAATGTATAGTTAAACTTTTAATAGCATGTACTGCAGTTGTTATTTATTTTACGACTATTTGTATACTATATCGATTACAACTACTTTTACCTGAATACATAGTGACGTGTCATGAGGTAAAAAAATACATCATCTATATGTCACATTTAATAGGTACTCATGAGTTGTTTTTTGAATGCATTGTTTACAAATTTTTGAAAAACCTCGCTCAGAAGTGGTATTTACAAGAGAAATAAAAAAAAATGAATTATCAAGTTAATCTGAAAAAATACCTAAATAAGTCCATAACATAATAATTACCCATGTATATAATTTTTTACGTAAATAAATAAACATAATTTTTTGAATAATGGTTTATATGATTTTATCGTTAGGCTTAGTGCAGCTACGTATAATTTATAATGCCACGACGACAATTGCAACTTTGCATGGCTACTTTCGTTGATGCTTCGTTCTTGCAGTATATATTGTAAAATATAGCTTCAATAATTCGTATATTATACGTTACTCGGTGTAACTTCCGATATAATATCAGTAATTTAACTATTTTGAGACTGAAGCACTCTATATATGTAGAAAAATGGCTAAACTTTTTGGAAAAATTGTTACAATTAAATAGATGAAAATTAAGATTACCTATAATAAAAAAAAAAAAAAAATTACACATTGATTACTGCAAAGTGTGTTTAAGTTTATATTAAATTAATTAATTTAAATAATACATCTGCATGTGTTTATTGCATCTCATTGAATTATGTTACTGATACTAAGATTATCATTGTTAACCTTTATATGGAATAGTTTTATATAGATATTAAAAATACAAAATAAGTTAGACTGTTATTGGGTGTTTCGGCTATTGAAATGCTAGACACGACGGTGGACTGTCATCTATAGTATATATTCTATACCATCTACGGTGGTAGTATTCAGTAGTCCTTAAGGATAGAAAATTTCCAGTACTTAATTGCGAGAAACATATACTTATGAAAAGCCAAGGAGAGTGGAACTGCCTTAAAAAAACATACACGCAGAATAGATCATATGATGTAAAGGTCCTCCCAGGAGGATTTATACTAATTTATACTGGTAGAATTATAGGGTTTTTATTATCACTCGCGTCGCTTCAACAAATCGTAAATCCTCGTGGGACATCCTTTTCAAATTATATATGCCAAAGTTCTTGTTCAGCATACGATACGAATACAAAAATGATATAATTATTTCTGATTTCGCATATAAAACACATTTTCTCCGTCTAAATGTGGTGTCATTAAATCTGATCGCATTAAGAATATATATTAATATAACATCACCATGGTAAAGTGTAATACACTCATATATATACGTATTTTAACATGTATGCAACAATTTCGCTGCGTGGCACCGCTCTGCTGTGGCATGGTAGCACTTAAGAAGTTTTTCCCGCTGGTTTAATATTAAAAGAAAAACCGTGTATTTTCTCGCTCCGTTTTAAATTTAAATTATTGCGCAGATGTTATGACAAGTTCACAATAAACATTTTATTTTCATAAATAAATTATATTTTTATGTTTATATCCATATGATTCATACATACTCTAAAATGTCTCGTTTATTCGATTTTCACGTATACAATTTATTTTTAATTAAATAGCTTACAACGGATTGGCGTTTGAACAAAAACCATAGAACCGAAAAATAGTTCAAGTAGTAGAAGATATATCCTTTCGCCTGTGCTGTCATTGTAATCGGAACTTTTTTTTTCTAAATTCTATACTACTTTTCTTATTGCAATTTAATGCTGTGGTTTTTAATGTTATAATTTAGACTTTTACAGTAAAATAAGAAAAAATTAATTAAACACACACACATATATATATATATTGAGTATAATGCTTGTACAGTGTGAGGATTTGATACTTATATACCAACTCTTTTCATACATTATCTGGGCCCGCGTTACCGTTTGCCATAAACCGTTCGGTCTTAAATTTCATTTATTCGTAATACGACCCTTGGATTTAGACACATTGCGTGCTGCGTAGATCACTCGACAGAGCTTATCGACTTATTCATTCTCCCTCCACCCCATATAACTCATTCAGGGTCTTGAGACCCGAATATCGGGTAAGACGGAAGGTTACTGTGTACAGTTAATAAAACACCACCCGATCGACAGAACGAGACGGCGAGACATGTACAAAGACCCGTGATCGATGATTTTCCATTCGGACACGTGAGTGATCACGCAATTATCTACCGGCGTGTACGAATAAACATTTTCATGTCGCACACATGCCCGGTGAGCGTTTTTCGTGTTATGCACGCAGTACAATATTAGATTATTCGCGATCGAATTATAGTACCAGTGCCGGGGACGGAATAACAGTGTACCAACGTAGTACGGTTACATATCATTACCGCGGTGGCGGTAATCGACGGCCAACTGACGTTCTCGTTTTCACAGGTGTCGCGGGGCGGCGGTGGCGGCCTGGATTTTAGCGTGGGTCGACCCGGTTACGCGCCGTTTGCCCGGCACCCCCGTCCACGGCCACGGCACGGCCTACGCGCACGGCACCGCCGAGAAATAGGCCGACGCGACCTATCCGTCGGTCACGGGTGGGTGATAGGTAGTGATGGCGGGGGGGAGCCCGCGAAATGGGTCACGGTGTCGTGGCGGCTGATCGGGGTCGCGCGTGCGCCCGAGGACCGACGGCGGGGCCCCGGAACCGGATCACTGGGTCACGCGGGAGAGGCGCGCGGGGTTTCGGCGCCCAGGCCGGTTTCGGGACCGAGTGATGCGCGCGCGCGCAATGTTCGTCGTCCCAAATATCGATCCCTTCGCGCGCGCCCAATGACCTTGCATCCACCCGATGGCAGCAGCGTTTAACTTTCGCGTACGCGGCGCGCGCGCACATACGTACTCCTATAATTCCAAGACGGATTTGTTGCGGATTCGACGACAACACGACAAGTACTCACACGGGTACCCCCGTTTTACTAGGATGATTTTTTATTATTTTTTTCACGCGTTCCACACCCTTACTACTCGGATTATTGTTGTATAATACACGTGCGACCAGAGAGCGAGTCGCGTCAAAAATTATGGACCGTATATGGATCCCGGATTCACATCCTGGACGCCTTAATGAAATGAAGAAGGAAGATATTGCTTACGTAAAAACTGTGCACTAACTCATATTTCATACGTCCCGGAAAACCAGGATTGTCACCGGTTTTTGACTTCGTGTACCGGTGTCCCGAAAAATATTTTCGTGATGTCTATGTCTATGTCTATGTCGGCTTAGACGTTTTTAGAGGAAATGTTGAATTGATTAATTTTTAATTTCAATGATTTTATTTGAAAATACATTTTTAATTGTAATCAATTAACAATATATTATAAAAACATAATATATAATTTGTACATATATATATATATTTTATTTTCAAAAATATTTTTATATATTATATTGTGTGCCATTAATGGTCCTCTCAATTTATTAAAAGTAATTAAAGTAATAAAAAGTATATTTTTCAATAATGTGTTTGTTTTGTTCCGGTTTCGCCTTATAAATTTATAGCAACTCTATTTAACAAACTGACGAATTTACGTTGTTCATAGAATACATACATCAATTCAGACAGTCGGTTTAGGTTTCCTTTTTCGTTCATCGTGTTCAAATACCTGCTCTATACGTGTAAAATACATAGAGCTTAATTTTTCATTTTTATTTTTCCGTTGTTTTTAAATCGAGTACTCTCAATTTTGAATTAATCTTTTATTAAAACACTTTTGTATATAATATTTTAATGACATTCATTTTAAAAATTTTTCAACGCCCCGATCAAATTATGACAAGCCATAAACAATCCATAGGTAATGTACGCGTAAATTAAGTAAAATTATAAAATGTTCCGTTCCGTATTTACTAGCAGCGATGAATTGTATTTTATTTATTTTTATTTTTTTCTTCTTACCCAATGAAATTGCCGTTGTTTTTTAATATTTCACGATGTGTCCATTTATGAATAATTTATAAATATATGTTATATTACTTTAACCCTCGTCAATATGTGCGTGGTTGGCTTCTGCGGTGCTCCCGGAACACGCGTCATCCCCTAATGAGTACACCACACCCTGGCAGGAATGCTAATAATCGACCGTGAAATGTTTACCAATTACCTATTTTTAATACCCAACAATAAGGCATTTAAATAATAGATAAAAGTACTTACATTAACATTCATAATCTTTGATTATGAATAAAATACCATGGCTTTTTTTTCCACCTTCCTCCCGTCTAGTGTAGGCACTTTGATTTGCGAGGCCCGTGCAATTTATAAAAGCAAGGCACCTCCTCTAACAGCTGGAAAAAAACAAAGTCGTAACAATACTATTTTAATCCTTATTTGTATATTATTATTTTCAGTTTAAAAGTACACTATCTACGTTAATAGTAACAGTAGTGGTGGCTGTGGAATTTGCGTGTAACTCGGACCCTACAAATTTATATAAATATACGTATAGTCTTACAAATAGTATACATACGTATAAATATATAGTCGTACACATGCGGTGACTCGAATGAAAAAATGTAATATGTGACCATACCAGTAAACATACAATTAAAATAATTATAACTATTCTCCGCTATAATTTATAATATTATTGTAAATTATAGCGGAGAATAGTTATATTATAATAGATATAGATAGACATAATAATAATAGACATAGACATAATAATAATAATAGACAAATTATAATAATAATAATAATAATAATAAACATAGATTATATTATAATCATTGGGGCAAATAGAGAATTTCAATGAGGGGGGGGGCTTCAGTTCTACCATTTTTAACCAACAATTATTAGTTGAGTTATTGTCTCCGTACCTTTAAATGATCCAAAATAATCATTAAATTATTGTTATTAGTTGTAATTAACTAACTAAGAGTTGTAATGTTGTAAGATAAAATCTTAATTAAATAAAAAAAATCACAATCATTTAAAAAAATGAATTTATACAATATAAAATGATAATAAATCCGGGATATTGAATTCATATTAGGGGGGCTTAGCTCCCCAAGCCTCACCATATTTTCCACTATGAATATAATTCCTATCAATAAAAAAGCGCGAGGCCCTGTACAGCCGCACTTCCTACACCATCTGTTGAAACCTGAATTTAACACACTGTTTCTACACAATTTATGAACATGAATTCACAAAAAAAAACCAGCGTGTTTAAAGAATCTCGTGAAATACAATATTTTATTACAATACAAATAAAATATTACAAATAGCAGTTTACGATTATTGTATTACTAATTCGTGTTGACAGAAGTAATTTTATTGGTTTATCATGCTCACCATAATTTGTATATATTTAATTCAAAATGCAATGTACGTGCTATTTGGAATCTTAAATAAAATATTAAATGTCATTGAACTTTATACGAGTAAATCATTAATTATGTTATTTAAAACTTCGTTTTCGAATTAACAATTTATAAATAAACATCTATAACATTAACGATTGATATTTCATTGTTGCAGAATAAAAGACATTTTTAAAATTAAGGATATAAATAATAAAATGATATTCGTGCATAATGCTCACCAAACCCATATTTGAATATTTTACGAAAAATTTAGTTAACATAATAATTATTTAAAATATTGGTCGAAAATACATATTTTATCATAAGATTCCCAAAAATAATTACGAGAATAACAAATAATACGAATCAAAAATCTGCCCAATCGTATTCAATGTGAGGATTTAAATTAATAATGGCGTGTACAAATGTATGAGTGTCGTGTCAGTTCGTCGCGTGCAATTTCGACTTATCTACATTTCGACTAATGTAAATTCGAGGCGTTTTATTATATTTATCCAATAATGAAAAATAAACAAAGACATTAAAAATGTTAGATATACATTGGTAAAATATTAAATTTTGAAAGCGTTTAAACGATGGCTATGAATAGTAATATTCAAGTTTCAGCGAATAACTAGTGATAGTGTGTTGGTGTTATGTCTAAAAAATAATGCGTAATGAACGTTTAACGATACAAATAGATACGGAAATTAAAGGTAAATTTTATGAGATTAATAGTTTTTAACTAACGGTCTCAATCCCAGACAATCCCCCTCTCCATCGTCTTAAACGACGTTGGTGTCGAGATCTTTTAAACTAAAAATGTGTTAGTTTAGCAGTCACGTCTATGGGTGCTATCACTGGATAGCTTCCCTGCTCGCCGTCATATTGTCCGTCATATTTTGCTATCATATTTGCTTATTGTATTTTTTTTTATAAACAAATTGTAAATGTTATTTTATTTTATATTTCAATAAAAAAAAAAAAAAAAAAACTATAAAATTAATATTAAATTATATATATATATATATATTATAAAATGTGTCAAAATGGTCTCGCATCGATTAAATACAACTTTTATCGATTTATTTTTTTTTATCGAATGATGATAGAATTAAATCATAAAACACGTTGATTATATATTCGTCTAAATGTTAACACGCCTCAAAATTTCATGTGTTCAATTGTCTCGCGTCCATTTGACGCGCGTCGAAATATCCGCTTCGAAATGACGTTCATTAAAATATATAGTTGAGAAAATGTATTAATAATTGTATTAAATTGTATTAATAATTAACTTGAACTTGAGGATGCTCAAGTAATTCTGGATAGTACTCGTAGTTATTCGTACATTTTTGATTAGTAGTCTAGCGAATAGATAGTCTTCATCTATTATTATCCATGCCATCGTACGCCATTAAATATATAACATATAAATAATACATATACTTTAAACATGTAACCTGCGAATAAAAATAAACACGTTTTATATAGTGAATCCAAACAATATGACACTTAGAAGGCGTCGAGACTCAGAGATTAAATATTGGGCAGTGGACACTTGTTACTTGTTATAGCGTCATCGAATTCCGTTTACCTTGGTGCGAGATGGATTATTTAGTGTATTAATCATTGCGTCATTAGAAAAACGATTCACTCTAGACCTCAGTTAAGCTAAAAACAGTTAAGAATATTGTTTATTCTTCTATTTCTTCATTGCTTTTAAGTTAATAATACTTAATAATACATAATTGTTTGCCTAATAATAGTTTTCAGTGTATTATAATATAAGTATGAATTGCTATTTTTATACTGTTTTAACAGAAATTAATTTACTATGTTATTTTACTAAAAATAATTATTAATATTAAGCATAGGTGAAATTTGTAAACTAGACTTAGGTGGGCTTAGCCCCCTCAGAAAAAATTATTGTTTTCACCTACAAGTAGGTGGAAAGTATCCTCGGATTTTAATGCTTAATGATTTAGTTCACTAAAGATTTTTAGTTCATTTCCATTAATTTAAATTAATAATCACATTTTTACATTAATTTTAACAAATCAATTAATAAACGTAGTTAAATAATATAGGTATAATTACTTTTATTTGTGTTTAATCCATTCAATTAGTATACAATCAAATTAACAATTGATAAGTAAAATTTAAGTATATACTTAATAATTAGATATTTATGTCCAGACCATGAGATATAATAGTTATAATTCAAAATAATTTATAATTTAATTAATGCAATACACTATATAATTAAATTTATATCATGTTAAAAATAAATACAGCAATAGAAAACAAAGTATATAATTTGTGTTACTTTTCTGTATAAAACAACTATTTAATAATAATAGGTACTTATAATAGATAATTTCATTCTACATAAGTATTGAAGGCCATGTTATCGTAACATTGTACCGTTTCCCGTTTTTATTCTTTATTTGATAACAGTTTAAAAAAGAAAACAACTCAAGTATGATATTTAGGTAGAAAGTAATTTGTGCTGTGACAAGCGAAAATGAGTACCTTATAAAACTGTATATGTTTTGTAGTGGCGAAATAATTATCAGAGTTATTTGATAATTGAAAATTATTAATAAAGTAATTGTTGGATGCAAGTTTAATAATGCTTACCTTAGGGCTCATTTACACGATGATAGAAAATGTAATAGTTGCTGTCACAATAGCGGCTATCGTAAAGGTGATAGTTTACCCTCAACGTGTAAACATTGAGATGTCACTATCTATCGCATTATTAACATATGATAGTACTATGACACTATCAAGAGAGACTTGATAATTGATAGTATTTTCAATAGAGTAACCTTTTTGGGTCTTCTGAGGCAAGTTCCTTTAACAATATTTGAGAAACACTAAGTTCATTTCTTCTTTGAATCCACTAACATCTATCTTGAATCTATGTTTTCACTTTTTTCAAACACTATTCAGCAACTTTCGCTTTTCTCGTAAAAATTAGGTATTATAGTTGATAATTAACCATAGAGAATTAGGTAACAAACACGGAATAGTGAAATATAATTATCACAATATTTGCAAAAAAAAAATACATCACTGTATAGACACCATATTATCGTGAGAAAACTATCAAAACGATTATCATAATAGTACTATCATCTTAGAGTACTTTTTCTTTTTAATTGAAAACCAAGCGGATGCTGTTTGTCATAATATTGCCGCTGAGTCCCCAAACCAAATCATAAGAGTATAAACGAACTTTTAGGTTGGTAATGAACAAGCAATGATTGTGTACGAATAGTGACCGACCAGCGGTCCATTGATAACCATTAATTAAGTACAGATTTTAGACGACGAAGTTTTCAAAAAATGTACATTTTTAATAAAAAAAACTATAAAAACTATAAAAAACAGTTTGTTTATGTGACGCATCATATTTAATTTTAGATTTTATCTAATTTTGTATTCATCAGATTCATAATAAGATTTCGTGAATCGGCTACCGGCCAATAACTGTTAAAATTGTTACCTATTGTTTATTATTATTTATTTAATGTGAAGGTTGACCTCATACACATTTATATATATAGTATGTATACTATAATAATTATCATTATTTCTGTAGTAACATATTTGTGCATTTTATAATCTACTCCCCTTTAGGATCATGATCTCCTTACTTATTTCTAATGTACTTAAATAAATTATTATTATTATTATTAATACTATTAATGGTTATACATTTTCAGAAAATATATTTTATATTCTTATTATCCCTTAATACCACCCAATTAACTTATAACCAACATATCGTTAATCTCGCGATCATAGTCATGGGTTTCGTACGTTTGACTAATAAACTGTTGTTTAGTTAATGTTAATATAGATAAAAATCTATATATATATATATATATATATACATAAATTTACATTCTACATTGCAAAAAAAATATAGTTAAATTTATCATTCAAACATTATACGTTAATTAAATTAATTAACTTATATTCGCACAATATAAAAAAATAAAATTCAACCAATAAGAATTATATAGACTGGAAAAAATATAAGTGATATATATTTGATCAGACACATGTGAACAAAGTTCTTATACAATAGATATACGATTTATATATTCGTTTAATAGAGCAAAATATAGATACATTTTAATCTGGTTCACAAAAAAATAGATTAGAACTTGCGTGTGTCTTTAACTAATACTGATAAAAATTGATAAATTACTTATAAAAGCTATTTTTAAATATCACCTCACTTCGATTTATCATCTAAGTCTATCATTTGAATAAAACACAACATATCAAACTGACTTTTCGTAAGAACAAAAATATGAGCTTCGTCCACAATATTCTGTATCGTAAACTGTCTTATGATAAATTACGCACAATAGAAAATAACTCCACATCTAATTTTCTGCTACTAGATTCTACTACACTTTTTAGTCACGATAAAATAAAAATTAGCGTGTTACATGGAAAGATCTTAGATATTAAATATGTATGAAATGTTAATGTATTAATATAAATAAAATAAATTGAATAATGAATTAGGAAAATATGTAATTTGGATAATAAATTATTTTTATAAGTAAATGTGTCTTAAACTTACTACTTTCTTCGTAAACAATTTTTTTTGACGAATTTATGGAAATTATTTTTGAATAAGAACAAAATAATAGTGTAATTTAACCTTTGTCAAATTGAAAAAAATTATCGATTAACAATGCAATGTGAATAAAATAAGTTGTGAGCGAATTCGTAATGTTAAATTAAATGTTTTACACTTTCTAATTACCTACCTATAAAATATAAATATTATAAACGTATGAATAAAAAGCGCATCGATTTTGTAGTAATAAAAAATTATTGTGTTTTTTCAATATATCTGAAAATAATTAAAAAGTTCTTACTTAGAATAATTCAATATTTATAAAATATTAGTTATATTATATTATACTATATTAGTTTTATTTCTATTATTTGATTTTATAAATCACCAGCGTTTTACAATTAATAGAAACGTCAAGGTCATAGAAATATCTAACTGTAGTATTTTTAACAAAAATCAGATACAATGGATAAATAATAATGTTATTAAACTTTAATTTTAAATAGTATAATAATAATTATTATAATTTGACATTTTTTAATGCATAATATATATGAAATATAAATTAGTTAGTTGGGTTAAACATTTCTGACAATAAGCTACAATTAAATGACCGTTTACATAATTTAATTACACAACTTTAATAATCTTTTTTGCTTAAGTCTTATTATTCTATAGTCATAATCAATAAAAAATTATTTATTACAATTTAAGTCACGTCACTTAACAATTATATTTCATAAACTTTTAAAGCAGGTATCTTATGTTGTCAGAACATTCATAACATTTTACATCTTACAAAAAATAATTAAATTAAGGTAGATATCACATAGATATTTTATTTTTGTTTTTTAATTTAAATAGTTGTGTAACTTATATATGTATGATATTAAAAGTGATCATTAAAATATATATATAGTATTAGAAATAATTAGTGAAGTTTTTCAATATTTACCCAGAGTTCCTATTCTTGTACTATAATTTTACCTACAATGTTTTTAGGTCTTCTAAGTTAAATCTTAATATTGCTGATTTGATTAAATTAAATCTAACTAAATATTTGTTTAATTTTTTTATTATATTTTTTAAAAATAGTTCATTTCTTAAAAAATATATATATATAATAACTATGAAGGACCATTTTTTTATTTTACTTAAGTGTTTACTATAAAAAAAATAAAAACATCTTTCTTTTAAACATTATTTACCTTCATTATTTTACATTTTTTAAAGTTCTACAGTTACCGCCGTTGTTACAATTTTTCCGGCGGAAAATAATATTCAAGCCAGCTATAATAATTCGTTTAACCTAAAAAGATTTCCTATAGAGCAATTAGTATACTGGAAAATACATATTTTATAAACATTTTGTTAATATTTTAGTGAGTTTATTACTTAGAATTCAATGTCTTTCCTTTCATCTTTGATTAAATTTCAAAAGGTCTATTTAATCGTGTACACCGTAGTACACAATGTACCATGTAGGTACGTACGCGCGCGCATTCATTGTAAATAATTATTGTGGTAGAACATTAATACAAATAAACGTCTGGAAAATTATTAGTTATTACGATACAACACACTCCGTCCCTTGTAAAACAAAATACAATCCATAGACAACGTATACTGCGCAAACACACGCGTCTATATATATACGTACACACACTACATTTATAATATTATATAAAATAAATACGAACGTTACATGTAAATAAACGAAATCGCATTTAACATCGTGTGATGTTGAAAAAAAAATATTCGTGTTTGTTGTGGAAAAACTCGTAAAAAAAGGGCTACGTGCACAAATTTAATATTTACATAAGACTCTTTTTAATATTTATAAACAGAAACCGAGTGTCTGATACTACGCTGAAAAGTACACGTACTTTATTTTATGCTATGAATATAAAATATTATTATCAATTAATGCACTATTATTGATAACGGATGAAGACTATTACATTTCTCAGCGATGCATCATAACAATAATTCGCAATAATAATATAATAATATAAGTCTACATTGTTATACAGCGACTTACACTACGCAGTTTCACGAAGAATTTAAAAATTACCAAAGACGAAGATTTTATTAGACACCATCACTCTATCACTATTTTATTAACTCGTTCACATTACGTGTTACTATTATTCGTTCCAATCACTCAATATATGCAAACGTCCATAGACTTTTAATTATATTTAAATATTTTTTTATTATTATTAATATTAATTAAAATATTTTTACTTTTAAATTCCTCGGAACGTGACAGTGTTTTTTATATTTTTTGGAGAGTAATATATCACGTCGTATTGTAAAAAATAAAAAAAATGGTGTTCTGCCCTACAACTGTCCTCGCGATGTAGCTACGCTATTGAAATCATAAATTAATCATTGCACGTAGTTATAACGGGTAGTATAAGTAATACATATTTGTATAAACGCATGTGATGACGTCATGCAGCGGAAGTGAAAAAAATAGCAAGAACATGAAAATCTCCAAACAGTGGACGTTTCTACACGCGTAAAATCACATATGTTTAATAAAATAATTTTTGAACTTTGACTCCTATCAACGGACACTCTGTATACGTATCTTATTGTGGACGCCAAAAACAGCAAGAACTGGTTTCAAATCTATAGTTAGAACTTCCCACTAACGTACGTAGGCATCATCTACACAATTAAAAGTGAAAATGTACTACCTGCCATTTACTGCTTATTGAAGTATTGAATGGTCTTTGCATGAAATGTAATTAAAATATTTTGGTAGTATGTATTTTTACAAAATATATAGCACTTGAACTTCTGAATTTAACTACCATACATGTGAACCTATTATATAAGTAGTACAAACTGCACATTATACATTTCAAACATAATGTAAAGATTATCCTTTACCGAATTATGTATAAAATTGAAATATTATAGTAATATTTACAATAAAATGTAGATATTGGCTTCGTAACTTGGTACTAGTGTAAGTTAACAAATAATAAACTTTTCAATGTTAAAAATATGGTTCGACTATTTTTTATTTAAACTACACTTCCTTTAAATGATTTATTTGATTTGTTCAAATTGTGTAACAATGTACGTCTACCATCCAAGAATCACTGATGTCCATTGTTGGGAGGTTTTTTCTGTTTTACAGCTAACACGAGAATATATTATAGTGTATGATACATAATATTTTTGATATGAAATATGATGATAACTGTGATTTATTTTGGTTTTGTTAAAAAATAAATAAATATACAAATATTCAAGTATTACATTATTAATTTGAATTACCTATCTTCTGTAAGTTAGACTTGACGCGGACCCGGCGACGACTGTTCACCACAACGGACGCCGCCGATCGTATTTATAGTCTTCTAATCAGCCGATAGTTCGCGGATCACGATACCGACGCGTCACAGCCCGCACCTTCCTTAAGGAACGGGGAGAGCGGGGCATCGGCACCGCCGAAGGCAAGTGTCGTCGGAACGACGGACTGTTGTTCGTCAACTTTTGGTACGTTCGCATCGCCACTCTAACGCACATCACCCCACGTACGACATCGAAGAACTACGACTTTCGCTGTCATATTGATTGGCTTATTTTATTATTATTATTCTCGTGCGTTCTCGACGAGACTATTGTGATTATTATTATTCGTGCGATCGTTTTCGTAAAATAAACGGCTCCTTAGCCATTACCATCACACTTCTATCGTGTCAGTGATTATTATTATTATTATTGTGTGTCGTGTCACCAATTGGTTCGCGACAATTTGGCTCCCCGGCGGGGAATCGAACCCCGGTTTCCCGCGTGACAGGCGGGGATACTTACCACTATACTACCGAGGACGACCTGACTTATATAACTACGTAAAATAAGCAGGGCGTGTGGTAAAAGCAAGCGAAAATTTGACTTACCCTTTTCGCTGACCGGTTCAATCCATCCGGGGAGCCAACAGACTTGTAACAAAGATAGAGAGTTAGAGATAATAAATTCAATTTTGAGATGTACAGTCAAGGCCGTATCTGGGGGGTCCAGACACCCTGAACCCTCCTTCCCCCGAAATGTCTTCAATATTTGAGGAATGTATAAAATAATTATTTATTTTTAATACCAACATAAATATTTTCAGTCAAAAACGACTTAAACTCCAATTAATCATTGACTGCTTTTAATTTTATATCATAATACCACATGAAAATATGATATTAATTTTAATAAAAGAAGATAAAATCTTTTTCTGTCTTATTTTTAACCAAATATCAAAAGTTAAAATCTAAATTCAATAAAATTACATTGAATATGTTTTGGACCCCACCCAAAAAAATGTCTAGATACGGCCTTGTGTACAGTTATATACATTATATTTTGAAAAAAGACACAGACATATAAATAATAGTATTTTTAAAAGGTAGGCACAACCATTGATAGAGTTAAAAAATAAACACAAATTCATATACAATTTGAAGTATTTAGTTATATACACAGGGCCGTATTCAGTACAGGGCAAGGGGGCATGGGCCAGGGGTGCAATTCTTAAAGGGGCGCAAATTTCAACATTATTTATGTAATATTTTTCATGAAATATGAAAAAGATGTAGTTAAAACAATTAAATTTGATAATTTCATTGATAAATTTGCCTCAATAAAATCAAGAAAAGTACCATTGTAATATTGTATTAAAATGAATTTAAAATTATGTAACACAATTGTATAACAGATTATTGAAGAAAATTACATGTTTTTATAATTTATTGATTGTTGCAAATACAGTGATTCGCCAAGGGCATCACCAGACCTCAATACGGCCCTGTACATACATTATACATATATTACACAAATTTAAAAGAAGAGCACTGACATAGATAAAGTTAAACTAAAATTAGATTTTCAGAGATAAAAATCACCATTCTATAATAATTCTTTTAATATTTATATATATATATATTCTTTTTAATATGAAAAGATCTAGAACTGTAATAATAGGGTCTAAGGTAATCAACAAATATTTTTCCAAGTTATTTTTAAATGATAATAATTTAGCGTCTATTGATTGAATGGCTCTTTTATTATTTATTAATTTTTTATTCATCCAATTATTAAAGTTTTTCACCATCCACATTCTAGACAATTTTAAATATATTAATAACTATAATTTAATTATGAAAATTTCCGTAAATCGAATTTTTATAGTCAATTAATACCTAACCTAACCTGTACACTTAATAAGTGGTATGAGATACGAAAAAATTTAGTTCTATAAAATGTATAGAAAATTTAATTTACTTTAGTATAATATATATTATATAATTTAAAAAAATGACGACATTTTAATGTTTAACAAAATAATTACAAACGTTTTGAAAAATATCGTAAATATTGAAAAATTTATAAAATTCAAATCGGCACAGGTTAACTTTATCTAACTGATCTAAAACTTTTCGCAGTTTATTTTTATATATGCACGCATACATTTAGTGATTAGAACCAACAACATTTTGAAATCAATTATTAATTTTTCATCATATTTAGTATTATCATTAATTATATAGATATGATATAGAATATATATGTCAATATACGTATGTTGATATATCTGTCAATAATAAACTCAAAAACTACTAAATGGACTTTTACATGGTTTTTACAAAACGGTCATCGTTGGTCCGTAGAAAGTTGAAAGCCATTTAATCCTTCCAAAAACTGGTTATTAGGTATTTTTAGTACCACGGTAACATTTATGAAAAAAAAAACCAATGACCTTTGATGGTTTTCCGTACACATATACTCTAGATTAAATGCATGTCGTTAATTTTTATATTTACAGGCGTAAATAGATAAATACAGGCAAGGCAATAATGTCTAGTGAAATCTGGAAATAATAAAGCGTTGTCAAGTGATGTAGTAAAAAACTGTTAATAATTAACGATAAATGATGAATTGATTAATCAGTTAAAAAAAAATTACATAAAACTCGTTTTTGCGTATTTAACAACAATAACGTACTAATTAACGTTGTTAGTATTCAGATTTCAAAACGATTTTCCGTGTCCAGTGTACAGTTGTAACATAATTATTCGTCATCGCGATAATAATGATCGAATGAAACGAGTACAGTAAACAATAATGCGAAAACGCGACGACGACGGATGTGAAACGCAATACGTTTCCTTTTAGACTCCGGGAAACGGTCCGCGGACCAACCCGAAAACCACGCGGTCAGAGACGTGGTACGTAACAGAAACGGCGGGCAATCGGGTTGTGGCTGGAGGAAACGCGTTGCGGGTAGACGAGGAGAAAAATCGGTGCACACGTGTGACGCGCGCGGAAAAAAAAAAAAATAAGAAACGCAAATGATTTTCGAAACGATGACAATCGACGACGGTGTGGGGGGGGGGCCCGTAGCCGTAGCGTAGAATAATATTGTTGACGCGCGGCCGTAGGGGTCGGCGCGGCGGTGGTCGTTTAGCAGCGACGGGCGACGTTCCGCGAATGAGCTTTTTACCGACGGCGGCAACCGTCGAGCGCCGTCGGCCGCGGCCGTGCACACACGCGCAAGGGTTAAGCGCGCACACCGACGCACACGCACGTAGTAGAGCCAGTGCTGTATCGGCTTCACCCGCGGTGCATGTCGCGTTCCCCTAGCACACGTCGTCGTTTGTCCGCGATACGATCGGTAACGGATAAAATATTATTCCGATAGGTAATCGGTGTTTTAACGATAACAGTGATAATAATAATTTTTGTCGCCGCCGCTTTATCGTTTCGGTTTTCTCGGCAGTTTTTTTTTTTTTTTTATTTACGTTTTTCCCGTCATAATATTTATTAGCGCGTCTACGAGACCGACGAACGAGCGATTATGATACGAATATAATATACGTATAGTAACGAGTTCTATCCGTCGTACTGCTGCTCACATTACGATACACAAGTCTGGTCGCGCGTGTCGTTCCGGAAATCCGCGCCTATAATATTGTGTGCGTACGCGAAAACCGTTTCCCCCCCCACCACTCGTGAAATAATGTCCAATGTGAGTTTTTGCTGTTGTTACAAACAGGCGGACGTGATGAAGTGCGTGGACACCATTGTGGACAAGTGTACGGACCCGGGATGTGAGTATTTAATTCTTCCAGTGTTACTCTTTAAAAATAAACAAAAGTTATCATTATTGTTTTTGCTTTTTTTTTTTTTGTATTCTCGTGCTTTTGACTACGAAGAGTAATTATAGTGTCCGGTATTATTTACAAAAGCCTAATGCGCTCGAAAAAAGATGTTTTGAACAAGGAGGAAATTAACCTTTTCCTTTAAATGTCATTCCTTTTATGGGAACACATACCCCATTAATTAATCACGGGCAGTTCATAAACCTTGTTATAGACACTTACAGTGTCTCACGCTGCTAAAATCTCACATTGTTCTAAATCATCAATGTGTAAACACTTGAATAAGTCTTTTGATTGGAAATCTAACTTGACGAACTGTACGACTTAAGTTCTTTTTCTATTTTCATATTTTAAACTTACCGCTTATTTATTACACATTATAACAGCACACGAACGTGGATGATTAAATTAAAAAACCAATTCCGTTTGAACTCAACATACATAGTTCTAGTTTGCGATGATTGCTAAGGGTAGATATGTTAAAAACGACATTCGTAGCTTATAAACTATGATACGTTTTTCTAAGTTCCGCCAGTCTTATGCCCCGATCCAAAATTTAAATTTCAAACCGACGTAGGTAATAAATAACTTATTAATCTCAATGTGTGACGAAAGCTCAACATTTTTAACTGAAGTCTTGTCCTTCAAATTAATATTTTCGCAGTTGAGGTACCAAATTAATGACAGTCTGGCACCCTTAATTCAAAACTTTTAACTTTTGATAAACTCCTATACTATAGAGCCAAAACTTTAAACGAAGTCAACCAAGTCTGATACAAAAAAATGAATCTTCACAAGTGGTCGATAGTTAATACAACTCTTAATGTTATCGTTGTTAGTTCAAAATATTTGGGTAAACAAGTTTTCTTACTGTCTTTGGAATTTCATTCGTATTAAAATAAATCTAAAATAAAATAAGTCTTTATTGTTATACAAATTAATGAAACGGTTATAACATTAATATCATCGGCAATATTTTGGATAAGAGAACTAATAGCTCGTTATTAGAACAATGTAAAATTTTAATGGTTGAAGAATTGATTTATTTAATAAAAGCAAACATTCCTAACTTAGGGATTACAACTGAGTCGAACAGGTCTAATCTTACCGATTTATTATAGGGTAGGGAACTTTTAGTGGTCTAAAGCTTTGTTTGAAATTTATAAGATAAATGGAGATCCCTGATAAGTGTGCGGTGTATATACCTACGAGATATTTATTTGATTTTGGAGATCAAATCATGTTTTGTCTTCAAACATGAGAGTCTGAAGAAAGAAGTAGAATAACATTTGTAATTAATAATATATTAATATAAAATACATATTATACATAATTTTATTACAATGCCTACAATTTAAATTAAATTTAAATCTTAAATAACTTCTATTACAATTATTAGATGATTAGGTTCAAGCTAAGATAAATATATTAAAATTGAATTGATTTTAATTAAAATTACATTACAAACTATCATATTTTTCTCGAAGTCGATTCCATGTCTTCACTAAGCTGAACTTCTTGTTTAAAGTTTTATTTATATGATTTATTCGTTTAAAATATTTTAAAGTTTTAAACAGAATTCGTACAAACTTATACTTTACGTATTTATTTTGATTTATTCCTACATTAATTTAAAAATTGGTTTACTATTTGTGTATACCCAGAAGGCATAAAAGTGCAAATACATGTTTGTTGAAATAATATTATACTGAATAAAATAAATATATTTACTATTAACTATTTGGTACTACGTTTGGCTTATGAATAATGTTTTTGTGACTATATAAAAAGAATTTTATTTCACAAGTACATCAGTAATTATTTAACATACGGTTAATAAGACAGTGAGAGTAGCAGCTTAAATACAATTAGTATCATAATTTAATATAGTGTCCTTTTTACTACTGTAATGCAAAGTATATTATATTCAATTAAGAATATAGTTTATAACTAAAACCAACATTTAAATTTAAATTTATATTGAATATTAAATAAATAGGTACCCTATTTATTTAGGCTATGAAAACAAATTACAAACATATTTGTATCCATTTTAATTAATTAATGTTAATAGCTCTTTCAGGATATTACTGTAGGATAATAATTATACCTTCTACCTTCAGTATCGATCAATATTTCTTCAGCTTTAGAATAAACATTTAAATTCTGTTGCCCTCAAATGAATGTTTCAAAGATTTCTTTATAGATAAAAAATAACGGTTACATTACGCAGATGCAATTGTGCTATAGAATAGAGACAACAATGTTTAAAAAATACCTAATATTTAGTTATAAATATTTTCCATTTGACGTTTAATACATCGGTACAATATACTAATTGTAAATTGATATTGCGTTTGACAATAGATATTTTATTAAATTTTCGCGTCTTGAATAAATACTCGTTCATGTTAATCAATAATTAATAAATATGTACGGATAATAACAGCAAACCGTTTGTACCCGTATATAAATATAGGCCAAGGACGAGACTAACGAGTATTATGGTTATCGCATTAAAATATTAGACTGATTTCCAGTATCTGAATACGCGTATTTGAATAATTATCAATTTTCGGTCCTTAACAATAAGGAACCCATGGGTTGTTAGTTTTTGCAAACATTTACAACAGCCAAATGAAAGACTAAAAACCGTGACGACTACGATTGGCAGTAAACAAGAACTTTTGTCGCTTTATAATATGATGTGCATCTTATTATGTGTATGACTGAACTATTAAGTTGAAATTCTTTGGGATAAACAGGATAAAAAAATGTATTAATCATCAAGCTTCTTTTATATACAAGAACAACATGATGTATTTTATACACACTTCTATTAAAAAATATTTCGAATAATTTCATTTTATTCGACACTGGAATATATCTCATCGATTTCTATTGTGAATATTGTTAAAATTAATTTAAAAAACAAATCCATATTACCATATATAACCACATCCAACATTCATATTTTGTCAAAAACGACCGTAATAACTGTCAAAAACATTATATATTACAATAAGCTTGCAAAAAATTTGAAAACAGTTTTAGAATATTTAACATTTCTACTTTACCTCAATTTAAACATTTTTTCAATATTAGTAATTTTTTAAGAATAATAAATTAAGTTCTTTAATACTGAAAAAATGTTAATAGCAAATACGAGTATGTTGTGTTTAAAATAAGTGTACATAATCGTATATACTACAATTAATAGTTTTCCTTAAATGTTTTTTAAAAATATGCATAGGTACCCATAGTAAATGTGATAAGTCGTAATTTTTTTACGGACCATTACCATAATGTTTTATGATCAATCTTGAAAGAACAACATAAGCAATAAATAAAAATATTCGGGCTACCGAACTTCAATATTTATTAAAAAAAATTGCAATTACATATAATAAATACGTTTTAATTGTTTCTATATTTTATATACAACGTTGATACAATGTCTCAAAATGTATCAGATCAATACTGTTGTAAATGTAGATGAAAATAAACATCCGGTTGAAACTTATTCTACATGAAAATTTTTTGTATTGCATCTACTGAAATCAGAACTCAGAATTTCAGACCTGTACATTTAAAATGATTCCATAATTAATTTTCCATTGGATTTCAACGGACTTTCTTTCGAATAATTTTAGTATTCTTTCGAATAATTTTAGTATATTGGCGATTGATTTAAATAATATCCATGTTTCTGCTCCATATCAACACGAAGGCTTAATGAAAGTGTTGTACACATTTCTCAATCCCAGGGTAAACATATGTACGTGTGAACAATGGTGTATCCAGGATTCATTTAACGGGGGTGTTTTAAAATTTAATAGACTTATAGTAAGTGGGGGTTGTGCCCTTCCCTACTCCTAACATTTATAAATACCATGCATTTATATAAATTATTATATTAATGAAAATGATTATATTTACATATACCTACGTTTAGTTAAATTATGCTGTAATTAAGTTTGCAATTTGGTGAAATACCATAAAATGCGGTCGATGGGTGTTGTTACAATACCCATATCAACCCCCCTAAAT
Organism: Sipha flava; assembly: GCF_003268045.1. Taxonomy (NCBI): domain Eukaryota; kingdom Metazoa; phylum Arthropoda; class Insecta; order Hemiptera; family Aphididae; genus Sipha; species Sipha flava. The sequence goes on from NW_020271729.1 coordinate 1,427,557, forward strand.
ACGCCCCTGCGTGTGGATAAACTTTCAACAATGTTGTGGCGCATGTAGAAATTGAATAGGTCTATCCAAAAGAAAAATTAAAGCCACGCGATTTGTGTAAAATAAAATTATTTTTATATTTCGTCTCCCGGTTGGCGATAACATGACTAAGTTGCTAAGTTAAATACATTTGTTCGAGTCTTCCACCGACAAAAAAAAAATCATAATTTTACGATAAAAATCGAAGAACAACAGTTTCTTAGCGGTACCGATTGCAGAGTATACGGAAAAATTAAGATGACGGTCACGTTAAAGTACGGAGTGTATAAATTTCCTTTAGAATAAATATTATGTCTACTGAGTGCCATTTCGACAGAATTCATGAAAAATACAATATACGCTGCTGTAAACGCTGTGGCGGTTTACTTATCCGCAGGAGCCAAATCGAGTAGTGAAGAATCGGATGTACAAAGTTTTTATGGTTTTTTTTTTTATGCATTTCGTCCATTTGATATTTTACACTCGTATAGTGACAATAAACTCTATATACGTTGTTTATTTAAACGTTTACCATCTTATTCTAGTATGTCGCAGGTATACAGCCAACAGTGATATAGTGTATAATAGCGTTGCCATAGCAACAATAATATAATAGACAAAAAGAATAACAAATGGAAGCGTGATTTCATTTGCACACAAGGATATCAGGATGTCTACTCGTAGAATCATCATGGTTGATTGAAGAAAACAATACTAACGAGTGGTTATAATATATTATATTTGAACATCCCTGAAATATCAGATTTTCTTTTTTCAAGATATGGAATATGATAAATATTATTTTGAATAAATGTACGAATATATAAATATATTGAAAATCACAGGGTGCAAGTGCAAGTATACCTACCACGTAAACGTCATGGCCTAAAGTTGTGTGTAGTAGCTAATATGAAGTGTGCAGTAGCAAATTTAAAAGTGTACAGCACTTTTTTCGGTTTTATACATTTTTATTTAATTAATATTTATTATTGAAAGTTTATTTTTATTAATTTATTGTTTAACATTATAATAAACTTAAATCAACTTTCCAAGAGTAGAAGATTGTTTTAGATTATGTTTATTATAACTAATTATTAATAAATACCAAAATGAAATATGCAACAGTCATATGTAAACTACTATGTTCATTATATTAAAATATCTTTGTATGAAGAATTTGGTGTATAGTAGCAATATGCTCAAATTTTAGGCACTAACACACGCAATAGCGTATTTTTACTTTTTTTATTGTGAGGAGGATGTACAGTATTCTAAAAATTAATTGATTTTATAAAATTATAAAAAATATCCATAAAGTATGAATTAATAGTTATACTACCAACTCTATTATTATAAATTCAAATGAAGAGTTATTTACAACACGATATACCAACATAGTAAAATAATATTCTTTTTATCTGTACCTTCGTATCAAATTATAACTTTTGAATCTTTTCTGGAAGTGGTCGAGACCCGAGAACCCCCTCCCCCACCGAAAATACACCTTCGGGAATACGTATTTATATAGAATATTTTTTAGTTGCTTATAAAAATATTGGTGAACATGCAACCACCTTTATATCACTTTTGTGAGTTTTTTAAAATCAGACTGTCAATTGTCAAGTGTCAAGAACACTTAAGTATCACATTTGTGAAATTTATTTAAATTTGAACTATTTTTCATAATTTTTTTGTGATATCATATGCAAAATAATCTTTTTTTGTGAAATTTAAGTAGGTATAGAATATAGTATAAATAATACAATTTTTGGATTCTTTGTATAATTTCAAAATTGTTGCAGTTATCATATTAATTTCAAACATTTAATTGATGAAATCAGTTTGGGCTATATATTTTGAAGTTTGCATTATTAAGTGGTATTTTACACATTTGAATCATATTGCCTTACTTTATATAAAGATGTATACGTATATATATATATATATGTCTTAGCATTAAGGTGACTTAACTGCAAGTATTCCTTCAAGCCTAATTCAAATTATTTTTTTTTTTATATTAAAATGTACATCTAAACCACATAATATTGAAATGAGATTCAACAAAGATCTACTAAAAATGTTTAATCTCACTACACTTGAACTCTACTAAAAATTTTAATATTTTATATAAATATCTAAAGTCAATATTATCGAATAATCATTTTTTTTATATAATATATAAACAAATAAAATAAAATATACATATTACATATTATGTGATCAATAACAACAATAATCTTAATTTTTAAAAGTATTTATATTTGTTCGATTTTTAACCAGGGGAACAAAATTATATAAACTATAGCGGTAGTAGGTACCTAGTTTTATTAAATCACATCAATAATATTTCAAGATTAAGATAAGAATAACATACAGTGAAACCTCGATTATCCGGGGTAATGATGGGGAGGGGGTCACACTGATAAATGAAAATCACGGTTAATCGAGACTTTTAATAATAATGAAATTTTTTATTTAATTTTAATTAGAAATACATAGGTACAATTTTATAATAAAGAAATTTTAAAAATTTGATTCAATTATAATTAGAAATATACATAATATACATACAATAATTTTATACAACAAGTTATTAGGGCTTAAAATATGAAGTTATCAGTCTTTGTTTTTTTTGGTTTGAAATAATTTTCCTTACTTCACTTCTAATTTTTCTTAAGCCAATAATGTTGGCTTAACCACACGTTACGTTCGGCGATAGCAAAGGAAAAAAGCAAACTGAAGGTGACTCGATAAATATAATAATCGATGTACATACAATATTGCTTATCTTCATATTATTATCGTTAAAAATGTCATTAATATAATTGTCGATATCGTGTATTATGTAATATAAAATGTTCGTTTATAACTACATATATACATATCTACAGTCCATACTTATTTTTAAATTTTTGGAAGAGTGAGCACGGTTAATCGCAAACACGGATAATCGAGTCACGAATAATCGAGGTTCTACTGTAATTTTAATTTAATTCAGGAAAATAATTATTATGATTTTTCATGTTAGCGTGATTGCTTCGAGTTCAGGGGTGGATTAAAAAGAGGTTTAGGAGGTCAGCTGACTGACAATTAATATTTGTTGACAAAATTGGCCTCTTTGAAGACTTCCTATATTTTTTTAGTGTGCCGACTATAAATTGAAGTTATAACTAAACTGGCATATGTCCCAGTTTCCAGCCCCCCCCCCCAAAAAATAATACCACTGGACCACTGGTTTAATTGTATAGTAAAATAAAACATCTTTACGTCAGACCTCATCTAAGATTCCATAAAAAAAGATAAATGTTTATAATGATTACATTCAGTAAACAATTAAAATATTAACAATTAATAAAGAATATATATGGTAATAATATATAGTAATAAATAACTATGAATACCTATCTAGGTATATTGTACATAATCTAATGTATTAAACAACAGTATTTATAGCTTTGTATAAATTGATAAAATATATATTAAAATACATTTTGGTAAATTAAAGTAATTATTATTTATTGATATTTTAAATAGAATAAATGAAGGAAGTGTAAGATGCATGATTATAAAATATTTTTTTGGTCATTTTTGATTACCCAGAAAAACTCAGAAGTCGATTACAAGTCTTTAAAAGTTGGCCACTCCTGCTATAAACCACTCAAGGGACACGAAGATAATGATAAATATACCACCCTAAATACGAGTATCTTATACGTGAAGCCATGTTTTAGCATATACTAGTTTAATAAACTTTTCAACTGCGTCAAATGTATATTTTAATCATCGGTGTATTTAGCGTTATTGCCTTATTGCAGTGACGTAATGATGGGGGGGGGGGGGCGCCCCGGGCGTAACTTTTTAGGGGGCGGTAAAATTTCACAGTAAATAATAAAATATATTTTGTAAATATTTGAACCATTTCATATTTTTAACAAAACTATAAATTCGGGCCGAATGAAAAGAGCACGGAATTTTTCATTACTTATTCTGTGACGAATTCAGAAATTCCCTTTCTTTGAATGATATTTTGTGCTTGGATTCTTTATGACTTATAATCAGCGAGAATTACTTTTATTACATATATATTAAGTTCAATTATGTTTATTACGTCTCTTTAAGAAAGTACGTATGTTGTTCAAGCTTTAATTTATTTAAATCCGGTCATGTACGAGTATTACACTCGCATACTTAGGGTTCTGAACAAATATTTACGGTTTTCAGATTTTTGCCTAAAATAGATGTGGTGTAAAATATGATATACCTAGTATACCTAGTAATTGAAAAGTTCGATAATTTCTTTAGTAACTCTAACTTTTATCATTACAATTTTTTTTTTATTTTAGCATGAAAAATGAAAAGAATAAAAGAAATTGGGGCGGAATAAGATAGTTATAATAAGTATAAGTATCTATAAGTAGGTTCTATTTCCTATTTAAATTAGGGTTCACCTCGACGATCGCATGGTTAAATAATACCTTTATTCATAGGCGCAACTAAGGTAAAATATCTGGGGGGGCTACAGCCCTCCAATCAAAGCTTAAAATAATCTATAGATCACCCTTACTCTTATATACCATGTTAATATAGGTATTTTAGTTGGATTTACTACAATGTGTCTTTTTGTATATGATACTATTGTGAGTTTAGTTTTCTGTATGCAGTATGCCATGTATAACATGGAATATTTATGGGGGGCTAATCCCCCTAGCCTTCCCCTAGTTGTGCCTATGTCTTTGTACCTGTTATATCAATGGTTGAAGTAAGAATTTTTGTATTAATAAACGTGATTGTTAAACAAATAAACTTTTATATTTAAAATTTAATCTGTATAATTCAAAATAATGATAACTGTTCTTGCCGAAAAGTTCTCTAGAATTAATGTGTATAATGTATAGTATACATTAAATTGAAATACTTAATTAAGAGGGTTGCAAAATTGTCTTCTGCCCCGGGCAGCCGATACTCACACTACGCCACTGCCTTATTGAAATAATAATAAACTATAAATAAATAAGTCAAATAATGTGATTTTATTAACGGTATTAATGATCATATTTAGTACATGATTTTTAAATAAGTATCTGCGTAACATTCAGAAATTGAATGGCTGTGGCTAAAGCTACGGTTATCTAAATAGTTATTGTTGCATCAACTGCAATACCTAAGATATAAAAATTATTTTTATAAATAAAATTGAGATTTTACAAATTACTTATTCAATTTTAGAATTATTTCTTCATATATTTTTGATTAAATATAATAAACCTGCATAGTACATTTCTTATATTATATTATTATTATATTATCATATTATTATACACTTTGGTTACCAAGTTTACCTGTATGTAAAAAAAAAAAAAGGGAAAAATGTATTTTGCCTAAACTTACAAAAAATGAACTTCCTAGTAATTTTTAAATATTTTAATCATTTTAACGTATATTTTTAATTAATATTAACAATTTATAATACATAATTTTAAGAAAAAAATTTTTTTTACATTCCTTTCGTTCACGTAATTTTTGAATGATTGGTTTTAGAAATTTATAAAGGTTTAATATTGATTTTATCAATTAATATTGATGCTCTGTTTTATACTTCCAATTTCTCGAGAACAATAACAAAATTAATTTGTTTACAGTTGTCTGTATTTATGAGTATTGTACGAGGAAAATTGCTGATTGTTTTATGTGATTCGGTGATTATTAAACTACAGCGAATCATCTTGAACTTATCGTTATCGGTAATTTTCGAACACTATTCTTCAGATTTTTTAAGGGAAACTGTTATTTATGTATTTTATCACATAGATGCAATAAAAAAAATAATGTTTTTATTTTTTGTCCATTTACCTAATTTCTTGTAGAGTTAATAATATTAAAATGGGGGAATTAAAAATGTAAAACAAAACCATCTTCGAAAAATGAGACTAATTAAATGTTCTTATTCGAAATTGGTTATTACTAGAGCATATGATGTTTACAACAGAGGTAATCCCGTTTTTAATGATATGAATCATCAAACTAAACCAATTATTGTAATTTGTGATTCTTTAAAAATACTTCTAAAATAGTATCCAAAACAAGATTTATTTTCTTAAAAATATAACCCTCATATATATATTCAAGTATTCTACGAAGAATTTATAAGCTTTCTGTATTCTCAGTGTAGATTGAACTTTGACTTTAAACTTTAGAACTAAAAAAAAAGATGAAATATTTTATACTTTACGTAATAAATATTTTATTTCATGTGAGTCATAAGTATATCAAGGCGTAAACAATAGCTGCATAATTTTAAAGCTGAACGATTTAAAATAAATATTTGTTCATCTTCTTTTCTGAAATAGTGGATTAATCAGCGGGAATAATCTGCAATATACAGTGTATAAACTCTAATTGAGAACATTCAATATCTTTGCGTAGAGATTGTTTAGCTATCAAAATTCATTAAAAATTCAGAGGAAAAATTTAAGTGATCAAGTATGCGGTTGCCATTTATGAAAAAAGATTACTTTCTAATTTCCAAAAAATCATCTATAAAATGTTTGTAATTTCAACACTTTTGAAATACATTGTCTCCACGTTACGATGAATAAGATTACATTTATACAATAAATGCATTTAATAGTACACTATTGTTATTAATGGTATTAATAATTATTAATGTGAGCAATTCGTAATAATAAAAATGTTATAGTGTTCAAAGAGGTTTTTATCAATTTTGTCATGTTTAAAATTGATATGAACAAACTGTATATTGTTGATATAAGTATAAAAACTATATAGTTCGAATTTAAATTAAGTATGTACTTAATAATTGTCATTTATAAACTAAATATGAAAAAATAAAGTTTTGTTCGAAGTGGAGACCACAATGATGTCGTAAAAATAAATTCCTTCGAGCAATTTAGCATTATACAAATATTATAAAACCAACGTTTTTCTTTTTCAACATTGTGAATAATTTACTCGACATTTTATATTTTAAAAGTTTAGGTTTATACATTTATTTTTATTATTTTTGTATTTTATTTTTTTATGTAGTTTTGGTGTTGTCATTTTGTTTTATAAATCTCTTTTGGTTTTGAACGTTCTTTCTTGTCAGTTTTAATATTATAGGCTTAAAGGCTTTATAGTACTGTATAAATATAGTAGTGTTGAAAATTGCAAGGCAATTATATACGCGTTAAAAATGAACATTGTAAAATTATATGGATATCGTTTACGTTTCGATTGAAAACTGTTTTATAAAGATATTTAAAATAATACTATTTACCGACCATAAATTATTTCGATGTAATTTAATACAATTATTGATTCATTTAATTTTTGGAAATAATACATTCATTATAAGACCACGTAAATGTATTTGTTTATTAAAATTGAAAATATAAATTAATTTTTATAATACAATGATTGTGTTTTTCTGTTAATTTTTAATTTTCAAACCAAAATATACCACATGGTATAAAGTATTATGACCGCATTAAAAAAAAAAAAAAAATTAAATATCCCAATATACACTATTCGATCCGTCTGGTCATAAAGTGGTAACCGGAATTTTATAATATATGATCTATATTCAAACAAATTGTTATTAGATAATTAATTATATAAATTGTTTTAATAACACGATATTCGATGCATGCGATCATATCACTTATTATATCATATCATTGCATAAAGAATGAGTAATAAATTAATAATATTCGTGGATTCTTCCGATACGGAGTCTAAAATTGTAAATATCGAAACCAGACAAGCAAGAAAAAGGGCAATTTTATTTGTTCTACCTACGTATTATATATACGTATACTAAGTTACATACACTATATATAGAATATAGTAAAAATTAAAGATCATAAATCAGCAAACATGTAAGTGGTATCAATTGTTTGAATGTGTTAACGATTTTTTCCGAGTAATTAGTTAGAATAACAATGATAGATTTCACTAGCACAGTCAAATACACTTGAGAAAATATTTAATTCCTCAATGTTATTCGTTTTTCTTTTTTAATATCATACATACGAGTATTATATTTACATTATGATTCTATAATTATACTTGTATAAAAAGCTAGTTAACACTAAACGTCTTATAATGATTAAGAATAACATTTATAATTTATTCTTACACAGGTAATTCGTTTACGAATGAATTTCATTTTTTTTTAGCTTTTTCTTTTTTTTAGTAGTATATCAAACTGTGTGTGCAATTTTATAAATTTTAAGTAGACATAATTCTATAACGCAAGGAACGGAAATCAATTGATTGTAAATCCCTCGATAGACGGTACAAGGTTAAACAATTTTATTTTTAATTAAAAATTGTTTTCGCCGGAATCTCTAACAACTACGATTGAACGGTAGATATAAGTAGAACGTAGGTATAAATTATTTTCAAATTGTTCATGTAATAAACATTTAATGACATAATAATATGTACACTGCCGGATCTAGAAAATTTGACGCCTGGGACTAATAAAAATGCAGCGCCCTTACGTCGGTGTAAGTACTGGGTATGTGAACATATCATGAACTTAAGAGCGCCCTTATACCAACAGTGCCTGGAGCAAAGAATACCCACTTGTCCCACCATTCTATGTCTCTGGCATTGTAAACATTATAAGCAACATAATTTTTATACACTTTCATCAGCTTTGGTGTCTACCAATAGATATCCCCAATTACCCGTGATGTATTAAAATATAATTTTATAACATTTCACTGTTGGATATGAGTTTTTTATCCACTATATAGCTTTGAAATGCGTCAATATGGCTTATGCGATTGTGAGATGTTAACCCACGTGTCGATGAATAATATTAATGCGCGTATTGTGTTTACCTATTAACGTGCAGAGCTTATGTATAGGTGTATTATAGTGCATTATACACAAATATTATAAACACGTCATAAAAACATTGAACTATATAAGATAATTGTACTTAAATATATATCGTATCAATATAAACAGCTAGTTACACTCGTCATGCAAATACTTATACATCAAAAGTCTATTATTACTTGTAAATTATTTTTATGAGCACTTTATATTTTAAAACAAGGCCCTATTAAGTTACAAATTATATTTTAAATTTTACTGAATACCACTCGAAATTGATTTTCTTATTTTTCAACAGCTGTCAACATTGGTTTAAAACTAAACATAATAACCATGCATTTTATATTAATACATTATCGTATTATGTTAATATTATAGTTCAGATGAGCAATAAACGTTATTTAACCTTTCACAGTTCATTGGATTTGCAATAAATATTATGACGCTTTATTATATTCACGTATACGCCTAAAAAGTTATTTTTAGAATGAAAATTCGGATATTTTCTAGAGAGATTCACTTATTTTTTTAAAAGCTTTTCTTGGGTTTGAATTTTTTTTTGTACATTTAAAAAAAATGGTGAAGACAAACCACGCTCTTTCATATAAACACTTCTTTTGTTGAAGCCTTACAATCAATTTTAAATTTGAATAGTTCTTATGCCGCAGTTTTCAAGTAATAGGTATTATGAGCGATTCAACTTTCTTTCGCGATTGTGTGTATTATTCGAAGTAAAATTTTCTATTGTGTTATTTTCCTACTTATCCTTCTCTTTTTCCTCTCGAAGTATATTAATCCGTTGTTCCACAAAGCCTCAGTACACTGCTACCTTTTTTCCCTGCAAACTATCTGCAGTCCGAAATCGTCGACTCCGAGCATTTGTAAGTTCGAGTCAACTACCGTATCCTTTTATTATTTTATTTTATTTTATTTATTTCTTTTTTTTTTCTTTTTTTTGGTTCTCTTGAAAGGGTTTGTATGAAGGTCGTATAGTGGTTTCTATTCCAATGCATATTATTTTGCCACGTCTATTCGATTGCGACGTGCACGTGCGATGTCCTAGCCACCAAACCACTTTTCATTACCGAAAAGTCTTGATATATGTATACATATATATATATATTTATACATACACAGCCATGTAAAGCAATTTAGTGCCCAGTGGCAACATTTGGTTGTACCCTTCTACGATATAATTACAGTTTTCTTATTATATAAATCTCCATGGAATCCGCTATTACCATACACCACGAAAACTAACTAAAATATAATAAGCAATATTTATTATATGTAATTATTAATTTATTTTAATAAAAATATTGATAACAAATTAATCATTAACATAATTAATATATAAAAGTACCTAACAATATTTTATAATTTTTTTCTTGCTTTATCTTGGGAAAATCTCTGAACTAAGTACTCCCAATCAATACTCCTTACTACTTCAAATTTCATGCACAAGAGTGATAAAGATTATGTTTTTTAATTTGCTAACGATGAACGGATGTATATTTAAAATTTTTTCAAAACAGAAAATGAACGTTCATTGCTAGGATTTGAACAAAGCGTGCATCTAAATATTAAGGTGCGATTTCTATTGATGAAAATGTTGAACATATATATATATATTTTTTTTTTAATGGTTTTAATAAAGCGTGAAAATAATTTTTTTGATTTTCTGGCATACACGAAATTATTAGTTTATGTTTTCTAAGTTTAAAATAAGTCCACATTTTTAATTTAATTCATTGTACGCTTTTTTGCGATTATTTTAATTACTTAGTATCAATGATAGAAACAAATATTTTAACTTTTATGTTTTCTTTTTTCTGAAAACACAATATCTTCCCAATTATCTTTGGGTAACAAATTAATTTCTCAAATACTTACAGCTTCATTAAATATAGTTTTGAAACCATTTCTTAATTCACAAATACTTATATAATTCAAGTGAATTGTATAATTTTACCACAGATGATAAACAGATTAACAGATTGCAACCATATTAAATCTCAGTCTCGCAGTCTTGTTTATCATAAGGCTAGGTAAATTTATTTTGGCATCGTTTATCACGGTATCCTTTGCTTATTATTTACAAAATTCTAACATATTTGGTTTTTAGGTAGCATATTAAGCGCGAATAAAAGCTCCCCCTTACTTTTAAAAAACTACGGCGTCCGTGGGCAATTGCTTCCTTGCCCCTTCCCTCCTTAATAAGGCTATAAACATATATATAATACTTCATCCTCAATAGTTCTTTTCACGATTAACGATTTCACAATCCACTGTCTCGGCCATTTTTTTTCGGTTCGTACATGTGCGGTATAATGGCCTCCTGTGGGATTTTCTTTTCGTTATCGTCAGTTTTCTTTCGGGCTTCAGTGTTATCCCAGAACGTTCTGCGAATATATATAAATGTACTCGTATGTACAGTAAAAATCATTTTTAAAACGCTCTCCCGCGTCAGACGCAGTTTTCCGTCGGTCCCTAGACATTTCCCATACTAGTCAATGCATAACTCCGTGTTAAGATGCTTCATTTTTCTCTATCTGCCTGGCTAAGATGCTATTTTTTTCAGCCGATGGCGATAAATTTTACCGATTGTGAGGCATTAACAATATAAACTTTACTCGTTAACATGTACTTGTCGTATTTTTCGTTTTATTTTATCGTATGATTGTTATTCACTTCTGTCGGTCGATTTCTTATACGTTTCACCGGATCGAAAAGTAGGTACATGATGTTAATTATTATATAAGTTTTTATGTGTATCAACGATCCCGCAACTCTTTGAATAATATAAAATAAAATCATGGTTGTCGTTTTCCCTCCCCTGAAAGTGCACTCGAATATCGTAATTAAAATTGCAATCCCTTAACTGCATTGGACTATGCAAATATCAAACACAACACCAATCGCTGTATTACCATTATTATTTCAATTAGCAGGTCCGGTTTTTTTTCTTCGATTATCTTTTATTTCATGGAACAAACGTCTCGTCGAGGTCTTTGAATGTTATCAACGTTCGACAAAATATCACAGAATAACAGATAATATTATATTAAATACAAATATTGTTATTGTCTAGTGTTATCACTTTTTAAATTCTTGGTCGAAAAATAATTTACTCAACGCCACTTCCTTCATATACCTTCTTTTATTTAATATTTAAATAATATTACTCTTCCGGTCGCTTCATCATTTTTAACTGACAATCTTTTTTTCGTTTTCAAATATAAAATCGTTAAACAGTCGCTAAAGATCTTAGGGATATATCATACATTCGTTTTAATGTAACCGTCGCCTTGGTGAATTAATGGCACGCATCCATTAGTCCTCCACTTCCGAAAACGTTTTCAAATCGAAAAACATTTTGTGAATTAATTTGTTTTTCAGTACAAATAACAATGTGTGTTGGTGAGTTTCATTACGTCTTCTAAGCGCATTCAACCTCTAGACATTTATTTTATTCACAATTACATCGGTCAACTTTGGTCAAACAATGAGTTGTTACCAAGGTCACATATAAAACATTTAACTTACCAATTCTACCTTAGATGAATTTTATTAAATTTTTTTACTCGTACTTAAATAGATTAGTTACAATTTATGAAATATTTTGTTCTTTTAGGCTGCCTGTCTCGTATGCGCCCGAGATATAAACGACTTGTAGACAACATCTTCCCGTCTTTACCACAGGTATTAATAAAAACTCTATGGAAATTACTGTCTAACAAGTAAAATAATAATTGTTTAACTGCAGGATGGCTTGGTAAAAAATAATATGGAAAAGTTGACATTTTATGCTTTATCATCGCCTGAAAAATTAGATCGTATTGGAGAATATCTATTCCAGAAAGCTAGTCGAGATATTTCTCGCAAGAGAAACGAGTAAGATTTATTGAAGTAAATTAATGTCCACAAAATTACTTTCTTCCATTGTAGGTTCGTAATGATTGCTATGGAAGCTATGGACCAGCTTCTAGTAGCATGTCATGCTCAAACTCTTAACTTATTTGTGGAAAGCTATTTACGTATTGTGCAAAAGCTTCTTGAGTCATCTGAACCCAGTTTGCAAATACTAGCCACACAATCGGTACTTATAAATTATTACATATTATAATTATTATTAATTATCAAGTAAATTAATTAAATAATGGTTAAAAAAATTTAATTTTTTTCATAGTTTGTACGTTTTTCTAACATAGAGGAGGATACACCATCATATCATAGGCGATATGATTTTTTTGTTTCCAAATTTTCTTCAATGTGTCATAACAATAATCCGAATTTAGCTACTATGGAGATGATACGAATGGCTGGCATTAAAGGCATCCAAGTAAAATTATAATTCATCGTCTGTTTAAAATTGTGTTTAATAAAACATACTTTGAATTTGTTTCTAGGGAGTTATTAGAAAAACTGTCTCTGATGATCTAGTCGAAAACATTTGGGAACCTGTCCATATGGATAAAATCGTGCCATCTTTATTATTTAACATGCATACAATGAAGTAAGTTGATTAAATTGTCCTATTATAATGGTTTCATTTTATATTATATTATAAACTTATCCAACCATTATAATATTACACTAATTGTATGCATAACTATATTTGATCATTATTATTATTATTATTATTACTGTAATTATATTATTAGGACTAAATCAGAAATAGTTGTTGATAGTGGAATATCTGAAGAGGTCAATGATAAAAACGATTCATTTTCATTAGCAGAATCTTGTTTACGAGAATTGATTGGACGAGCATCATTTGGTCATGTTAAAAGTGTCATTCGTCCTGTACTTAAGTAATAAATAATCTTGTGATGAACTAAACTATTATCTAATTAATTGTTTTTTAATGTTTAGACATTTAGATGCCCATCACATGTGGGTTCCAAATGTATTTGCCACACAGTGTTTCCGCATTTTAATGTTTTCTATTCAATCTCAATATTCATATGCTGTTGTGGAAACACTGATGACTCATTTGGATGAAAACAGTAATGCTTCTCCAAAAATCCGAACCAGTATTGCAGATGTATTATCCAAGATCATAGCTATCGCAGCTAATGAAAGTGTTGGACCAACAGTTTTAGAAATCATTAATTCTCTACTTACCAATCTCCGTACATCGGTCACAAGGCGACCACCATCTAACATTGGTCTTGCTGAATCAGACGGAGAAAATGAATACAGAGAAGCACTTATACATGCACTTGGAGAATTTGCTGCTCATTTGCCTGACTACCAAAAAATTGAGATTATGATGTTTATCATGTCGAAAGTACCACAATTTAAATCTTCCAATAATCCCAATGACCTCCATGTTCAAAGAATGTGTTTAAAATCTCTCTTAATGGTATTAATATTTATATTTTTAAGTTCTAGGTGTATTATTAAAATACAATGTTACAAATTATTATTAAACTATGGTTTAAGGTTAGCACCAAGTATAGTTCAGTGCAAATGAATGCCACTTTTCCTCAATCATTTTTGGATCTTTTGTTGAAAACATTAACTGTTTCCGAGGATGAAATACGCTTCATTGTACTCCGTATTCTTCATACACTTTTAGATAGGCATGCCAATGCTGCTAAGTTCTCAAAAGCTACGTAAGTTTTCTACAATAATGTCATTGCCAATACAAATTAATGATTAATAATTTGGTTTATAGGGTTGATATATCAAAATCTGATATAAATCTAGAGAAATGCTCTCGCAGTGATACAATATTCATCCGGAAATATGCTCAAGATATTTATGTATCTATATACGAAAGCTTAGAGATGACCAATAATACTGTTGACAATGTGGAAGCTGTGTATACAACATTGGCTTTGATATGTATTGAATTATTGTCTGAGGAGACTGTATTAGACTTTATCAGGCTGATTTTAAGCATACAAGAATTGGCCATTACTAATGCTGTGTTGTCCACTCAACAGAAATTTAATTTGCACTCTTTGGTCATTAGTGTTATGCTTCTAGTAGCAATTGTAATAGACTTGCACCCGCTTAAGGATTACATAGAAAAAGTGAGATTTAAATAATAGTAATTTAATACAAATATATTTTTAAGCATCTTTTATGATTTGTTTCAACATATTATGTTATAACAGAAATTTGATAATTTAAATAAAATGTTTTTTTTGTTGTTGAATACAAATAATATAAGATAATGATATTAGTATAAATATAAAACAGTAAATTAATAAATTATGAGTTTTATTATAAAATGCTATTATCTTTTTGTCGTAGATAATCGAACAAAGGAAACTAATGAATGCCACTCATTTGCTACCAGAATTAAGTGTGCATAATGAAATTAAATCTTCATGTTTGTTACCAGCTGGTGTTTTAATTGAAGAGCCAGAACTAACCGAGGCTTTAAAAGCTTCAGGAATTGACATTACAGGTTAGCAGTTTATATGTAACCCAAAAATGTGCAATGTAGAGACCACACTTTTTATTGATGTTGACTGATTTTTCATTGTAATACGACCTGGAGTATGTTTTGATTTTAAATGTTAACAATTTATTGTTATAAACAATATTTAACTGTAATACATTTCATTAAAAATCAAACCAACCTCTGTTACCATAACTTGAATTCAAGTTATTTTAATTGAGTAAATTTAGAGGAACTTATATTTGATTTAAATTAATAAGGATAAAGGTATTTTGACTCATCTATTTACTTACTAAATGCTCAAGGTAACTAACAAGATATTTTTTATCTGTGCAATTTATTTACATTTTAACTTGAAATGTTGTGATTTTTTTTATACATTTTCAGTATTTTTCTTATTTTATATAGATTTATAATTGAAAAATTAATTTCTTAATTTTTTTTTTTTAATAGCAGTTTTTTGTGGTTACATTTTTAGAAGCAACTTTTACTGATGTGTTCAGTATTGTTTGTTATTTATTTTATAGATATTTCAAATCAAAATGAAACATTAGTAATTCTCTTTTTTTTTTTGTCTTCTGATATTAATCATTATTTTCTTTCAGCGGAAACTGGACCAATATTAACACATAGACGCAGTTGGGTTGATAACACCAACATGTCTATGAAAGGAAGTTTCACAGATCTGAGCAATTTAGATTTAGACAGTGTCAACTCTACTCCGGCAATGCAAAGAGTTAGTTACAAACATAAAAAAATTGCAAAGTTTATAGTGTTTAGACTAATCCATGTTATCTTTGTAGCGTTTCTCGCCTAACGAAGATCTTTCCTTTGAAGCCATGAAACGTTCTTTATTAGATAATCCAGTGACTAAATCTGAACAAAACACTAAGCAATCACAACTGTGCGATATGTTCAGGAACTCGTCTTTCCAGGATCTGGTTGCAATATCAACCCCATCAAAGGTAATTAGGATTTTTATTATAATTCCACTGGTAGTATCAAGAATGTTTTTGGCTCAAGTCTATAAAAAATGGAACACAATGTTTTTCAGCTATTTTAAAATGAATGAATTATTTTGCTCTATAAAAAGATCTTATGTATATATATATTTTTATTTATTAACAAATTTTTTAAAAATGTTTATGCTAAAAAAAAATGTATAGGTGTAATTTAGTAGAAAATCTTTTTTTATTGTTACTGATTGTAGATTTTTTTTTTTTTTTAACAGGATGAAGAATCTTTGCACTCCAAAATCACCGAAGTGTTCAATAAAGTAGAATTGTCAAACAAGCTGTTAAATGTTGAAACCACCAACCAGTCTACACCTATCTATGAGTCGTTATTCCCCGAATTGTTTGCGTTTTAAAATAATTTATATTTTATTGACAATGATATCGTTTTAAGATGAATTATTGAGATTCACTTAAAATGAAGTCATTTGAGTTTTTATTATTGTTATAAAATTTTATTTATATTAAATGATCATTTAGTATTGTTATTACTAAGGTGAATGTTTTGTTGTTTGATAATATTTATAAATATATATGGTGTCTTATTCTTTTTTTTTCATTCAATTATTTTGATATGCATGCTAAGGGTTCTGTCAAATATCAAAATTTGTTTTACAATAACTCAGTATACAATGGAAGTTGGGTATTAAAAAAAAATAATAATGTATATTGACTCATGGTATTGGTGTATGATTATTATTCATTTTATCAGCTAAGATTGATTTTTAAGAAACTAACCATAGAGTTCCATTTGAAACTAATGTTTTTATTTAGTTTAACATAGTTCATTTCAGTAAAACCAATTTTTAAGTGTTTTCTCAACATATTTAGAATCAGTTATATCAACATTTTATATTTCCGCAAGGTAAATAATCAATTTTTGAAATTAATTACCCCACTGCTATGAAGAAATTAAAACATATTATATACAAGGCAGTTGTTTTTATAAATAGGTATTGTTTCCATCAATTATTTCAAGAAAATGTAAAATTATTACATATATTTTAATAATTATTTTTAAATGTATACATTATGATAGATGAGTTCATAAATATTTCTACTGTAGTTAATAAATGAAATAGTTTGCATATTTATACATCAGAGTATACATATTTTATGATTTTTTTTTTCGCTTATAAATCCAAGCCCTGCTTGGTAAAATCTTATGTGGTATATTTATCTTGCTTGTTAAGTTATTATGAAGTAAGAGTTTTGATTTTATAATAAATTTATAAGTTTTAACATATATTATAAAATCAATAGTAAAATATCTATTTCAATAAAACATTATCTAAAATCATTGCGATGAGACTTAACATTACTTAATTTTTGAAGCTACTAAAATGGTTGCCATAATTTAGATTTTGAACATACAATATAAATGAAAATAATTATTGATTTTAATTTACTATCAATAAAATTACTAACACAGCAAAGGACTTCAGTTAAGAATCAATATGTGACGGAAACTTTACATAACTGCATACCCTTCTAAAAGCTGATTGATGTCTCAGTTACCTTATCTTAAAAACCTCATGCTTAAAATTATAAATACATCAGCCTCTATATGTAATTGAATCCATCAATTCCACTAAGATATAACAATTTTAATGTAGAACTGTTTTGAAAAAAATGTAATAAATCAATTTATGTACTGTTTAAATTAAAATACTTCAAAATGCCATTTGTAAGTCTGCTTATATTAAAAATGTTTTCAATCAGTAATCATTTAATAAATTCTTTAATGAAAAATACACTAAAAGTAAAAATAATATAACAAGCTGAAAAACTATTTACAAGATAATTCTATTATTATTGAAGTCTTCAAAAGTGCATGTTAAAAAAAAAAGATAAATACACTATTTTTTGGGGTGATTTAGAAGTTATTTGATATTTAAATAATGAATTTTTAGTATCTGATATCTATAAAATTAAATAAAACAAAATATACAAGTACCCAAATATTTGTTTAGATTTGTATATTCGACAAATTAACTACACAAATTGGTTTACACTTACATAGTCTGTTTAATTTATTCTCACAGCTGACTATTTTGGTTTATATATAATATAATAATTATAAAAAAAAATATTATAATACAAAATCAGAACAATTAACTTTTCCAAGTGTTCTTTTCATAATCCCATTTTGAGGACAAACCATCAATAGGATCAACACGTAAAGCAATCATACGTTTTAATTGAGCTTGACGACTTTCAAGAGACAGTGATGGATCATCAGCAGTGTTGGTTACTAAAAATGTTTAACAAAATAATTAGTTTTAAAATATGTACTATTGATTAGTGATAATGATTTTAGTATTGGTTTTACAGTATTCGAAATTAAAAATATAGCTTCATTTTTTAACTCAAATAAATACTTATGCATAGTTTATGAAATAATTAATGAATAATATTAAAAAAAAAAAAAATAATCATTTGAATTAATTATTCATGAAAATACTGTCTTTTGATCATTGTTCCTTGTTTGTTATAAATTAATACTGAAACTAGGTCTTAAAAACAAATTGTATTCAACTTATAAAATTATGTTTGAATCGGTATTACGGAATTAAAACATATTAGAATAATCAGTAACATGAAATAATATAGGAAGAATTAAGTTGATAAAAAAAAATCAGGAAAGTCTGATAGCATTTGATTATACAAAAATCACAAAATTAAGTAAAAACCAGTATCAATATTTTTACATTAGGCCAATAGTAACTGATTCCCAAAAAACTAGAATTGTTTTATCCCTAATCATGGCACTTACAGTATTTGCGAACTCCGACAAAGGAGAAGATGGCAACAGAAACCCAAAACATGACCCAACCAAATATGGCTTTCCACTCGCCTGTGGGTGCTTCTACCTCGACTAAAGTCTGGCAAAAACTCGCTCGGTACAAAGTTTTCTTCTCTTCTAGGGTCAATTTTCTCCAGTCTCCCTTTTCTTTCTCGCGTAGAGCCTGAATTTTTCAGATAAACATATGCATACATGCACACACACACACACATCATTAAATACAATGAAATATGTACAGAACACAATCACCGTACCATGATCTCGGGGGTGTTCTTCTTGAACCTGACGGACGGGAACGGATGGGTGATACTGTCGAAGTACTGAGGTTCGCCGTTTAGACCATAGCCGACGATGTCACGGCCAACGATCTTGTCCTCGCGCACCTGCATCACTCCCTGTACGGGAGGTTTCGGCTCAGCCTGGAATACTGCTGCGGTCGAACTGTTCACGGTCAGCCTCTTGAACGCGGCTGGACGCGCCAAGAACAAACGGACAATCGGTCGGGAGTACATCTGAAACGAGCACATACCAGACAGGCGATCAATAGAGATTCGTACAGGCCAAAGGGACTTTTTGCTAGGAATTTTACCGTTCCGGTTGGAAATCACCTTCAAAGTGCAGCGGTCGGGTTACGGATAATTCACGGTGGGATATTGCGCGACGAAAAGACCACGATCACGGAAAGTAGATTTGCAGCAGAACCTCGGCCAAGGACTTAAAAATCGAGAAACATATGAAACCTATGATAACGCGGTACGTCGGTGCAGGCACGCGTTGAAAAGTCGTCAGTTACGTTGGCAGCACTGTACTCGCCGTCCGCCGCGGTTATTATGCATTTTAAAAGCGGCCAATCCAACGTTTAATACATATATTATACGTTATCTATATCATTGTACCGTGATTGCGTCATGGACTATTACTCAATGGATTGCGTTTACTCATTTCGGAACTTATCGAATTCGATTATTTTTCCGATTTTGTTTTCGTTCTTACGGTTTTTCGGTTTTTTTTGTTTACTTTTTTTTTGTTGTCTCTTTAACGATTAAAATCAATATCCTGTTCGCGGTCATCGAGTACTACAGAAACGCAGGGATTTCGCCTACGAAAATGTTTATCTAAAATTGGTCTAGACGTTTATAATTAATTGATACTACAGCCTTGGCCTTAAGCTTTAAATATTTAATTTGCGAAACAATGAAAAGTCTTTTGTATTCATTTCATATGAAATTAATAATATTGGTTAATGGTAAATGGTTCTTTCCGCAATGAAGATAATATTTTTTCCGCGGTAGATAATAAATATTAACAGGTCATAGTTATATCTGAATACATAGTGTAGAGAAAGAAGGAGCAAAGTGCATAGGTTTATATGAAGCAAAGAAGATAATCGCTTAAAAAGTAACTATGCTTTATAACGCTTTTAATAATGGTTAACTTCCTTTACAATACCGTCTCATCCATGGTTTCAGATGTTAAACATAAGCCAATCTATAAAAGGGTGTTATTTTATATATTCCAGGCTACGAACGGGCCATAATTTACCGTCAAAACAAGCGTACAAGTTAGGACTGAACGATAGCTCTTCGTGTTCTCTATTATTATATGCACCAACTTAAAGTAGGGCAATTCTCGACGGCTAATTTTTAACGGCGAAAACGAAAGTTTTAAAGTTTTCTAATGTATTATAATTTTTTTAAAGAACTATTAGTTATTGAAAAATGTGAATAACAAATAATAATGATAATATAATATTATAATACTTACCGTAGAATTATCAGATGAGTTATATATTAGTATGACCATATTGTAGCACTCGGAATTTTCTCTTTTCGTTCGTATTAGCGTATTATTTTCGAATATAAATTGTATACAATATGTTTACAGTAGTAAACACACCAGAGGTGTATTTAGACTTACTTCTAGAGGGGGGGGAGGCGACTCAAATTTTTTCTTTAATTTAGATTTAAAATTTACAAATAAAATTGTTGGTAATATTTAAATCTGGTGAATCCTTAATATTTATGGTTTTTTTTTCTAATCTAATGCCGGATCCACTTAGAATCAACTTTTGTGCAGTTCTTTTTTAACACCTGTCTGTGTTTTGAAATTTACGCTTGTGTTTTATTTGATTTTTTCATTAAGTATAAACAAGACGAAAAGCCCG
Organism: Sipha flava; assembly: GCF_003268045.1. NCBI lineage: Eukaryota > Metazoa > Arthropoda > Insecta > Hemiptera > Aphididae > Sipha > Sipha flava. The sequence continues at coordinate 1,448,823 of NW_020271729.1, forward strand.
ATTCAGTATTCAAAGCCACGCATAATTTGATTTCGTTATAAGATGATCCACATTAAAAAAAAATGTGAAATTTGTATCTCACATATAATCGATTACTTAAATACGGATACAGGGAAGGGGCAATCGCCCCTTTGCCCCTCTAAATACGCCCCTGAGTACGAATAGTGCCGGCGCTACAATTTTAGAGGCTCTGGGCGAAATACATTTCATGAGGGCGCGAAGCCCTTGTGCATAGAAAATGCATAACAAGTACTCTCAAAGTTCTTTTGATATTTGAAAATAAAACCTACTTCTTCTTCTTCTTCTTCTTCAAAAACGGGAATTTGTAATTTATAATAACAAATTTAATTTAATTTTAATAAAAATCTAATAAACCAAATAAAATAAAATAATTTTTTAAATGTGATTGCTAATGTCTACAATGTAAATATATAGAAGTGAAATTAAGATGTATGAAGATCAAATTTAGATTTACTTAATACATATACCAATGTTTATTAGATTATTACATTACATTTATAATTTCAAAAGAAACCACGACGAACCGTAGGGGAGGGACTCGCCTCCATGTGTACGTCTATGCAAAAATATACACAAATTATCTTGAGCAGTTGAACTGAATTATAAATGTGTTATTTAAGTGTTATAAATATTTTACTACATAATAATTTTATAATTAACTGATACTTGTGACTGCAGATTACAGATCCCGTTGTAGAGCGAAAATCCGTTGAAAACATTTTATTAACTAATGTTCATGTGGTTTGTCGTTGGAAGTATAATAGAATTGTCTGGTAAACAGTACACGATGATGTGTTGTATGTAATAATTCAGCAATAATTGTGTATTGAATAAATTATTAAAATAGTTATAACATAAACGGGTTTACGGGTAAATTATTATAAATACATAGTGCGACAAAAAAGCAGTGCGGTTTTGAAAGTCTATTTAAAAAAAAAAAGACGTAACTTATAGAAATTAGGTTTATTTAATTTTCTTCCGTGCACTATCCCCACCACATGGGAAGTACCAACCTTTCAAAACTGCACTGTTTAATTTGTCGCACTCTGTATAATCGGTAATTATCATACACACAAAAATAACTACGAATACAGCGAAGTGAAATTTCCGACATTAATTTGCTATTACTGTGTACACAAAAAAATATTTTATTCGTTTCTAACTATCTAAGTTGTTGTCACGTGCGTTATGCCAGCACACGGCCATTAGGAAAATTTGATTTTTTTTTACTATCAATAATTAGCACGTTATTAGCATGAATTTGCATGACCAATTTCGCGATTTGCGTGTCATCCATTTCTCCGAAATCGCAAAAATTAACGGGCGGTGCTGGCGAAACATTCCGCCAGGACTACCCAATTGCAAAATTGGCATTTTATATATTTTTTCATAGCTATTATTTAGCACGCAATTAGCATGAATTTTCACGACTATCGCCGAAATTCGCTCGATCGTTGTTTTCATGAAATAACGTATCCAAGAATTTGCGCGTTTCGCCAGCACTGCCCAAAATCGAAATTTTACGAATTTCTTTCTTATGAGCTTTTTTGTTCTTCAATATTTTAATTAAGATTTTTACTATAATATTTTAGTGATTGCACTATTAGTACGACATCACGGCCACCCGCGACAGAATCCTAGGGATGACGGTAAGGCTAATATAGACGCGGCGGGGGGGATTTCTTTGTTTATCTCTTTCATGCACAAGGTTTTTAGTATGCTCCACACCCTTGTTGCACGAATATATACATTTTTCTAATTTTTTTTTTCGTTACTATTTTGTGTTTAGAATTATATTCAAATAAAGATTTTAGAAATGAAACAAAAAAAACTTAAAATTGTAGGAAGTTACCAAAGGTGGGACACAGGGCCGGCTTTTGGTCTTTCTTTAAGAATTATTTTAGCAATCCTTCATCTTAAACGACAAACAAATAACTTAAACAGTCAGAATTTTGGGAGCTGGAATGACTTCATTAAACATATTATAACTTAATATTTAGCATGCATAATCATAAGTGCTCAAAATAATTGTTCAAACGTGCATATTTGCCACATATTTATAAATCATTCAGAGAACAAACATAATAATACTTGTAATAATGTAAGAATAGTTTATAGAACTGTAATTGTACCTAAAAGCGCGACCAATCCTTGCATGTCGATGAATAATAAATAATGATAATTATAATAATAATCAAATCTATATTGAATAACATAATGATTTTTTTATTTCTATCCATAGTAGATAGTTTGCGTCGCCAACAATTGATCAAATTTAATTCTAATGTTAAGCCCTCTCACGCGCCCTTCCGATTTTGGCGCCCTCTGCCGTCGAATGCGTCGATCGTATTTAAAGCATTTTTTTTAATTATTATATTGTCTATTCATCTTTCGAGTCTCATATACCACAGTAGGTTAGTACCTGTAGTCGTAGTCCCGTCAGCTGTCAAGTCTTATTGACTGAAAACAAACGGGCTAAATAATTTCTTACAGCAGTTTTTTTCAATTAATATGAGTAGAAAGCCCATAAAATTAAGTGATGCTGAAAGTTTATACTAAATACTAATAGTTTAATTATACTAAAATTTCCGATTTTATGATATATTTATAAATATAGATAAATTAAACAATTTTAACGCTGTTGCTATTCATATAATTTTGTTTACTATCGGTGAAACGGTACGATAGGTTTGAAAAGGCCAGTATTTTAAAATCTTCCCCAAGGCGGAATATACGTTAACCCGGCCCTACCTATACATCGACGTAAGTAGAACTTCGATTGATCGTGGCAAAATAACCTTTGGTCTTATAATCTAGATCCATCTTTTATAATAAGTAATAAATAATTAAAAATATATTTATTATACAATTATGAATATGGTCACTTTTTATTTCACATATGTATGTCATTGTATTGGTTTAAATAATATAAATGAGGCAATAACAATATTAAAAATATTTAATTTATGTTTCAAGAAATGTTCTGTCAATTTTATGAGATTCTTTCTTTTTTGCTTTTGCTTTAGCAAATTTATCGATTAAATCTTCGGAGTTAACCTCTTGAGCTGTTTCTTGTTCGATTGAAAATGATGCCGGGCCATCAAAAATAACTTATAAACTATGACAAAATGAAGATTGCTTCCTTATTCTTCCAAAATGATTATTATTATTATTATTATTTATAAGATTTTATATCGCAGATGCCTCGCGCCAACGAGCAATTGCTGCGCATAAAATAATAAATAAGCGTGTATTAGTAATTTTTTTAAACGGTTAATTCATTTTATTTTAAAGTTATTAAATTTTACGAGAGCATAGTTTATTTTTAAAATCGTGGTATTTTTAAATTTTATGATAATAGTGATCTGTTTTTTGGATTTTCTATACTTCTCAATGGGCCCTCCAGAGTCATAGACTCGTGTGGCTCATTGCTCGTCGTGCTAACCTTATCGGTACGCCATTGTACCTATATAATTATAATATAATTGTCGTGATCGTTATTATAAGAGATAACGACCGACAACCATCAACGACAACGGCTGTTTCCACCGGCCGAGCGAACGTCAATGGACAGGCAGCCTTTGGCAAACCATCTTCGTTAACATTACTATTATTATTATTATCATTATATTGTTAATCCCCATTTATTTTCTAAATAAATTATTATCCTTTTTAAAATAATCATCTTGACACCTACGTAAGTATTCAGATTGTAGTTTATGTTTTAAGCGCCTACAGTAAATATATATTGTTAAACATAAAAAAAAAAATGTGACCAAGAATTTTTAATGTTTTCTTATGCACGTTAGAACAAAGTTGTTTTAAAATCAATGTTGGCCAGTTAAAATATTTATAAGTATACATACTTTTATTTATAAATAGATACGTAATTAATTGATTTTTACAGACATTTTTAAACAAATAATTGTTTATATTTCTGTATATTTTTTCTGTTATACTTTATTTGTAAAACTTATTTTTATTCGAGGTAAGCATCAAAATTTAAATGTCTTTATAGTAAAATAATTTATGCAACATTTTGACGTATTTCAATATTTAATACTTAAGGATAGTATGGAAAGTGTCGAAAAAGATGTGGAAGAATTTGTAAACTATTTGGAACAAAATAATGTTGTGGATCACATTACTAATATATTTATTATGTTGTACAATGAATCAGAACGACCGTCGGATCCTATCGAGTAATTGTATAATTATATCAAAAGAAAACGCATAGATAAATATTACATTTAAATAAGAGAGGTTACGGAGCTTCTAAAACATTAACATTTTTATCAACATAAACTTGAGTTATTTATTTACAAGCTCAATCTTTATTATATAGATTAATGTAATATTGTAATTAATTATATTTTAGGTATTCTTTTATGGTATTTTAGTAAATGAAAATAAAAAATTTACTTTTTGTATTTTGTAGGTTATATATATATATATATATATATGTAGAACTCAGATTTAAAGGCATTAAAATTAATGAAAAATGCATTATAAATGACAGAAACCATCTAAAAATTTAATTTTAATGACAATATGAAAAATAATAACCGACTTTAAAATATAATTTTTATATTAAAAAAAATGTAAATAATATGTATTATTAATTTATCAATTTAATGTAGTTTAATATAAATAAAATAGCAAGATGTGTAACGATGACTGAAGTTAGTTTTTTGGTAACTAAATTTCGTCAGATAAATAAAATGTAGTTTTATTTACAATGTGAGAAATAATTTTTCGAGTAGATAAGACTTTGCTGGGTATATTGAATTGGTTTTACTACCAATTATATATTTTCCAATCGAAAATCTTACTTCTTCGTCTATGTACGATTCAAAATACATGATTTATGTACAAAATAAGTACCTATCGTTAAACTATCTTACTAAAATTATAGAAAACAATGTATATATTCATTGATACTCAAAGTTAAACATTGGGGTAGAGCTCATTATTGTACAGTATTTTATAACCAGTATCATTGATTATAAATATTAGTAGTAGTATTATTTATATTACTATTACTAGTAATAGTATTTATAATCAATGCCAGTATTAAGAAAAACAGTAATTCATAATATTATTATTCTTTCTTTATATTATAGTAAAAAAAAAAAAAAATACCAGATAATTTTATTTCAAGCTAGTGCCACATGTAAATTTTCAACTATGTGCTTTTTTGTATAGATCTATAAATGTATTTATTTATTTATATTTATTAATGTTAACTCCCATTATAATTTAAGTAGAATATATGTATAATTAACGTCTAAAATCTTATGTGCAACATAATTTATTTATTTATTAATTTATTTTATAATAATAACGTCCACTAGGGCAATCGATTGACTTGTGGAGCTCTAATGCTAATAAGGCTCAATAGCTTAGGGTAGTTTATAGTTCCGTTTAATAATTTGTACAAAAATAGACGATCATTATAATCGCGTCTATTTGATTTAACAATTATAATATAATATAAATGTAACCGTATCCAGAATAATATAATTAACAATGATTGGTAAATTAGTTAACAAAAAAACAAAAATCAAAAAATTCAATGCTACCATACATGATTAAGTTTAAGCTGTATAGAATATGTATAATGATAAATCTAAATATTGATGGTGATATACTGTCTAAGTATCAAACAATCAATGATTAAAAATCAATCGAACATGATAAAATTAACGTGATCAGGCAAAATTAATAAATGTCGAATGAATGTAAGTGAAACTGTGTAGTAATTATTTTGAATTTGTTTGTGGAAAGATACGTGAGGAAGAATCTGCTCCCTGACAACTCGGATACTAGAGAAATCGCAGAGATTAAATCTTTAATCGAAAGCGCCAGAGTTGAATTGGCCGAGTGTCAAAAAGTGCGGGACGAACTCGTGGCTAAACTGAAACAATTGGAAAACAACGAAGATAATGCTGAAGAAGAGGAAATCGAAACACTGAAAGATTGTGCCGTCGAATGAATTTTAGACGCTGAATCTCAAAAATGAAGTAATCGCATCATATGATACAACTACATTGTTTCATTTCCGGCACCATAATATAACGTAGTAATTGCGTCGATAAATACTGTTTAGGTTATATGCTTGCGGTTGTTTTGTTTTTTATATACATCGATTTACTTGTACAACTTGTATGCTTCTTTTAGGTTCTAACTTTTAACGTGCACATCGAAATGCGATACGTATATTTCGTAAGCCGGCGTTATGTACACGCAATACAAGTACATCGATGTTTTGCGGTGTCTAGACGGTTCAATTAAAACAATATTAGTTTTTATGAATATCAAATCTAATATTACTCGCGTTGAATCGTTAAAAAAGTATTAAAAACTTTTAAATACTATTAAATCGATTCCGTAGCGTTACCAGTGTTCGAATCATTCAAGATGTGTTGACCTGGTTTTGTCTCATTCACTTATTGTGGTGAACTCATCTTATAGAAGTACATTTTTTTTTCTAATAATGAAAAAGTCACATTTCTCAGTTCATCAAATCGTTCGGAAGAAATATAATAAAATACATAAAAGTTGTGTTATCACGTTTAATGCAAAGATTGTGTTATGTTTTTCGAACACTTTCTTTGGGAATAGGAAATATTTCTTAAAATTTGTTGATATTTAAGTATAATTTTCCATTGTTTGATTAGGTATTTTAATATGAAACCATATGTATTACAAATACTTTGGGGGAAAAAATGTTCATACATTTTAATAATTACATTTTTTTTTATTAAATCAATTTGTATAGATATTTTTTTGCTCAAAAATATTTTCAAGCATATTTTATTAAAAATAACTTATTCATCAATTCGAAAAAACAGTAATATTTAAATAAATACTGTTAACTATGTTGCATGTTAAATTATTTAATTCAAATTTTTTGAAATAGTAATTTCTGCTGTCCAAAGTATTATGGTGCAGTTAATTTATTTTTTCTGATTCTTTAATATATATATATATATATATATATATAATGAAATAACATTACCTTTTTATCATATACTCACGTAAGAATTAGGTATTATTTTATGAAGACGTTAGTTAAGATTATGACATACTGTCATAAGTATTTATCATAAAGGTATACACAAATTGAACTGTAATAATTTATCCATGGCATGTCTATGTAGGTACAATGTAGAATTATAATATTGACAAAAAAACAACACATTTATTATTATAATTTTTTTTTTTTTTATAATATGGATATACATTATAATGATTTTAAAAAACAAAACAAAAAAATAAAAACAAAACAAAACCATAATAAAATGACCCAATTGAAATATCGGGGTAAGTTACCGGGAAAAGCAAGTTGGACATTGTGTGTTATACATATAATAATATAATATATTGAAAATCAAATAATAAAGACATTCGCTTACAGGTTACATAAAAATAATAAAAAAAAAACATTTTGAATATGATACTCGGGTAAAAATAAAGTTTTAATCTTTTGTAATGGATCTGTCCAACATTACTACATTTAAAAAAATACGTAGTATACAAAAAAAAAAAATATATATTAGAAAAACGTACAAAATTCATAAAAAATAGGAGTGATGAAAAAAAATGCACACAAATAATATAATTTAGCATAGGCTATTTTTTATAGCATTCATCTAAACTAAGTATACTACAAAAGAATATTTTATTTTTTACTTTCCATTTCTATTATAGTAAATAATTAATTACGTTTATTATAATTTTGTTTAATATAAAGTTAACAAAAAGCAAAATTATTGAACTCAAGTCTCACTTTCCCTTCCAGCTGGCAATATGATATTATGTGTCTTTGAAGTAAGAATTTAAGCAATTACGGGTAAAAAAAAAAAAGTTAGATAAAATGTATGTAGAAAAATCCATGACGAATAAAATAATAAAAAAAACCCAGATAAAAAAAAATAATAGAATTGATACCAAAAACAATAAAATATATATGCATATAATTTTAAATATGATTTAAGTTACTTTATATTAATTTTTATTTTCTGAACAAGAGATCAATACGGTCAACATTATTAAAAAAAAAAAAATGTGCTACAAAAATTAATTAAACCATAGTGTAATAATAATAATAATAATAATAAAAAAAAAAAATATATATAATAATAAATAAATAAATAAACCATATATATGTCTGTTCTTATAATCATTCTTATTGATCATATCACAGTCCTGCCTATTTAAATATAAAATGAAAAAAAAAAAAATACAATATGTTTGTGTACGTGTATATGTGGATTTTACAGTAATACAATATCGTCTGTGCTACGAGATACAATAACTATTAGCTTATAAATCCAACAACAACGGCACATGGTAATCGTCGTCAATAACAAAACGTGGTAAGATATTAGATAAACAAATTATACAATAAATTTTACTAAATTTTTTCAAATAGATTATATAATAAATAACATAAATAGTCATTATAATATTTTTGTTTCTTTTTTTTTTTTTAAAAAGTAAGAAATATACTAATGATAACAATAATCATTAAAAAGCTAAAAAATCAGAAGTGAAATATTTTTTGTTGTGGTTTGTAACAATATTCTAATGTTTGATGATTAAAGGGATTTGTATATTTAATGACTTTGTGACTGTTCAAATTAAATTTGCGTTTGGCTTGCAGCAAATAGCTTATTTAATAATTCATTATAATATGGAAGAAAATATTGAGCCACATGAAACAAAATGTTAATATGTGTATAGATTTAATTTGCCGTAATTATTATCATCCAATTTGTAAGAATAAGAATAAAATATCTAGATTTTATATAAAAAAAAGAAAGAAAATAGAATAAAAAAAAAAATTGGGAAAAATAAAATAACATATTTACACTGAGAATAATTTGAACTAATTAAAAAAAAGAAAATATATTAAGTGGTAACCAAACCTTTGCAGAAAACCGGACGAGTTATAGTAATTATTATAAATTGACATGAAAAAAAAAAGTAAGAAAAAATATATTCAGCCAATTTTATCCCATAATAGAGAAAAGAAAAGAAATACGAGTCAACAATTCAATAAAACGAGCATTATGCAGTTAAAAAATAAAAGATGTACAAAATACTGTATCACAGCCAAATACATGTATGTCAGAATGGCCAGTGAAATAAAAACAAGTAATTACATAATATAATTATAAAAGGTTTTTATATTTTTTATATAAGAAAATTAAAATTATTTCCCTACCGCAAAAACCACACAAGCCAAAACACTAAATGACAAACAGACATTATTATATATAAACACCAATGAACACTTAAAATAATGCTTTTTCTTACTTAGTATTTATCAAAGATAAAAGAAAAAATTGACTATTTATTTATTTTTTATAATTTCAAAATAGCTATAATATTTTTAATTTTAATAATATATAAAATATCAGTTTGCCAGCATAAAAAGTAAAATTATTAGTTTTAAAGTTATCAAATATCTTTTTCTGAAAATGTGAACTGTTGAATTTTTTATTTATTTATATGAATGAATAAGAGAAAAGGAAAAAATTAACTACTTTTATATATTTGTATCATTAAATATGGCTCCTGTGATTAGGAACATTATGGGCTAACAATAATTTGACTAGAAACTAGTAAAATCTGACTGCCAAAATATTATTTTAATTTTAATTTTTTTTTGGTTTTTCTTATTTTTACACATTATTAATAAATCTAGTATATAATGAAAAAATTCGCTATAAATATATTATATATTTTAGGTGCGATTAAAAAACTTATCGATTCATGATAAAATTACACTAAAATTTTTCCCCCAAAAAATAAAAGAAAAACACAACAATTTGCCTAAACCATAATTATTTTGTTTTTTTTTTTATGTACATAGTAAAATTTATCATTACTCTCTATATCAAGTGCAAGAAAACGCAGTATTATCTATTAATATTATAATATTATAAATCACCATTATTGAAAAATGATTTTTTTTTTTTTTATTGAAAAATTTATAATTTATATTTTAACTTAAGTACAATGTATTTAAATTGCTTGTTTTTTGATTTGATCTTCTCAGATTTACATTACCAAATCGAATGACAAAGAAAACTGAGGTATTAGAGAAGGGTTGATAAGGGGGGAGAGGATATATAATTATTATTATATTAATATTACTGTATGTAATCGGTAGCACTGATATCAAATATAAGATACTACATGTTCGACTGATCATACACATACTCATTTGATATTAATAACTGATAAAACTTTATTAGGTTTAAATTAAAAGAAAATAATGTTTACAGAACATAATGAACAGTGCGAAAAAATTAAAAGCTGATGACAGCAAACTACTGCAAATTTTCATCACAGCAGTGATGTGATTAGTGGGTCTTAACATCATTATATTAATTTATTTTGTACTCTTGTTTAAGTGCTACCGATCGATCAAACAACTTGTAGTATTTGTCGATTGAATTTAATAAAACGATGAAATATAGTTAAAAAAAAATATTATTTTTTTAAATTTTTTTTTTAAACATTAATTTGTAAATCGTTGCCATATTTCTTGTAGTGTTTAGTTTCAGAGGGAAAACAAGGGAAAGGGATAGAAGACTTGCATTAAGCGTTCCTCATAATGGAGGTATTTTATAAAAATTATCAGGTTCCTAAGGGTATAGTAGAGCATATTAAAAATATAGAGAATTATTATAAAAAATAAAGGTAGGTTTTTAAAAACTAAATACTATCAATATCAAAAAACAAATAACGAAACATTAAAAACTTCTGAAAACTAAATAACATTCAACAAACGTTATTTATTTTTTTACTTAAAAAAGGTAATACAAATTTTGATGAGAAAACATCAGTTTTCATTTTTGTGTAATTTTAAATATTTTTTTCTTATTTTTAATTTTTTAACGTTTTAGAATTGGTAACTAGGCTAAGACGTAACGAAGCTGCCTAAAAAATATAAAAAAGAAGTAGAAAAATATATATAATATCGTATTCTTTTTAATATTGTAATTTAAAACTTCGGCGAAAAACCAGGAGAAGGGTACACCTATGGTTTGCATAGATACATGCATACATTTAATTTACGAAACATTGCACATTGATAATTAATTAATTAATTTATTAAAGAGTTTCGATTGCTATAGGTAACACCTGTGGTCCACGTCCGCAATATCAATAATAGATATTATATTGGTTATTCTATACAATATTGCCCCCAAAAATAGAAATAATTAATATTAAGATAATATCAAGAACAAAACTCATGGGAAAATAAAGGTTTATATATACCAAACTGTTTTAATTTGCGATTTAATAATGTTAATTTTTTATTTATGTAAATACGTATATACACGCATACATACATCAAAGCATATATATATATATATATATATTTATATATTCATATATGGGTTATGTGTGTACGACAGTATGTATGTATATACATACGTGTGTAAATGTGTGAGTATATAAAAAAAACATTTTATCAAAAAGAAAATGAAAAACAATATCTATAAAAATTTTATGATAAAAAGGTGGCAGTAGTTGAAAAACAATTTATCTAAAAATAATAAACTTTAAAATAAACAAAACTCTTAAGTTAGATCATAAAAAAAAAAAAAAAAAAAAAACTGGATAATAAAAATCTTTTTGGAAAATGCATATTATTATTATTATCTAAATCTAAAGAGAAAAAATATAACATTTTTAAAACAATAAAAATAAAATGAAAAATAGTTCTAACAAAACAAAATCTATGTTCTTTGGAAGGTTTGTGTAGCACTAATACAATTCGTTTGTAGTACTAAAACAATTCGTTTTTGCTCGGTGAAAAGAGCCCTATCCATTGTGTTTACCCTGAATTATTTAAATAGTCCTAAAGAAAAAAAAAACGTCAATTTCCCTAAGTCAGTAGAGGCTTAATTGTGTAGTAAAGGTAGATTAAAAAAAAATTGTAAAAAACAGTTCTCGCATTAAAAAACGACAGGTTTTAAAAAGACTATTCAAAAACATTAAATTTTTTTTTTATATAATTTGTATAAACATGCGTAAGAATAATAAAATAAAATAAAAAAACAAAACAAATTAGTGGATTAATAAAATGTGACTACTCCTTTTGGAATCTTACGTTATGACCAACGGAATGGCACAGTTCTTGGACGTTCCGCGCCTTCTTTGACCAATGGCTTGTGGAATTCGCGGCCTGGTCTCGAGTGAATCGTTGCCCAGCACAGTTCGCAATAGTACTGGAAAAAAAAAATGTATTAAAAAACGATTCTAGAAATTCCGAAAGAAGTATTCACTAAGAGAGTATAACATTTACATATATATATATATATATATTTATAATTACTATTTAAAACCGAATTCGGTACGTGAAATATTATTAATAATGTACATGTCTGTTAATAAATTTATATAGTTGTACTGAATAAGAAATATACAGTTCTTCGATTCATTATTGAATAAAATCAATGTTAGCACTAGTATAGTACGAGTATATGGCAAGGGAGGATTTAACTTCAAAAATTTAAACAATTATTATGTATATATATTAAATAATAAGGTGTTCAAAAAGTTTAGAAATGTTTAATGATTTCTTTTTTTGTTTTCTACGTTTAAACGAGCACCAATATAACTTTTTGAACACATACAATTTACGTACGATTTATAAAACCAAACCAAAATCAAAATAATAATATCAAACTAATACAATTATTTTGACTCACGGCTTGCTTACTTGTAAACAAGTGACGTTGGCACAAAAGAACGGTGCGAACTTTCCGCCACATCTCTGTCCTTGGCACTCGTCACACATCTGATCGTCGAGCACGTACGGTTTGACTTCAACCTTGGTTAAATAAAAGAAAAGGTATAATAATAAAAAAAAAAAAAAAAAAAAAAAAAAAACAATAATATTAAAAACTCCTAATGAAACGGTAACGGACTGCGTACGACGGTCGACAGACGCGTATTTTTACATTTTGTCCACTAAAGACGTATGAGAAATTGCCGTCGCCGAGAAAATCGTTTTGTATACGTTTCTAAAATGTGATTTTCATTTTTTACATCTTCACTGGAGAAAAGGTTTTACAATAACGCCTGTTATTTTTCTTTTATTTTTCAAAGTACTTTTAAGGACAGTAAAAAGGTTGATAGAATAGAAATGTTCCGTGAGGTAACTCTTTAATAATACAGCTAAATTTGGTATACTTCAAAGTGGTTATTTTTCGAATTTCTACACCGTCAACAGTTTTGCGAGAAACAAAATTACCACACTCACACAAAATGTTAGAAAGATTAAAATACAGTACATCAGATGGATCTTAATACAAAATCTCGACAATGTTCGCGAGAGAACCGTGAAATCCGCTTAAGATTGTTTTTGGAACGCGTAAGTTAACCGCTATATATAAACTATGCCGAGGATAACCAGCAATTTGCACCGTGAAATGATCGCTGCAGATTTCAACAATAATAGTTAAAAATGAAAATCTTCACAGCTGCAGACCACCGACAATGTATAAAATGTCATTAATCACAAGTTATTTCTCGGTCAATCTATGCGTTTTATAATTATAATATATATATATTTATTAAGAAAATTACTAACTCATAATTCGCATTAAATTAAACGTTTTAATACATTTTGTTTTTCTGATTTAATATACGATATCTTTAACATAATTTATTTTTAATCTCATACACTCAGAGCAAAGCAGAACATTTTATAGAAAACGGCAAAACCTAATATCGAATCGGCAATAGTGTTTATTACATGTATAAATAAATACATAGGTACTTATACTATGATACAGCTTCATTTATATATTCCTTACACCCCAATAAGCTCTGATAATTGGAATTAAACGCTTAAAAACCATTATTAACTGTTGGTTTGATATTGATGTTCTACGCGTCGAGATGTTGAATACCGAAAAATATTCCACTACGGAACGCAAAATGGAAAACAAACGGTGTTATTAAAAATAAAAAATAGAAAAAACTTAAAAAACGATTAAGAAGCAAGCTTTTTCGGCAAAGTTCAAATATTGTGTTCAAATAATTTCACCGAGAACACGTACACGAATCGATCGAGATGAAAATGGGTGTAGCACAAATAAAAAAATCCCACTCGATGGACATATTATGAAAAAAAAAAAAAAATAAATATTAATTCAGAGCGTTCGATTGGTCGGAAAAAGAGAAATATTGTCGAGTCCACGGCACTCTCAGGGACTACGAACGAGTGCGCCGGTTGAACCAACTATATGTTCTCAGTGTTGCGGCCAGTACCAATACACATATAAAAATACCGTTACCAGTAGATAGGACATTCTCGATACCGCACGCAACCAAATAGTAGATTTACACGCCGCGTGTACTCGTTATCATGCACAGCCGTCTCTAATAGCCGGACGGATGCATTCACCGTGTAAATTGCACCGAAATCACTAATCATTACTGCGCGATTACCATAAGTTTCTCTGGGCCGAAACGTACGGCAGCATCTCACCCCCGAACGGACGGCTCATGCAATCGCATTACTTTCAACGGACGCCATTGGTCACAGCAACCGTCAACAGAGAGAGCGAGAGAGAGAAACACGTCGCTATTTAATGTATTATTAATGCGATAATAAGTCACGTTTGCACGTCAACCCTTCCCCCTACATATTGCAACTCGTCCGCAATAATAATTTGTACGTTTAAATCGGCTCACCCTCTTATCGATGTCTCCGTGCTGGAGCTGCACGAAACGAGCGCTTATGGCCGCGATGTAGCTCTGTTGGTTGCTGAACGCCACGCGGCCCGCTCCCTTTGGATACTTGAGCTCCGGATCGGTATCGATGCCCGCGTAGCACACACCGCCGTACAGTCTGTCCATGATCATAGCCAGTTCGACTGGAATCGATGCGAAAGGAGCACAATAATCGAGTGTGCGAAAAAAAAAATAATGATAAATTAGTAAACATAATTAAATTATTGGGGTTTCCCCCCTCCGTCTATACGATTAATATGAGATAACGGGTAAGAAGTACCATCAACATTTTTAATTGATTTTTTTTAAATATAAAGAAAACAACATAAACATATACACGATTATACTATTATATTATGGGTAGAGAATTATTTTGATTAAAATACCCAAAGTTGAAGATTACTTGCCACACACCTGAGAGTATAAATTTAATATTTTTTTTGGGGTATTTTTTTGGTCATCAATCTTCAAGAACTTTTGAGGGGAAGGGGTCATATATCATGAATTTAAAAAAAAAAAAACTTATCCTAAATACATTAATGGGTCAATTTGAACGTTTCCAAAGGTACAGTTTTATTCCTAGTAATTGTTACCATTACATAGGTAATCAATACGACAGCCGAAGAGTAAAGTATAAAATAAACATAAACCGAATGTGATCAGCAAGTGTTGACAATACCCACGGTTAAACATTAACCGTAACAAACATGTACAAAAGTGAGTACATATGGCTACGCAGCTGAAAGCGGGTATCATAAGATGTTTTCGTCCCAGAACAATATATGTGCATATGTGAAATGCCGTGTCGTAAATATTTCATTAAGTTTTTCATATTTTTTATTTTTTATTTTCCCGGACGAATCATTATTCATTGAAAAATCCCGAAGTCTTGGCACATTATTCTACTATCACTTAAAAGGAGGAAAATACAATTTTTATCAATTTAATATAAGTACGTAAGTACGGAGTTGCCAGAGAATTATTTAATGGAGAAAAAAACGTCAAGTCATTCCACTCCGTATCGTACGCGCGTGTGTGAATACATTCTATATTTTTAACATTCGTGGCTATACCGATGGGGGGGGGGACTAGTAAACTTACCGGCTTTTAACGGTCTAGGAACGCCGCCCACGAACACGGTTTTCCGGGGGTCTAGCGGCATGGATGCATCCAACACGAAATCGGCATCGGATAGACGCCAAGGCCTTATTTGTACCGGTTTGTCTTTGATGGTCGGTGAAGACACACATAAGTATAGTTTATCGTCATCCTGAATGCACGCGTCGATCAATTGCTGTACCGAAGATTCATCCTTCACCAACACAAAAAATAAAAATATATGACAACAAAATAAAGAATAAAAATTGACGAGTAATGGAAACGATGATTGATACAAATAGGTAGTTATGTGCACATGTATTTCATCATCAACCCGTGTTCTGGGGCAACAAATATAATACAAACTGTGTCCTCCGACCAATTAGCACCCGTCGTAGTAATTTTGAACACTCGAAAATAGAAATTTAAGTCTTGGGCCAACTGGTAGCAGGCCAATTAATTTAGGACATAGAAAAAATAATAATTGAATACGTAAACGAAAAGGGGAATCGAGTGTTAAAAAAAAAAGCCTTAGAGTTGGCAAAAATATTTTTCAACAAGTTTACTTTTTTTTTTTTTTTTAACTCGATATCAACCATGAATTAGACAATTTAAAATAACTTTTTCGCTAGAGACAATAAATCTTTTTACTTTTCTCAAATATAATCTCAACGAATTGTAAGACAATTTATACAGTCGGTCATATTTGCACAAATGCGGTAGGTAGTAAATATGGTTTTTTTTAAAATTTTTATTCAGATTCGGTCTCCATAGATTCCACAGATTATGATGTTGAGAAGAGTGGATATTTAACAATAATGTTATAAAATTTTTCAGTTTTATTTTTATGCTATACCACGATTTTAAATTTGCTTAATTTTATTTTGTAATACGATTATCAAATGTTGGAAAATCCTAAAGAAAAAAGTAAACAAAATTATTATACTATTTAGTGATTGCTTATTATTTTAAATAATTTACGAACTTATAGTAGAAAGTATATGGAGACATGAAATGTTATTTGAATTTACAATTATTGTCAATGACACTCATTGGGTTGATGATTCACGTGTCAATACGTATTATGCGGAGCTGTTTTTCCTCTTAATACTTCTAGTTAAGGTTGATTTCACGAGCAGTTGATTGTTTCTCAACGTTCAAATGAATATTGCATACAATATGCATACATGTAGTTTACCACTCGAGTATTATAATCTGTCTGTCTGAAGTTTAGTTATAAGCATACATAATCATCATTGTAAATAGACGAAAACCACCTTTATAAATTAATTACCGACACAATATAATGTAATTTATATAGAACCATATTATACAGAACTTACCACGTGTCCATAATACACAATGTGAATATATAACAATTTTAAATCGAATTTAGGTATATTTAAATATTAATAAAGCAAAAGACATTATTATTCATAGTTTATTGGATTATTTAACGACGTCAAGTCGGATGGAAGACGCGAATTATTTTTATTATTGTTCTATTAATGCACGGTAAACTCATACTCGTAGAACATAATCTTGTCAGGTAATATTTTTTTTATAATTTCAGTTAGGAACACGCGTCTTTAATTTTTAATGAAATATTTAAATATATGGCTAATTAGTATGGTTAATATAAGTTTTCGATTTTATTATTATTGAATATACAATTTTACTTCTGCATTTTTGAAAGTCTACATCTACGACGTGTAAATACTGAGCTTTGAATAACTGTTTAATATAACTATAAATGTTTGAATTGTAGATAAGATAATCGGAACACTGTTGGGAAATAGTTTTACACCTCACGAATTTTTATTGCACCACTACGCTCTGCTGAATTATTATCTTAAATATGTACAGATAACAAAAGTTATCTGCTCAACGTTGTAAATTAAACATTTACGCAAGCAATGAACAGAAATAATAATATTCTCTATGTATATCCGTGATGCATAGAAAAATTTGAAAATAAATAATGCCATTCGAACAAAAAAAACTAAAAAACTTAGAAATTTGGTTATAAAAAAATTTAAGTTTTTGTTTAAGAACATGCAATAGGTATAAAGTACAATAAACACTAGAATTAATAACAGAATTGTTTGGAGAAAATGAGTATAGCGCACACTGAGTTAATCGCCTGGAATGAAAAAATAATAATACGAAAAACATTTCACAAATAAAGTATTCAAAAACATAACGTGCCAAAAAATGGGTTACGCGTTTAAAAGCAATTTAATAACCGCATTTAATATCGGTGAAAAGTACCTGAAATAAAAGAAAAGCATATCCTTTAGGTGGGAAATAAGACTTGCTTTCAGCTTTATGAGGCCAGTCAACCACCAATTGACCGAATCTACGGAAACTAGCTGTGATTTCATCTGAAAGAGAAAAATGCACGTCAGTGTCAATTGATGATTTCTGTCGCTGGAAGAATAGTAACTGAAAATGATTAAAACCGAACCTTCGTCAATATCTGGCGGCAAACCGCCGACGAACACTTTTCTAGAAAACCTTTCGCTGCTTTCCGATCCTTGGCTGTGGGGTGACGATCGAGATGGGGACGTCAGAGCTTGCACAGATGTATCAATCAAATTGGAACTAGAGTCATCCAACAATCCCGTTTGATCTTCCAGAGATTGAAAGAAGGGCGATTTACCTGAGGAAAAAATATTAACAATATTAATCGTTAAATAACAGTCGGTTGTGCTCACGCACAAACGGACGTTTCGTTAAAAGCATTCCGTTCGTCGGATAAACGGTTTATTACACAAATCACCGTGAGAACTATATTGCAACACGGTGATATTATTTTCGCACACGGCTGCACCGCGGCGAATAAAGAATCTGCACAGGAGAAACGACAATAACAACAATATGATCCAATAAATTCGACGGAAATGGAAACGAAATATATATATATATATATATATATTCTGCATGTACAATGTACAGTAAAACTTGACCAAACGTAAACGAAATCTCATACACACGAGTGTATATTATACAGATAAATATATACGCATTACTATATGAGTGGGCTGTCTTATTTATTATTATTTTTCTTCCGAAAATGTCTTGTGAGCGTGTTCTCGGGGAGGACGTTCGAATTGAAAATATTAATGACACCAAAGTCGTTATTTGATAACTATGATGGAGGATCAAGCGTTTTTCTTTCCTTTCGGGGTGTACCTAATAACTTATACACATATACATACATACATTTATATACACGCGGAATAAGTAAACACTGCGTACGCGCGCGGGGCATAAATGAATATATTACGTGGATGTGGATTTCGACAGGTCGTCTCGAGGACTACGGGGACGGGTATATACGACGACTATGGAAATGCCTATACATATATTTATATATTTGTATAATACATATTGACACAACAATGCGGTTTGGCGCCGTTCTCTGACGATAATATATTCCTCGTGGTCGGTCAGGGTAAGAGCGGTCGGTCTTTGCGTGAAATATGATGTGTACACAGAACGAAAAAAATATTATTGTAACAATGTACTGCAATATATATATATATATGCAAACCAATTCTGTTAATGATTATAAAAAACTAAACGGGGTGGCGTTAGTGTTCTGCGCGTGCGATAAAATTGTCAAACGGAAAGAAAAAATGAAGCTGCGTACATTTTCGTATAACTACTGCATAATAAATATTCGTTATCAGCCATCGAATAAAATTAGTTTTACGTCGCGTACTGTATTGCAAAACATGACTGTACGTGCATCGCGTTTACCGATTCGAACTTCACGTGTACTAACAGCTACGACTTGTGATCATTTATATGTAATCGCATAATACACAGCAAAGCGTTATTCTACGAGTATAATATACAGCGGTCGGCTCTTTGAGACTTTGATTTTAATTCGCGAAGGTTTTATCATTTATTATTGTGCATACTTTATACATGTATATTATAAAGCGATGTACGTGATTTGCTTGAATATTTTTTGTCCAGACTGTATACTTTTCCTCCCCCCGAGGGTGGGTTGGACGAAAGGAGTAAGAGGGTAACCGGGTCTGGAATCCGTTTCATGCATATTAATGGTCGACTTGACCGCCGGCATCTGCCGACAACAAAACGTCCGGTTATCTCGTGTTATTAGTCGTCATTATTACTTTATGCGCGTACATGTACAAAGCTCGGCCGAACTACTACTACTAACTGTACGATCTTGTAGTACCACATTTTTTCGAAATACGTGAATCCTTGAAACGACCTTTCACTGCTCCCTGTTTTCCCTGTACAAGTATCCCAAGAGCTATTTTTACCCTTTAAAGTGTTAAGCCGTTCCGACGATAACTTTAAATTCTCTTTCGTCAACGTCTCTCGCTTTCCCTCTACCTATATACTACCTACACTTTGCTGTCTCCATACGTAAGAGCGCATAAAGATGATCGTATTTGTATTTGAATTTTAAATCGTAAGCTATTCTACACGAATCGATTTTGAAATCTAATAATGCATGTACGTACGTCTCTAAAAGTGTATTCCACTATTATAATATGTATAATATTATATTATTCACGTATCGCGTTACGTCGTTATATTTTATACGTACATATATTATATTTGAATCGACCGACGTGGTCATCTACGGGTATACTCCTACGCGCGACAATTATAATAATAATTACACGACACACGTAGTGCATGCGTTGAAAAACAACTAAAATGTATAATTCGAGCTCGTTAGGGAATTTTTCTTCTATTCTATAACCCGAACCATATAATTTGAAGCCACGCATTATGCAACGATTGATAATAAAACAAATTTCATTTCGAAACGATAACATAAGTAAATATACGTAAAATATGAAAAGCAGCGCTTCTGCAGTGCATTATACTTTGTACGTTAACGATTTACACGTTACAATGATAACGTGCGAACCGGGTCATTAACTGTATGCATGCGTGTTAGAGCGGTTTTTATTTTCGCAACGATCCGACCGAAACAACACAGGTGTACACGAAACATACGCAAACTCCTTGTTATACAATATATGTAAACAATGATCCAGACGGATATTACATAATGCTTGGAAATAATTTTCATTTCAAAATCCTGTTCAAGAGAGCACTCTCGAACTTAGAAGTATCCAATTCCGATGCGCGTTCAATATTACAAACCGCGTGCTACTGGTATTACACTACTACTATACGCGATTCTTTGCGCTATTTTGTAAGTATATATACTTATAAATTATAATACCGAACGCAATACATACGTGCTAGGTGCGTTGTTTCAACGTCTGCCGAAAGAAAAGAAAAATCTGAGGAGAATTTACGGCACAACGTAAAGCAATAAATAATATAGCAAGTCGATAACAATATAAACAGAAATATACTACAAGACAATTATAAGCAGCGCTTCTGCGTAATATTGTGTTTCCGACCTTTATATTCCCTTTTCCTAGAGCGGAAAAAAAACGTTATAATTCAGAATGAAAAAATCAAAAAATCAACAACAATAACGTGTAAGCACACACAGACGAGTACACAATGTACATTAGAGATTGTTTTACGTTCCGATAATTCGGAGAAAAAAAAATATTATATTTTGCAATACATTTTATTATTTCATTAGAGGAGGCGGAATCTGTAATTTTTTGTGCTATACTATTATTATCGACGGCACATGAATGGAGCAAAAGAAAATATCTTTGTACAAATGATTGTTTGTATTCGGGAGAAAAAAATTGTACAACAATATGCCAAGTCAGCGGCGCAGTAGTAATGGGGAAAGCATTATCGAGAAAAAATTATACTCTTTTTTAAAACGAATTTGGTACAGATATTCGTACCGTCCGCCGTCCCCACGACACGCAATGAACCGCGGGGAAAACGAGTATTCTCTCTTATAAATATTTTAATTTTGTATCAACTATATATATATATATATATTTGAAAAAAGTCTTCTACACTACTAAGACCCAACTGTAGTTTCGTCGTACCAGGATATAATTATGTCACGTTTGACGAACGGTTTAATTAATACGTACATCTGAACGTTAAGCCATGCTTATTCTCCCTTAAAACGTTCATCATAATTTGTTTACATATTGCGCGCGAGCGCGGGCGTATGCAACCGATATAATAACTGATATGGTTAAGATATACGTGACTTACACGGAACGGTGGATGGCGGCGTATGTGTATCACAAAAAGTTGAAATGTTTTGCCCGATCAAACGTGCACGGTAGAGGAGGATCCATAATACGTGTGCGTATATGTACGAAGAGATAAAACCACCGTATCCTGGCTATAGCGCAGGATTTCGGGGGTAATGAAGTTTATTCGACGCCAGGACATATGTGCGCAAATGACGAGATCAGGAAAACGTAGTGGACCCTATTGACAATTTTGTATGTACGTACATATCACGGGTACCCGTAATAAAAATTATATACTTTCCAACGCACGACGATAACGTTCTACGCACTATAAATATGCGTTCAGAGTAATCTTTATTGGTCTTGGCGGTGAATACGACTTGTGTGTTTTCAGGTGTCGCACATAATAAACGCGATCACCCGTACAGTTACTTTGGCGAAAAAATAACTTATTTTTATCACGTCGTTATTATATCTAGTTAAATAACGTTTCTGTCAGGAACGGTACGGGGTGCACACCAGCAGATAACAAGTTTTGTACCAACAATTGAAATACGGTTCACGAGTGAGATTTCGAGAGTATAACGATATTAAAACATATATGTTTCTTTCATTCGTGTTAAGGCTTCAGCAGCACGCGTCATGCTTTAGGAAATAATATTTGAAAATATATGTATAATTATGATAGCATATATGGCTTATAAACAAATAACGCATTGTGTATATGAATTAATTACAATATCGATTTCGAGGAAAACCATGTTACATTACAGAGGCTGAAATTTTCAAACGGCATACAGGGGTACGAGTTCGTGACAATATTAATTTTGGAGGATTCGCTTCGTACCTACAGTTAGCTTTCAGCTAATTGGTTACTTTACGAATTATATAACTGGCATAATATTATCATGTTCATTGCTACGAATGCGTTAATAATGTTTATAAAAGTCGATTTCGTGGCCACGCCGTTGTCGCGAATAAATCAAACGAGATGTTCAGATGTACTTACTCGGAAATCGTAAACGTACATACTAAAAACAAAAAAAAATTTATATATCTATTTTTCAACGTGCAGTATGTTAACTGGGATTTCCCCCCTCCCATCATTTTACTCTTCGGAGTAATATACTTTTATAACTCGATATTTTTACGAGGCGTTTTAATCGAATTCACATATTGCACGCGCAACATAATTCAGTGCAGCGGTTCTCAAACCGTGTTACACGGAGTTGACCGGAATCATATACATCGATACGTTATTATTAGTTAAACGCGTTAAAAACACGTAAACGGATTTTCATCTTCAATTCTAATCTCATTTTCTACGAGCTATGGTTTTAAATCGGCCTCCCCGGTTTCTAGGGCTGTTCCGTGAACGCCACGGTTTCTATCACATCGAGGGCTCGTCGCGAACAAAAAAAAAAATAAAAAGGTTTGAGAACCGCTGAGGCTCTAGGCGTACGTGTACGTACAGCACGAGGGGTGAGTACGGGTGTGCGTAGTAACCGGCGGCGATGATATGGTGTTCCATCATTGCGACAGTTGCGCGTAAAACGTTCGTGCGCGCTCGATAAAATATTAAGTACTTTCGCCGGGCATAATGTACATTATGATCGTTACGCGCGTGTCGCAGCGTATCGGAACGTAAAATTTATTTTCACACGTTTTCCGGGGCGCACATACGCACGTCGAACGTTACGATCGCAACCTCTGGGTCGCCGAACATTGTATACGAACGGTCGTGGCGTTATTATGTCGCAGCCGGTGACGATGACGTTCGCAGCTGCCATACGTTGGTGTTCGGGTGAAATTGGAACGACCGCCGAGCGCGTGTACTTCGTGCACGGTGTACGCGACTTGTGATGTATACGGAAAGACTTTTGACCGCGATTTCCGTTCGACGAGGATCGAACCGATGTGCACGGGGGCAATAAAAATACTATACGATGTACACTGTTAGGTGATAAAAATGCAGAAAAAATAAAAACCTAAAACCAAATGAGGAATAAAATAAAAGCACACACACACATATATATATATATATATATATATATGGATCGGAACGCTCGCACACGGATAACGACGATGACACGTCGTGGTAGAGGGGGAAAAAAAAACGGCCGACCGTCCGCTACACACGTATACAAGACTTAATGTATATATATATATATATATATATGTGTGTGTGTGTGTACAGGTTCGGTGTTTTTTTTTTTTCTCCCGGAGCAAATTCACGCGACGGAAGTCGCGCGCTCTGCAGGCCGTTGCCGCCACCGCGGTAGACGCGAGCGCGCGCGCGCGCGAGGGGGCGGCGATGGACGAGCAGAAAAAGCGGCCGCGGCGGCAACGTCTCTTCCGCCACCGCCGCCGTGCGCGAGAACCCGTCAAAGGCGGTTGCATATGACCCACTCACGCGGGCGCGCACGCGCACGCACCCCTCCCGGCCGGCGGCGAGACGCGCAGAGGTCAATGACACACGCACGTGCGTGCGTACACGCTCCCACCCGCCCGGCGCCTTCATCACCGATGATGATGATGGAGCACGTGTCGCCGCCGACCGACCGTTTTTCCGTACGCGTACGGCGCGCGCACCGTTACACGCCGACGAGGGTACCTGCGCCGCTAGTAACGACGACGGCGGACGGGCTAGTCGAGTGGGGAAATAACCAGCCGTACGGATACAGGTCCTATAATTTAATTGTTTTTTTTTTTAACCGACTGGGGGTTTAACATATACACAGCAGAGTATTCCCAAGCATAAGCGGGTTTTCGCAGAAATAAAAAAATAAAATAAAATTGATAGTTTAAATTAAAATAATATTTACACGGGTGCCGTAAAACGCACGGCGGCGGGGCGGTTTTGCGCGGTCGTTATACGGTCGAAAATTGTTGCCGTTCCGACGGAAGCGATCCCCCATGTGCAATACGACTTTGATTCGAACAATTTTCCGGGGTTACGTGTAGAGATAGTTCAGCCTTATGAGATTCGAAAAAAGTCTTGTCGAGTGAAATCATTTTTCGGATTTCCCGGAAGGCACCGAGAAAAATACGTGCAGGAATGTAGGAAAACAACGTTCTTAACAGACGAAATACCGACATTCTTCGGCACGCCCCATTCAGGATCGTTTTTTGATCGCAACGATTGTCGTATTGATAATAATAAATCTTTATGCAATATATATTATACGAGGATTGGCAAGATCACTGTTTTTTAAGTCCAAGGGCGTTACACAACTCACAAATAGTGCTTATAGCAGTCTTATTAGCTATCCCTATTCAACTAAAAACTCTTACTACGCCAATGTAATACATTGAAGCTATTCGACCGAAACGTTAGTGTCACGCACGGGTAAGAAATACGTAAGTACAGCATCGACGGGAGCTTTCGATTATTTTTCACCGAGAAATCATACGTAAGCGAACAAACATTTGTATCATGTATACAACAACTCCAACGAAAGATGGGTTTAGTGGTTTTGCGCACGTTTGTTTTCAAGCTCAGCAGTATTATTTTAAATAGTTTTGGTTCTCCCCCTCACTGCTGTTTAATTATTTATTCATTTTTAAAAACGACAAAAAAAGAATAAAATAGTATCATACAGTTCATCGTTTTTCGGAAATAACAATCAAGGGTCTCTTTGATGCTCGTAAAAAAGTTTTCCGCCAAATCCTCTGAATAATCCTTTTGCGGTAAAACGTTTGAAGACGTCACGGAGGATTTCAGTGAACTTATTTCCGTTGCTTTTTAAAAATAGTTGTAATAAAAAAAGACCACGGCACAGTTCGGTAAACAAGTCGTGAAAACTTTTTCCAGAGAATCGTTAGCAACCGCAGAGACGGTGTCAAAATCGTGAATTATCATTTTATTATATGGTGGTTACGTTCATTTAATAATTTATTCGCAATAAAAATCATAAATTAACGTCAGCGAATCGACTAACTAAGGACAAAAAGGGGCAAATTAGGTTTAAATAATTATATATATATATATATTTTTTTAATGACATGGCTTAAAATATGCGAATGAAAGTATAATGTACAATATATATACAGTATACATAAATGGTGCTGGCGATTTCGCATCACAGTTTTTCCAATAAAAATATTAGTTTAGTAGGACCGTTGATGAAATAATATTATAAAATCAACGATAGGATGTTGCTACGGTGAAAACGTCGAATCATTCTATTCGAAATGGTCCACATAATGGTCAGTGCGGTACTTGTATATACACTAAATAGTAATTCCAAAGAAGGTATTTCCTGTTGTATTGTTGTAGCGAGAGAAATACTTTTTTATAGAACTTTGCTGAGCTGTGTTCGAACCGATTATAAAAAGCTATTATGCAAAGACCCGTCGCGGTCATGCCGTATTCTCGCGCAACCTCCTCGTACACAACACAGCGTTGACAGAATATTAAATATAGCTAAATTAAGCGTTTTCTTCTTTTTAAAAACTTTTCCTGGTACTTAGATCAAACTGTTTTTTTTGTTTTATTTTTTATGATGAGTGATCAGGTTCAGGTGTTTACACTTGCAACGACCCGTCATAAATCCGATTCGCTGCCGTTATGAAATTCGGTTACATTAATTTTACCGAACAATGCACGGGCGGCGGTACGTTACGTTATTACAAAGACGTATAGCGAGAAATAATTAAAAGAAAAATACATTAATCTTCCAACGGAGAAGAGAAGATATTATTAAACGGGAGAATATTAAACGATCACGCCACAACCAGGCGTATAAACTCGGGAAAAAATGTTAAAACTATAAGCGTGTTCGAACGAACACGTTCAATGTGGTTACTAAAATCATAGTCGTAAATGTTCAAAAAAAAAAAAAAAAAAAATCAAGGATATACTTGTAAGTAAAGAAAATGTGATAATTAACAAAACACTTTTTTTCATTTAAAAAAAAAGGTAGTTAAATAGATAAATTGATTGCATTTCAATTCGTATACAATTTCTTATAAAATGAAGTACCACAAAAAAATAATATGAGAAAATGGTTTATCATTTTTTATTTTACATGATTAATTCAATAAATTTTTCATTATTTTTGTTGCTTAAGATGGCGAAGACCAAATATTAAACGTACACACTTTATTTTATAAAATAATAAAAATAATATCACCAAGGATGTTATATCTTTAATCTGTCATCCAAGATAATACATCAACCTAAACTTTACTAAGTACCAGCATTCCCATTTGCATAATTGCTGGTACGTTGCTTGTGAAAGTTCAGACACTAACGATGCCATTACAGGGTTGGCATGCTATAAAATGGCCGCTGAGCACACAAAAATGCTTGGACTCGAAGATTCAGTGAATGGAGGGGAATGATGTGTATATAGATTGTTTCGTTGTCTTTTGATAACGTGCTAAATATACATCAAAGGCTGCCTTTATATTGCATATTAAAACGATCGAAAGGAAACATAAAAAAAAAAAAAAATTTCGAGAAACAAGCGAACGAAATCATAATATATTAAAAAAAAAATTCAAATAAGCCTTTAAAGCCATATAAAAATATAAAAATGAATGTACATTAAAAGTAACACATATAAACTAGTCAAGTATTCAAATATACGTAAATATCAATTGAAAATCACTAAATTTGTAATTATGGAGCATATTCGAAAAAATATAACGAACAGAGGCAAACTAATAGCATCACTCTCGAATGTCAACTAAGGGTGTTACTAAACTACAGATTTAATTAATTATTTTATTAATTTACAGATTTATACATTTTTCGTGAAATTATTATTAAAATGTAAAACTCATTCTTCCGTGAAACACCTTTAACAACGTACTAATTTATCAAATTAGCAAAAAGACAGTTATGTAATATTCACTTTTCGAAGTATAAACACGATAATACATGTTTGTGCATAAGTTTTAACCATGATTATTTATATCGATTTGAAAGAATTACCTTTAATATAATACAATGAATATTTCGACAATGGTCGAAAAAAAAACTGTATAACGACACTACTAACGCACATATGAACACATTACCAATACTATTCGAATTTCATTTAAGAAGCATCAAGTAAGTGGACGGGTTTAAAATGGTTTTGTAGATGGTAGCGTTACGAGAAGAGTTTATGTAGGTCAAACAGTTCTTATTACCAGACCCTCTTAATGGCAGTCACCAAACAGTAGAAATTAGACCCAAAAGTTAAAAGTAACAACACATTATCAAGTGCTTTGGGCTTCACGTACATAAATATATTACGGCCGACTCGTAATATAGTTTTCTGTCAACGCATAAATAACGTTATAGATTTTGATTAACTTCTTGTTTTTCACGAATAAGAATGTAAATGTATAGATGCATGAGCATGTGCGCGTGTAAAAAATCACTGAAAACAATGAGCCATAATATTGGTATATACTCTGGTACAAAAATAGAAAGATGATGGTCACTTGGTCGCATGATGATGGGACATTGTTGCAAAGCACTATGAAACACGTCTGAAACACAATTTAAATTCCGTTCGACAATAACGTTACGGATCAAAAGGGTTGATCCATAAATTGAGAAAGACATTTCAATTAAAATTCACCTGAAGTATTCATTTGGAGCATAAGAGGGGGTTGGTACGTGTACATACACGGATAATGCATTGTACACGTCGTAGAATTACAGTTGATTTATATGAAGTAATGATGTACATTTCTCGTGAGTGCACCTCGTAGTGAGAAATGTGGAATGCGAATTAAAGTACCTACGCCTTAATTGTTTTTTTTTTTTTTATACAATAACGACACAATTATAAAAAATTTAGGTGATAAACGCAGAAGTATTATAAAAGGGATTGTCGAATTTTCGGTTCTATGGCTCACATCGTCGTAGTGGAAGTTGAAATTTAAGCTATATCCTAAACTTATCATAAACTTAAAATTGACGTCGATCTTCCAAGTATCGTCATTTTTCGTTTGTATTACGTCAGAGCTTATACGTGGAGAATTTATCTCGATGCATCCGAGAAAAAACAGAAATCGTGAATTGTCGAAAAAAAAAAACAATATACACGCACACATACAAATACATACAAATCCGGGTCCACACCAAACGCACCTCCACGCGCGCAACGTTGCTGTAACATAACTGCAACATTATCGCGAGGACAGGCGTCCATACTGCGCGTAGAAATTTATGTTCTAACACGATCATATGTTTTCCAATTGTTGTCAATGTATTCAGTGAATATGCTGTTCAGAGAGTACAAGTTGTCCGCTATTGTTTCGTTTTAAAATCTTTATAGTTTATCTTTCACTAGTACAATGTCCGATCAAATTACTAGTGCTGTGTTTATTGTTATACATAGCCTACGTAAGAAACGAATTAAATCTGCTAATTTAACCCATGCATCATTTTATTTTTTTATTTTGTTGAAGTGCGATTTGTCTTTTGGGTTCGGTAAAACTGATTTTCACGATAGGACTCGATTAGTTGGATAACTCTGTCTTGATCCCATTATTTTCCGAATTGCATCTCACGATTAATTAATAAACTTTCTTTTTATTTATTAACTATTTCAATTATATTTCGTTACAATCATTATTAAAATGATACACAATTACGTATTCGCCGTAACAGCAACAATACAACACTGACAATTTCTCGTTCAAACCAGACAAGCAAAACGCGCCGAACATTGCGCATTTTCCATATCAACTCGAACAAACGCGCAACGTGCACGAACACGTTCGTTCGTGCGCGGACTAGGTGCACACCAAACGCGCCGAACGTGGTAGCGAACGTTGCAAAAACGTATTGCGCATTTGGTGCGGACCACCCGGCTTAAAACAAACCTAATTGAAAAAGACGCGCGCGCGGTTGCATTTATACACCGCGGTAGTGGTGTACGTCTTAATATATACTTACACGTATGTGTTGTACAGCGACTGTTGCGCGTACAAACGAAGTCGTCGCGTATAAATAATACACAAAGATATTTGGTGTACAGTCCCAAGGGCTGTGCGCCGCAGAAATATTTCCCCGAGCGACTAATGAGCGTAACCATACGGTTTTTACGGTTCGCTGCGGACACGCCGTTAAATTGTTTATTTTTAAAATTATTTTTCAACCCTCCCGACTATATGTTATACAATATATATATTATCACATGGACTGCGTCAGTATCAATAATAACAAATTATCCATATCGGCAAATATATAATGGGAGACAACGAGATCAATTAATCGCTAACGGTTTGGCGACGGTTTTATATTATTTATTTCGATTGATTTGATATTTGTGTTGGAGACACGCGCTTAAGTGCGAGACAAAGAAAATAAATTCGGAAAACCAAATAAAATCGATTAACTGTACTCGTGCGACACACGTGCAGGCGAACGTACGTCGCCGTTAGACGTGTACGGAGACACGCATTCATTATTTACGTACCTGCATCGGTGGTATATGCATATTTCTTATATTTTTTTTCCGCTATAGGTACCCGAAGCGTTTTATCGGACTCGCTAAAAAGATGGCCTTTGCGCGCCGTCGTCGTAAATTCGTTTATCGTTCTGACCCCGGAGAAGAAATTTGTGCTTTACCCAACGTTTTTCTTCTTTTTTTTTTTTACCTCGACTCTTCACCCTCTCTCGACGTCGTCAATAATTTATGTTACATTTAGAAAATATACATACACATAATATACATGCGAGTATAACTCTTAACCTTTTTACGCGTATTGGCGAATTTATAACGAACGAAAGACCTACTTAAGGCTTTTTGCATGAACCGATCATAAATTATTCAATGTACATATTATCCCCAGACTTTCAATGTTAGATACGAGTGCGTATGCATTATTTCGCCTTGCACATAAAAACAACAATAATAATAATGATAAAAGAAAAAAAAACGCGGAATTGGATTGTTAGAGTACTTTTGACTGTCGGTGCGGCAGCCGTACGCACATTCAGGTGGGCGTGTGACAAAATTACGGCCTTCGACTTATTATATTCAAAAAATAAACACTAAAAATATTTTAAATATATTTGCGGATCACCGGCTATGACGATCAGATCGTGTATTGAGTTTTTAAAAGGTTTATGAATCGTTTTTGTTTATGATAGGATTGTCTATTGTGAGGGAAATGTGATACATATTACATTAAATAAAACGATCGCGTAAGCCATTGTGTGGTTATTGTAGCCATCACGTGTAAGCATTTAGAAATGATTAGATTGGGATTGGCCATTAATCACTCTGCGTATTATAATAACGTAACATATGAAGCCGTAATTTTATCGAAAGCTGATAAAATAGTGATTTTAGTTATACGTGCATTGTGTATATAGATTTATAGTACGAGTATATACTATTATGTGGTCATGATATATCATATGGTAATAATATTTTAGTTTGAACGTAGCAAAAACATAGCATGTTTAGTATTCCCGATAGCTACATCGCGTGTAAAAAACAAAAAAATTACACGATTTTAAAAGTTTATTGTTATTTTTTTTATGGAGTCTGAGAATTTAATTTTGAAAGCGATTTTGTTTATGAATTTTGCGCAACGTTAAAACATGTAAATATATTATAAAGGCATATATATATATAACATATAGGTGAAGTATATTTCATCGATAGACCCGACGGGTGTATTATATATGCATAGTTATGGGGGTGACATGTTATCTGAATATATTATGTTTATATTTCAGAAAACCTATGAGTTGTCAAACTTTGGCAAGTTTTGCAATCTTTACCTGTATATGGTGGAGTCGATCAATATATTCGCATGCGTATTTATGAAAGATTCATTAATAACTAAAGTTTTGAAGTAACTACGGAAGGTAAATTTTTCCTTAGAAAGTACTCATCACTTTCAAGCGATACGAGCACACGATTGTCAAAATATTTACATTTACTGATAATATCGTACCCCACGTACTAAGATAACAATAATACCACAATCAGCCTGCATTGAATATGGGTATCCAAGTGTATATAATACATATGATACATATAATAAATGAACTCTTATAAATATTAAACCACATCTATCAAATGTCATACACCACGCAAAGTTAAAGCAAAGAAATAAATAAATGATTATTGATTGTTAACCACATCCACATTTCACACGAATGTGATCTAACGAGGAAACATTATTCAAATAATCACATCTGTGAAATACATTAAACTATACACATAATCACATTATATACACACACTCAGAATCAATAAGGAAATATCATATTTTTATTATCATTTTCATATACATACACACACATTTGCATATATCAGATATAAAAGGAACCCGAAAACAAGGGCATATCAGACGAGTTTTGGCTATGCGGCACTGAGCACCTTCACGATAGTGTATGTCATAGTCTGGACTTAGAATATTTTCTGCAGTTTAAATATTTGGACTTAGAATATTTACAACTAACTTAAATAAAGTGTACTTAGGATAATTTTAACAGTTTAATAAACCAACTAATCTTAAAGAGTATTAATTATTTCTTTACTATACCTACATCCAAGCGTAGATTACTAGTAAATGAAATTAACGATCAAACGGTTGGCACGCAACAATAAATATTATTGTATTTATATTTGTTTGTGTCCCAGTGAAAGCAAATGTCTAACCTAAATAAAATGTTTACGATTTCCCATTTTAATAATTTTGTTCAAAAATCTTCTGAATATGTACAGTACATACATACAAGACACAACAATAAAATAAAAGTTATACGGCTCAAATAAATGTAAGATATGAATATGAATATATAGATTTTTTTTTTTTTTAAACAAATAGCGGTAATTATCTTTGTTTTTAAACAAAAAACATCATATTGTTCTCAATAAAAAATTGAAGTTATAGTATTAAATAGAATTGGATATTTTTAGAAAGTATAATTGAAATATCATCAAGTTTACTAATTAAATAAATCACATATCAATATCGTAAGCGTAATGTTTAAAAATAAAAACGTACAATATACCGAAAAAATAGAAATTGAAAATTAGTTCGAACAATATGATTAATAGCACCGTTGAAATAGTGAAATGATAAAACAGCGAATGTTATACTCTGTGGAAGATAAGTTGAATATATAATTAAAATACATCATGAGAAATCTTTAAAAAAAAAAAAAAAAAAATGATGTGTGAATAAGTCGGTTAATAAGAACTAGTGAGAAACTAGATAGATGTTCATTGTTATGGTAGCGTAATTATGAACGATGGCATAATGAAAATATATTATCGTCGTTTACCTTCCTTCAATCTTTTATAATATAATCAATTTTTTTATATTTTATTATAAAAATTTTGAAATTAAAGTTTTAATAGTATATATAGTGGCATATTTTCAAATGTTGTGTGTATGTGTGTATGTGTGGGGGCTGGTGGTTAGCATATTTCTAAAAAAATAAGTGATTTTATAATATTATAAAAAATACATATAAGGTAGGTATAAATTAATAATTATATTATTCTATAATTATAAATACAAATGAAGTTATTTACAACCACATAATATAAATTAATGTTCTCTTTTCTTTTTTTTCCTTCATAGCAAATCATTTATGACTTTTGAAACTTTTTTCTTCTGAGGAGAAGGGGTCATGATCCAGGAACCTCTTCAAATAAGACACGGTGTGTGTATATATATATATATATATAAATATAGAAAACCGCTTATAAAAAAGATACATATTTTCATACAATTTTGCAATTTGTATTGAAAAATATATTTTCCAGTAGATATTTACATTGCGAGTGAAGCCAAGAAAATAATCAATCTACGATTAGAAAAATCGGTATAAAAACACAAAAAAAAAACTCATATAATGTGATGGGTCGGCAAATATTTTTATGTCGACCACTATCTTTCTTTCTCTAAGCTCAGAAGACAGCAATTCTTGCTACATGTTCGACCGACATCAATTTTAATCAAATGTCAGCTACTATAGCTAGTCTCTTTCTTTTTCTTATAATTTATTTAACGACTAAAATTAAGAAAACGTCACGTTAGATGTGTTGACTTGATCTGCCGTTTACGCGAAACGTCGTATCGTAATGACATTTTGTAGAATTAATCGATTCATTAAAAAAAAAAAAAAAAAAACCATCAACGGACTTTACAAACTACGGATTTCAATAGAGGCTGTCAACAATTATTTCTAACATTTCGAAACGAAAATCGTTAATAAGTTTATTATTAAAACCAAACAGAGTACATAGACATAGAGTTATATATTTATGAATACCGTTGTATTCCAATATTATCGTAATATTGAAGTGCACAATAACGGATGTGCCCACCAATTAGTCGGTTAACCGCACTTAAACTTATTTGATTATATAGATCCGTTCCTAATTGGATTATTCGGTGAGACCTATAAGAACCACTCTACATGATGTACCTAACGATAAGGTCATATAACAATATATATAATTGTATAACAGAAATGCGACTAAAATACAACAGATATATTACTCAAAAATGTACGGTGTCGTATGCATGAGCGTAGTAACTTTCGTAATTTTTATTGAGGTGCACAAACTTTATTTTATGTTGATGAAACGTATACTTAAGGACTAGATATACCTACATTAATCTGCATCTTGGTGTTTTGTGATGACAAATGCCAATGAACAAATACATTTTGATTAATTTATTATTAATTTTTTTTAGTAGTTAATAGTACAAAAAATTATATTATTCTTGATAAAATAATTCTTACATATCTAAAATGCTTTTTCTATAATATTTTTCTAATTAATTTACAAAATATCAAGGGAGATACTACTTCGTTACATTTTTAGAAGGAACTGTTGCCTCTGTCATCCTCCAGTTTACGCCTATGGTCATGAGTAATATAGTTATTAAAAATATGTAAATATGCAATATATTTTTAAGACAAAACGAATTAGAACGTATCCATGAAACATTTATGCAGATATGAAAATAAAAACATGATACACCGTTGGTAAATGTAATATGTGCAAGTACACAAAATATTTATACAGCAAGCGAAATAAATAAATAAATATGCCAGTCGCATTTTAAAATAAATGTGTTTCTAATAACTTCATCGAAAATGTAAACGAGTGAAATATATTAATATGTACTTCGTAAACCAATGATAATTTTTAAAATAAATATATTTTACACAACGTAAGATGTACAACTTCGTTGTATAAATAATAACGCTATATGTAATCAAATAATACAAATATGAGTATAGTAAATTGAACTAAAATACAATTCAAACGTTAAACAAATTGAGTATTCGAAGAAAAAAAAATATTTAACAAATGAAGATAATAATAATAGTACATGTAATATTTTCCATCACGTATGCAACACGTTAGCATACCGAAAACATCAATTTTGAATAAATGATTCGCCCTGGAGTTGTATGTATATGTGAACACCGCACGCGTTTAATATTATTAATAAAACTGTTGTTACGTGTTGTTACCGTGATGTGGAGGAGAGGGGATGTGTTAACATTTGTTTTCGAAAGAGAATAATTTTTTCCCCCAGTAAAAATCGACCACCCTCCGAGATCCATCGCATAAAACAGTGATTCCCAAAATTTTTCTGCCATTTTTTTAAGCAGTATTTTCTCGCGGAACCCCAAAAAATATTTAGTATTAAGTTTTATTTATCTGTGTAGTATGACGCATTTTACACATAATATGCATGTAGGAGAAAACTCAAAACGAGATAGTGTATACTTAATATTATATTTATATATAGTATATCGGGTTGGGAAATAACTGGAATGGAAATACGTATTATTTAAAATTAAAAAATTATATTTTTTTATCGGGATTTTAATATTGTTTCTATAAGTACCTATCGATGAATTATAATTGAGTTGACGGTGTCTTGTAAAAATATATACGCTCATTATTTTAAATAACGATCAATAATTGTTACGTTATTACATTTTCTATGGTAAAAAGAATGGAGCCTTTAAGGAACCAGAGTACTATTTGGGAACCACTGGCGTAAAATATACATTTATTCGCGTAACTCTATACGTACATACAACTACAACAGTCGGCTACAATAGATAAAGGTGTATACACACGATGTATATAACATATGTATATTATAAAAAACAATATTAACGGACATCGCATACCTCAAATCATTCAACGAGTATCAAAAATAAACAATTGTTTGAGGGGTCAAGACTCAAGAGTGTATTTTTGTGTCGGGTAGGATATTTTTTTTATTCGTAGCACGTCTGAAGGGAAGGGCTGCGGAAATTGTTCGGCGATTCCTGACTGACAAAATTCGGTATAAAGAAATATAGGAGGGGTCGGCGTGCGTCGTCAATAGAAACTGATAATATTATTATTTCTTCGTAGAACCTTGTCGCACACAATACACGTAGAAAGTGTTGATAAAACATACATACACACACACATATATATATAACAACACAGACACACTTGAACTAAAGAAAAGGCGAAATGCGAAATGGGTTATTTCCGAGACAGAGAAAAACACACACGTGCACTTTTGTCTGGATAAATGTAAAAGGGAAATATTAAATTCGACAAACCAATATTGTTCTTTTGAGGAGTGAAAAAATATATAACATTTCTTGGAATTGTGCGTGCTGTACGTTATCGTAGATTAACGAAAATAAAAGCGTTGTAGTTACCACTATGTCGGTTTAGAAATGTCCACGTGATACGCACGTAAATACAATTACATGCATTCATAATGGTTTTTTAAGGGTTGACAGGAGAAAGAGGGCGAGTTATAGGACAAGACGCAAAGAAATGCCGTCCGCGCGCATATAATAGACAACTATAAGAATAGAAAAACGTTGATAAATTTACTGCGCGTATAAAAAGGAAATCCGATAAACGAGAGACGGCGACGGTAAGGATTTTGGCTACGAATTGCCGTCACCGGCACTGAGGACTAAGCACTGAGCGTAAATCGAGAGCCGTTAATCTTGCGCCGAAAAGGAGACGCCCTTTAATTTGTTTTAGTAGACCGTCATTGAGGAGAGAATGCGGGAGGCACTACGTTCTAAATAGATCAGAGATAAATCTTTTCTGGTTATACATGTGCTCGCGCGCGTGCGTGCGGGAAATCGGATAAAACGTCGAACATGTATAGTTGACGAAATATCGGCTTTTAGAACTAAAGCAAGAGAGTGTGAGAGGTAATTTTTAAAAATCGTACAAATTCATCTACTGAATATACGTAAAACAAAAATCCGACAAATCCGAGAGCTTAATACACTACTATAACACGACAAACTAATAACTCGATATTTACATAGACAAATGTGTAATAATTCATTTCACTCTTATCGTGTATGACGCATATGGACATTACACGAAAGGAACCAGTGCGAGATTATTTTATTTTTCTTCTGATGTATGTACCAGTGGTTCATATCGATGTATTATTTATTTATCAATACGTCTATGCGAAAAAACGACCTTATTTATTACTTTTCCTGTAGCCTACTTTTACGAATACTCCTGTACAACGGTGGTTTCTGTTTAACGGAGTTTTAATAAAACAATTTCCATTGGAAAAATTTTTGTTATCTTTGGGGTGGTGAAAATCCAATGACTGTAATATATTTTGATCCTTATAATCAACTACAACGACTAGAAATTGTAGTTAAAACTTTTATGTTTGACACGGTTTGTATGTTTACATTTATAAAAAACATTTTTATTTATGGGTACTCAGAATAAAGATGAATAGAGATTTCAATATTATATACGTATTTTTATTGTTCATAAAATTTAATTATTTATTGTTCAAGAGTTATAGAACTCTGAAACACTATCATTTCTACCACGAGTGAATATTTATAAAGCATTTCATTGTATGAATACAAACTTATTAACAGAAGAAATATTCAAACATTGTTCGTTTTAGTGGTTGTTCGAATGGAAAGTATCTGTTCAAAAGTTCACATAAAGACGCTCTTAATATATATTTTGTAATGTTCATCGCAAAATTATTATTCATATTTATAAATGTATTTTTTGAGAAAACTGATACAGAATATAAGTAAATTTTAACACTCAACAAAGAAATTATTTTACTTTAATTCAGATCAGAATACCGTTTATTAATTTTATTTAAATACATAATTGTCGGTCAAATAACGCTAAATAAGTGTAAATTAACATTTCGCAGTTATTACTGTTGTTTGATGAAACATATTTTAATTACGATCTATACATTACATTCATAAAGTATACAATTGAACTTAAGTCATCTGGTTTAAATAGGTATGTAATTTTAATTTAAAAACAAAAGGACACTAATTAAAGACAAGTTCCAAGGACTTGTGGTAGGATAAGGATTTAAAATAAAACATTTTTTGATTTATATCTGAAATAAATTATTATTAATGCCCTGTTTTCAGCCAGGCAAATATATATAATTGTAAAATACAATTAAAAGTAAAATAATATTCGGAGAGAATATTTTGTACACTTGTGGTAATGTTTGTATTTTATTATATTTGTATAGGTATAAACACCACTTGAGACGTTTAAGTGTAATATTCGACCGCGGAAACGACGGATAATTAAAACAAAAATAAATGAAATCGCCCGGTAAAAAATTACTCAACAAGATGTACATGAGAAACGAACAGACAACAAATAAAACTTACGTACAATGCGCGTTGTTCAATATTCAGTAAACGCATCATATAGACGCAATGGAAAACACATTATTACGTGGTTGCTGCAGTCTCTTCATAGTATTTCTCAACTGCATAATCTGTTTTATATACGACTACAGGGTACACGCACACACACACACATTGGACACAAAACCACAAAACTCAGAACAGTACCATTTGTAAAATCGCCATGCAGATCATTTATCAAATCCCAACATTTCCATGGTTTCATTTTAAACCTTTTGTCTTACTCAGCTCACTAGATACGAACTGCTATCGATGGCTTTGCGTCAGGAGGGCTCTAAAAGCCATAAGTTAAGGGAATACAGGATAGTGTTTTTTC
The DNA here is from genome assembly GCF_003268045.1 of Sipha flava. Lineage (NCBI taxonomy): Eukaryota > Metazoa > Arthropoda > Insecta > Hemiptera > Aphididae > Sipha > Sipha flava. The sequence continues at coordinate 1,487,875 of NW_020271729.1, forward strand.
CTTTTATTTTTTTGTTATGTTCCATCTCTTACACAGCAAACAGAAAATGCTGGAGTACAGCACCGATTGTACACACGCACACACATTATACACTTCACAACCAAATACGAACATTTTGTTTTCCAATGAATCGATTTTTAAAATAACGCCGTACGATGCATATTCATACACGCGCCAAACTCAGTCACTTTTATTGTACATCTATGCACGTTGAACTACATCGTAACTATATTGTAACTACCTATGAAGCAATAAAATGGGTGAATGCATACGTACACTTTTATCAGATTAAAAAAGCGTTGGCCAGAATATGATATATATATACGCACATACATATTACCATACTTAAGTCAGTATAAATAATAAAGGTGATTTTTATTATCGCGAGTAGACATATTTATTATATGATTAGATACAATGGGAAGAAGAAAAAAAGAAGAAAACAACCGAATTACACTATATTTTTGAAACGGTTTATTTTTTTATTTTACTTTGCTCTCTCGTAGCACTTAAAACTGAATAACTACGACGACGACGACACGAGAGTGTAGATGAGCAGAAAGACAAAGTATGTACGCGTATATTCGTGGAAAAAAAATGAAATGTAGGAAAACAAGGAGAAAAAAAGTTCATCCGCAATCGAGTTATGACTTCTTTGTACGCGACACACACACACACACGCACGCACGCACATAAGCCCCAATATACACACCCACACACACGTATATGGTGTGGTTATAATTAAATTCCTGCGGGGACGATTCCCGGAGGCCACGGCCCCGTCAGACGTTTACGATGATGATGGTCGCGCGCCCATAACACTCCGTCGAGTAGTAATTTTGAAGGCGTGTGCGAGCTGTACGTGGAAAGATGCGTGAAACCCAGGAGGTAGTATGGCAGGGTGAGAATGACAGGGAGAGAGAGAGAGAGAGAGAGAGAGAGAGAGAGAGAGAGAGAAATTTCACGAGCTTCTGACCTCCCTGAACGCAAAACTGTGCCACGACCGACGACGACGCCGCCACGGGTTTACGCTGCCGCGCACTATTGACTTTTCCGATACAATTTTCTAGCCGTTTTGTATGTTATGTTTTACCACCGCTACTGCAGCCGCCGCCGACGCGAATTATTCCGATAAACTATTATCGTTTCGTGCGCGCGATGGTGGGTGTTTGTCCGACAAAACGAGAAGTGCACTAACAAAATTAAAAACGAATATTATTATTCGATATAACCGACGAGCCTTCTTCGTCATTGACCCTCGCATTTTCTGTTTTGCTTTCTTCGTGCACGTAAGGATGCGGATATACACGCGCGAATAGCGTAATATTGAAACGAAATTATGTGCACAAGTATTCGCGTGCATGTGTTTATATTTCTGAATTATTTTTAAATCCTCGTTTCATTTATCTCCGCCGAAGACGTGATTTACTCCGACTGTATTTTGACGCGCGAGCAGCAAACGCATAACATATTACATTCTTTCCATCGCTTTTCTTCTTAAGAAAATCCTACAAATTATTTATCTTTGTCGAGCTGATAACATCATAATTTATTAAAATATCAGGTAGAATAGTCCACCCGAAAGTCGAAGGAAATTATACATTTATCGACAGTTAAATATTAAAATTAGAACGTTTATTTTTCTAAATTTCATAACTTTTCACCTGTATTTAGATAATACCAATAACTACTTTTTTATTCTAATATACTTTTTTGATGATCTACAGATAAATAATGCTAATTATTGTTAATACTAAAATATTCAAAAGAACATCGACAGTAAAAGTACTATAAAGAAATAAATAAGAATAAACTGCGAAATAATTTTTTTCACATAAATATTATAATACAATTGTACACATTTATTTTCACGATTTAAGTAAGTATACGAAATAAAAAAATTAAAATAACTGAACAGTAATTTTTATTTTAATAATACAAGTTTGTAAATTAAAACCGTTCAATCATTATTCATGAAATTATTCAACTATTATAATCATGGTTCAATGAAAATATATATATATTAAATACGAAATTAATTATAGTTAATTAGCAGCTCAAATATATTTTCCTACCAAATTTTAATTATATATATATATATAAACATAAAATTAACTGCAATCTGTTAAATTTTTTAATTAGTCTATCTAAGTATTTTAATTCCTATGGCTATATTTACATTTCATATTCAATTTTTGTATATTATTTTAAAAATTTAAGTAATTTACGGAATTATAGATTTTTATCAAATGTTGACGATACTACTTGCTTTGATAGAATATTTTTATAATTTATTTTAAATTAACTATGCTCAGGGCTGTGCAAAATACCTAAAAAAAAGTATCTAAATACAAGGCAAGATACTTCGATATTTTTAAAGATACTAGACACAAGATACAGGTAGCTGAGATATACATAAGATACAAGCTATTTTATACATTTATTAATATTTATTTATTAACTATTAAATGTTTAAATTAAAAAAAAAATGATATGTAGTATTATAGTAAAAGTTTTTTATATGTTAGGTATATCCCATGTTTTAAAATAAATTTCTGGTTACCTTTTAAAGAGACTAATTTCAATTAATAAATAATATAATTAATAATAAATATTAATAATTATTAATAATAAATAATTTCGATTTTTAATTCACATTTATTATTTCATCAAAATTTAATACTGTATAATATACAATAATAAAATTTTAATATTAAAATTACATTATAATGTTTCATCAAAGAATTTTGGAATGTTAACAATTACAAAATTATCCATGTTTTTAGCAAAAGATACTTAAAATCGGACGACACTGCACAAATACCGCGTAGACAGAAAATATGAACCGATCATCGCACAATCACACAGTCTAAAATAAATGTTTAGCACGATACAATTAAGAAAATATTCTGCCGATAAACTAGATTTATGTAACTTACTGATTACTAAATTTGCTCATTTATCAAGTGAATGTCTTCGACGTGAAAAACTTTAATCTAAATTATTAATAATTATTAATATATAACAATAGATTGTGTCTTTAATCATAAAAAGATACTAGATACAAGTTAAACAAGTATTTAAATTCATGATATGATACCAGATACATTAAAATAATGTATCCCGATACAAGATATAAATGTATCTCAGATACGTATCTTAAATACTATTATCTAAGATATTGCCCAGCCCTGACTATGCTTTGGATACTTTATTCATGCAACGAATTTCATCAATTACAAGAAAGTATGGTACAACTTTGCCGTGCATACATTTCTGTATTGTTACAGTTTGATAGCTATTCAAAAAAAGCATAACGAAATGTTAAAATGTCATATTGAAGATTAATAATATATTTTATAAAATTTGTTGAATTAAAACTGTTTATAGGTTAAACGATAAGTTGCGGCCAATAATAATTCACATAATTTTGTTTGATAAAAATTAAGTGGAAGATAATATTTAATAAAAATAACAATATGTTTAAAACGTTTGATTTAGTACATTTATACGTAAAACATTTTAAAACTGTAACTTGAACAGAGTTATTTCAGAGTAAAATGTCAACAATTTTTACCCTAGAATGGATTTGGAACGTCAGTGAACCGTTGCTATTGACAATGACCGATTTTTGTAGTTAAATAAAAAAAACTCTCCCGTGTTGTTTGAACGGTATATTTTCGAAGCTCTAAAAAAGTTGCGTCCCTATTCGGTGGTCTTGTTTGCTTTTATGACAAACGAAAAAAGTGAGTTGCGTTAAATATTATATTTTGCGGAAAAATAACTTAATGTACTAATGTATTGTGAATTAAAAAAAAAATAAATAAAACCTGAAGCATAAAAAGAAAACGGCTGTTTTCCGTCCTCACGACAGAGTATTTAATTTTTTTAATTGTGACTATTTTTTATATCAGAGTGAAAATCAATTGAAATTCAAAGAGCCAAACCGAGATTTTAACTCGAATAATAGATTATAACGTTAAAAGTGAATATCTCATAAAATCTATAAATACGAGACCAACCGATCAGAATTGAACAACCCGATGGAATGCGACTACGAGGAAATCGTGAATCCGGTAAAGTCTAGGTCGAAAATCGTAATCGAGTACACGGAATAAATAATAAAACAAAAACAAAAACGCACACGGAACTTTGTGTACAAGCGCGTACACTTCAACACGCCGGCAGTCGTGTAGCATAAACGCTAACAGATTATAATTTAGGTCGTTTTGCTGCGCGTGATGAGCACATATCCTAGAATAAAATAAAACACACAATGTACAAAACATGACTACGTTTTGTGTGCGTTCAGTGGCTTCACATTGTATGACCGCAAATATAACGACACCAATGTGGTGGTCATTGGTCAGCGTAAATTTTGGATATGTACAACATATAAATCAGCTATACGCTCTCGTAATGATTCGGTCGCTTTATCCGAATGTTCGGTATGACAAAATGATATATTATGACCGAGTGCGCAGCGAGACGTACAGAAAAGCGGATGTATACGTATTAAACGTGTATTCGGATTTTCGAACAATAAATAAAACTGCATAAATAATAACAAATTTTCCCAGGCTGAGAGAAGATGGAGTGACACATGTATAATATATATATATATATATATATATACACATATTAATCAAAAACTGGAAAAGGAAGAACGGTTTTTTTTCCTTGGTATATTTTTATTCTTTGCGCTTCGGATTATTTATCGTTTTAGCAATCCAATTCCGTGTATTAATCAAAAGATTTCATTTACATAATTTGTACACTAGGTTACTTAGACAAACATCTTTTAATCCGATAGTTTTTTGACAATTCTTGTACCTACGTTTATATTTAAACACTCATTTTTTACACCGAATTAACGAGTTCAATTACATGAAAATAGATTATATGGATACATAATACATTAATTGCGAAAAGTATATCTAATATTATGAGCCTTATATAAATTGCATTAAATAATGATGTACTTAATGTTAAGCCAGTCGATCCCAAATAGTTGAGGCAAAGGCGAAGGAGAAGAAGAACTGCTAATTGTTAAACTGATTTCACGGCAAAATTTTTGATATTTTTGAACAGTTAGTATTTAACATATTCAAAGATTTCAAGTTTTAAGCTACAGCTAAAACTATTTATAAGTAAATATCGATAAACACGAGTAATCGGTTGGTAAGACCGACATATTGTGAATTCCACAATTGCATAAATTACCGACTTAAAAAATTATTTAATAATAAAACTTTCTTAATGTCGTTATAGACGATTTTCATTGAATAAATATGAAGTTAAAGACATAGTTGATCGATTTACAATTTACGAACAATATAATTAAATACCACATACAAAATATAATTGAATAATGGTATAAGTAGTTTTTTAATTCACTGGACTTCAGAGAGAAATCTAAAAATTAGGTTAATGAAAAATTTAAAATTCATGAAGTTTCGAAAGAAAATATTTAGTTGATTTTTAAGGCTAAAAATACTAATGAAATGAGATTTCATTTTTTATTTTCATTTGCTAAATTAAATTCGAATAGTATAAGAGGATGCTTTATGAAGTGGACGAATTTAATAATAGCATTTTTTTTTAACAAATACTAAATGACATTTCCTTATATGTATAAGAATTGTTCAATTAGTTTACAAATCGCACTATACAGTTATATTTCCAAGTATTTAAGCATTAATATACATACGTATGTATGTTGAGTATGCATTTATAAACATATGCATTTCGAAGGATGTATACAACTATTAGATACAAATTGAGATGAGGTCGAATTGAGGTTACTCCACAAAAGCGTGACGAATTTTGTTTTGTTTATACATTTTTTCCCTTGATAATAGTTCGTAAGACGTGATGGGTGGGGAAACGCCCAAACGCACTGAGTTCACCATAGTTTGATTGTGTTGAGACAGAAATAAAATGTGAATATGTATTTTTTTCTACTATATACACTATCAATTCCGTTTGCTACTTTTCCTCTCTTTTCAAGTTTGGATGACAATTTGACAAAGAGAAAATTATGAATAGTATTAATATCAACTTAAATAATCGATCGAAATATAGTAACAAAAAAAAAAAAAAAAAGGGAAAAACAACAAACAATTAATAATTTTGATAACATAAACAATAAGATAGTAAGAAAATTAGAATTGTTATTACTGACTGATGGAAATGTACTAATATTGTGATGAAAGTTCAATATTCAAAGAAAAAAAATATTTATTCAATATTTATTATATGAATATACAATTAAACGGGATACAATGTATTATAATAGTGAGTGTTATAAAACAGAAGGAAATCTATAATAATTATACCTGCACATTAATTCCAAATATTTTATAAATCAATAAAATCAATACTTCTTTTGCAGAATGTTTTTTTTAAAAACCTAGGACTAATAAAAAAAAAGCCACATCATAAAATTAATTTGATATTCAAAATTAAACAGAAATAAATGATTAAAAAAAAAAAGGCGTGATGTTATAAAGTTATAACAAAAGTTTCATGTAAATTTAAAAACGTCAAAATTAAAGATGCCCCTCCTTTTTTTAATTTAATGCCCCTTCTTGGTGTGGTTTCCTGTACTTCTGTGTAGTCGTATTAATGATTGCGCCTGGATTCATCTACTCAAAAACATTCGATGCAAACTATTACGAAGAAATGTAAACTTGAAAAAAGGAAACTACCATGTTATAATATAAGGATGGAAGATAATTTTACATAATTTAAAAGTTGATTAGTTGTGTTATTAATTTTATAAATTTTATCGCAATTTTAAAAAATATTTGTTTGCGAATAAATGTATGCATTCAACTAAAACAAACTTTGATCATAAACTTTGATTTTTGAATAAATAATAATGTAATTATGCGGTTCAAGCAACTAATTAATTAAATTGAAAACAAAAAGTGTTCAATTTTAAGATAAAACCTGCATGCAATAATAATAAAAAAAAAAAAAAAAACAATATTAATAATCTCACGATGATAACATTTTAATCATATTTCAATAATAATGATTCACATTAAATTAAAAAATATACACACAATTGCATATGGTATACACTGAAAACGCCTTCACACATACAAGAATACATTAAAATATTGATAATTGCGAAGGAAGACCACAAGTCAAAAGGAAGGAGTATAATTTGAGTTTGATATTAATTGAAGTGTAAAATAAAAGTTCTAAAAAAATATTTTCCGATGATACGATATGACGAAAATGTCGATTTATCAAATTTAATATTGTGAGATTCTTTTGACATGAAGGCATACCATGTAGTTACAAATCTAAGTTTTGATATAATAAAGCAATATAAATGTAGTCAAGGCCCGATCAGTATAGAGTTTATGAATGGATATATCAAAGAAGTCCATGTGGGCTCACAACGATTTATAACACGTCTTAAATTCGTATACATTTATATGTAATATTATATATAATATAAATTTAATATCCTGACGTATTTTATTGCCTTTAATTTCACATCAAGCATATATTATTGTATACTATGTAAAAAAGGAACAATAGCAAAACAGTCATTTTTTCATAAAGGCAAGTCAGCGTAAAATACCGTAAATCGACTAAAATCTGGGCATATAGGTTCTGATTCTTCTGGTCCACAGATGTGCCACCGTTTAAAGGCGAATTATTGAACTTTATCGCTCTCCCAATCCGTTCACTCCCTTACCCACAAAACGTTTTTTCTCCTCCTCCTCTTTCTCACTTTCTCAATCCTCAATCGCTAGTCCTATTTTGTCAAATTTATTGTGCCCTCAGGCCCCAAGGCTGCTGTATAAACATAACATATTGCTGTAGGACCAAACACTAACACTCTGCGTGATACATAATAATAATGCAAGTGTATTTATGTACGTGTAATACACAGCTGCAGGCTGATATTAGCAACAGTGTTCGTATAATAATCATATTATTTAATTTACAATGCGATAAAAAGTTACAGTTCAAACTGCACCCATTTGAACATCAATGATTTCAATACATTCATATACCTACACCGCCGACACGGATGAAGTACTAGCAGAGTAAAACGTAAAATGTCATATTTAACTACATACAGATACATGTATAAGCGCAAAAAAAAATATATAAAAAAAAAAAAAACAATATTTGTCCACAACTGTAGTACTTTCACATTTTAGTAATACGCATAGTAAAAGCAACTCAATAGTTCCGTGGTAATGCACTTTGGCTATAATTTAACGAGGTTCTCTTTCGTGATTGAAAGTATCAACTGGTGAACTAAAAATATTTTCAACATGTACGATGTACGTTAATACGTCTAAAACCGAAAATAATAATAACGCCTTCGAATTATAACAACATTAGTGCAGACCGTACTTATACAATTTATGTGTACGTTAAACATATATTTGGTAAAAACATTTCATTTTATTATCAGTATATTATATGATTTGTGAACTTATAATGACAGTTTTAATAATTATAAAAAAAAAGAGTTATCAAAGCATATATCTAACTTACATATAATTTTAGTTGTTAACCTTACTCTAGGCGACAATTATATATAATATACATTTATTTGTAAACGACTCCGTATGAATAATTATGAAACTGTAATGTATCCGCTTAAAATGTGTTTATTGAACGAACGATGGCTTTTGGATTTAGGACCAACGTGTGTTTGTAGTACACATGATGCGTGGAAGTACAGAGACCTGGGGAGCCACCATTTGTCATCGTTGCCTGCATATTGTTTCCCAATACGATTTCAGAGTCACCTTAATTAAAATTATGCACAGTGGATAACGTAATGAAAATGTGGACACCGTGGTATAGATAGAGGTCAGAGCCCTCTAAATACAACAATTGACAGTATACTTTTTTTTTTTTTTTTGTCAAATATTGTTTATACATATATCGTCATGAAAACAGTCGTTGGAAATGCACGTACAATACCAGAATGTTATTTAATGTTATTCAGTTTTAATCAGTATAATTTAACACATGGAAACAAGTACCTAATTGCATTTTTTTTAACCAGTGCCCGCACATAATTTTTAAAGAATATTTTAGGAAATGAAAAATACATAATGGGAAACGAAAAAGATAATTATTTTTGTACTCGTTTTCCAATTTTACTGACCAAAAATGAAATGTGTAATATACATTAGTATACACATACACACACACGCACACTATACAAGTGTTTAAATAAAGTAGTTTATAAAAGTGAACATAAGTACTGTAGTATGTGTAAAATATACTACAACGTACATGTATTTTTAATAAGGTAATGTATTATAAAGTGTGATTATTAAACAATTTAATTAAAACTTACAAATTCATGTCACGCCTAGAATGAAACCAAATAATATCTTTACGAAGTTAATTAATCATCTTGTATTATTAACACGTTTTCTTTGAAAAATCGTAACCTAAAAAAGGTTTCCACAAAATGATTTTTCACTTTTTAAAACAGCGAATCCCTAATGCAAAATAAAAAACGTACTTTGTGCTAATTGAAATTTCTTGTGAAGCACATTTTTCACTGGACATTTTTAGAAAGAGTTCAACGTGACAAACGGAAATTAAAAATAAGTGGGATAAGTAGCATTTTGGTTTTCTGCGATAATATATGAATATTTCGGATGTCATTATAAAACACAATGTTTATCAAAGTAAATTATTGTATATAAAGGGGAAAAAAGCTACTTGCTACTTCACGACGATAACGGCAGAAGTTAAACGAGGTCTTGGATAACGTCGTCATGTGTAAGATAATAATGTAGTAGGATATGCTACAGGATTTCCGATTGGATTTAAATTATATCGAATACATCGGATACTGTCATGTACACTTGCATAATTGTACACACACACACACACACACACACACACACATATATATATAATATATTACAATAATATAATGTCATTGTCGTTGTCACCACTGTAGCCATCAGAACAACGCAATGTTGATTTCACATTTATCACATTCAGCGACGTGCAGCAATACAAATATAACCAAATACAGCTATAAATATTTATTCAAACAACATTTAAGCATGTTAAAAGCCTAGTATAATCAATTTATTCTTGACGCTTGATTAACCACTTTGACCGTAACTAAACAGCGGCGGCGAAACGGCAATCGTTATAAAATAAAAAGTAGTTCAGGGGGAGAGGACGAGAGGACTACTGCGTTTTCGTCGTCAACGACTTTCAACTGAAACAAGTCTACGCTTAATAATAATCGCATATTTTTAACGAAGTAAATTTGGAATATTTAAAACGGGGTGGCCATACAGCGGTTGCAACGGCAACTGAATTCGGCAGCACGAGGCAGGGTTCTTTTGAAAATCGAAGAGTATACTCGCGGATCCGTCGGTGGAGAGGATTGCGCGAGGGACTTTCGGGGAAATGAAAGGAGGGTAAGCTGCACCCGACGACGAGGAAAAAATAAAATGAATAATGCAAAACGGCAAAATTTTCAGATTTATTCTTCTTTTATTTTTTGTTGCTGAGTGGAATACACACACACACACACACACACACACACACACACACACACACACACATTATATATGCAGTTCAAAGAAAAGTATTTTGTCGGTATCGACGATGAATGTCGGGGATGTTACATGTTACAGTGGGTTAAAAAAGAAATTGAATTACAATGTTGCGGTCGTATACGCGTAATACGTGGAAACGTCGAGAAAGAATCTATCACCGTAGGTTAAACAATCGTGGATATACCCCTCGGTACTAATGCGAAAATTTCTTTCGATTCTAGTATGTGTATCGCAATCGGGGCACGTGCCCGCGGTGTGGACGGATTTAAGAGAAGAGCAAAACGTAGGTTTTGAACAAATAAATAGTTTGATCGAAATATGCGATGGACGATATTGCAGCAGAGTACAACGAGAAACGTGGGCATAATGATTTATAGTTTCTTACGAATTCAAGCGTCGAATCAGGATTTAAATTTTGCAACAACCATTTCGTTTCAGTCGCGGTTAATGCGTATTTACGTGTGTGCGCTGCAATATATTCCCGGGACTCTAAATAAACGTTAAAAAAAGTATTTTTTGCTGTTGTTTTAATTTCACTTCCTCCCCCCAGCTATTGATGAAAATACGGTTTTTTTTCGATAGCGTTCCTGATCACGTGATCGATTTGGACGAGTTAACAATAAATATTGTTTTGTAATAGAATCCCTCGTAGTCAAAGAAATTAATACACGAGAAAACAAAATAAAAATAACGTTTTATAATATATATAGTATAGCAGAAAAACCTATACGCAAAGATTCCAGTCAGTTGACTTGGTGCAGAAATACTTTAGTATTATTCCTTTACGTATAGTAATATGTCAGCGACATGCTGAGGATCTATCGTAGATTGAATATTAAAAATAAATTTAATATAATTTGATTTTTAGAAATTATTAAATATTCGAGGAGTTTGAGTATTTGAAATATTTTGTAGAAATTTACGACGAGTTGGTGTTTCTAAAGATTACAAAAATAAATACTAAAAAGATAATATATTCAAAATAATTAATTTTGAAGTAAACTACAGTTTATTTATACGTACGATATAATATACGAGTATATGTATAAACTTGGATAATATATCACAATATTGTCACTGTACAGATAATACTGATAAAAATACCGAGTATCAAACGATACAACCCCATAACGTGATAAAATAATCCTTATAGATACTAAAATCTAAATGATCCTTAATAATGACTTTAGTTAAAATATTATTATTAAAATCAATGTCTACACACATATAGGTATAATCTAAGTTTTCCACGGAACACAGTTATAGTTAACAGTAATATTATATAATAGTTAGACGATACGAATTCACTTCGATAAAATTTAGTAAATTTTTGTTTAGCAATGACTTTTATATAATTTCACAATATTATATTTATCGTTAATACAGGTAAACAATGTTATCGAAAATATTATCAAATTATTTTTCTAAAATTGTATAAAAACAATCCATCTATACTGTTTCATTTTCAAAATATATTGAAAATAACACTTCACATTGTTATTAATGAAAAAAGAGGTAAAATTTTTAATTTGGAAACGAAATTGAAGGGAATCCATCAGTTTTTAAGGATCATAATTAGAAAAACAAAGACTAACATTGATTAACACGAGTCTTATTCAACATTTTTAATATAAAATATTTTTGAAGTTATAATTAATGAAATAAATCATGTTCACAATTATTACTAAATTATCAAAAAGTGATTTGAAATGTATTAAAAGCTAACCTAAAAACAAAAAATAATACTTAAAATAAGTAGTTCATAATTAATACACTGGGGCAAATCAATATACTGTAACGAATTTCACAAATACAAATAATAATTACTTTTAATTATTATTACGATGAATTTAGCGTTGTGAATGATTCTAAGTAATTAAATTTCAAACATCATTGAATTTAACAACAAGAAATATTAATAACTGGAAATTGTAAACATCATTACTGAATCATTATATTTTCAAATCATTTTTAAAATAATGTAAACCTTTTTTTTTTTTTAAAGTTTTTTCACAAAAGTATGCATAAGGTATTTATAATAGGTGTAGGAGTGGTGTCCGACAATTCTGTATAATACGTTTCGCAATGGATAAAAGATTCCTGAACGTAAGCTGATAATCATAATCGTTGTAGAGGAGACAAAAAAAAATAAAAAAATACTCTTATGTAAAAATAATAAATGGCATATAAAACAACTATGTTTTATTTTTCTTTGAACTGCTTGCGTGTCTATGGATGTTCCGACTTCAAGCAATTTTTTTAGTTGATTTTTAGGCACTTAACTTGAATGACAACAGTCATGAATTCTGACCTTAATTGCATAACTAATATAGGTATATAATATGTCTATATCTTTTTATAATATAGAAAAAATATGCATTTTAAACGAATTAAATCTATTGGATAATAAATGCGACTAAAGAAATAATTATAAAGGTTAAAATTGTCGAACATTCATTGAGGTAACAGTTATATTACACTACGCATATGGCATTAACAAATTATATATTCATCGAATAAAGATTATAATTTAAAAGTGAATTTTTTCCAAATACCATTCTTTCCAATACTACTAAAGCGATTTTATACGTTTTAAAGTATAACTAACATGGGTAGTTTTATAAATAATTATTATGTACATACTCAGTGGTCATGCATAATAGATATGTCGAACGTATAACTATATCAGCTGTAAAAACGGTTAACCAACACAACATAAGATACCTGTTTAATAAATAATTTAAATACATGACGTATGATGAAATTAATTAAAAACAAATATGATACTTAATAACATGGGCGCACCAATATGTTTCTAATTTTATTATATTAAATCCCTCTCACGAGTTAGCATTTCATCAAAATATTTGTAAATTAATAAAATTAATTTTAAATAATCATCAAACCGAAAAAAAATTTAATTACACGGGAAGACATATCAGTCAAAAATAGTTTATTAATACTTAATCACAATCGACGTGGCCTTCGAAATGTAATAACAAAAATACAAGATATATAAAATCGTTAATTGACGGGTGTAGACAAAATGCGGGAGTAAAATGTGTAAAACGAATCTCAGCCATGATTCATGTTATACACAACGACAAACAAATATAATATGTATAAACGGTACATCGAGGAGCAAGCGCAGCAGAATAAATTTGTTTTACTAACACAGGGATTGTTTCAAGAGACAATAAGCGTCAATTATAATTATATTTGACTGACTGCTAAGAAGTTCATTTTATATCGTTAGTACGATATAATTGGGACCTTGTCAATCGAAAAGAAAAAAAAACATGATTGACTACTGGAAAATCTATTTACGGCTGAATCGGCGTTTATAATATACACCCGCATTCAACTGGCATTAACAATAAACCGTGAATAAAGGTAGACCATTCAAAAATTGTTTATCCGACGAATTGGGACGTTTAGTTACAATCAATGATACAAATGTTGGTTAAAAAAAAGAAGCTACAAAAACATTTTATCAAATGTCACTTACCGTGTAGGTGAGCTAAAGAATGTAAAGTGTTCGAGTTGATGAAACCTGAAACAAAAAATAATGTTTTTGATAAGTTATACAATTAAAATAAATATTTTAGATGGAAAACAGAATTTTAGATAGATTTAACAAATAGCGGTGTAATTTCTATTACAACGATTAGACATACGATAATGAATTCAAATTATTGTATTAAAACTGGTATGACATTGATTTGTCGAAACAGTTTAAACCTAACGTTTTAAAGTTACATATTTGTTTTTATTTTTTTTTATAATGTGTATGTTGTGCATGTATGAAACATGTTTTTAAACGAAATATTACAAAAAAAAAAAGAATCTATAAATTTATACATTATTAAAACGCACCTTTTTTATGTGCACTGGCACATCGTACGTAATAAACAGTACATTTCACAATTTGTTCGTGATAAATATAAGTGTTGTGGTACAAAGAAAAGAAAACATAGAAAGATGTTTTAAATCTTAGGGATTTGGTGGAAATTTATATATATAGTTTGGCACAGAAATAATAGTACAGAGGAACCGTGTTCGGTTTAGTCGAACGATGTTCTAGAAAACATTTCTTGTTTATAGGTGAGTAAATAATACGCAGTGTTAGTTGTTTAACTGTAAAATGCGTTGTATTGTGTTTAAACATGTTCATGCGCATGTTTGTAAAAAGCATTTTGAGAAAACAAAAACCTCAAGACTGGAGGATCAACTCAAAAACGACAAAAACACACGTAGTTACGTTATAAAGCACCGAGACAACGAAAACAATGATAATAAAACAAAAATATTTTGACAGAGAATATAAATAATGTTTATAAATTCTATGGTAAGTCGTTGACTGAGGTAAAAAATCGCACCCCGACGAAGTCTGCACGAGAGGCAGGTACAACTGTACACGGATCGTGTACTGGTATACGTTTCCGGAGAAATAAATTAATTGACATCTAGTAATTGGAAACCACTGATACAAGCAGAGAAAGTTTCCGAACGCTTAGTCAATTATTTGACATGTTTATTGTTTCACCGGGAAACTTTATTTACACCAAGTTTTCTTGTACCATTGACTGCGCACTCTGTACATACGAAACGCAATGCGTGTACTGATAGTTGTACTGATAGTTCTACACGATTAGGTGTTTAATAATAATATAATGAGAAAAATCAATTTTTCTGATGAAGGCAATGCGAATTTGAAATGTACCATAGTCGCATAAATAATTAATCAATACAATAGACTCATTAAATATTCTAGCCGTACGGTATTATTTGCAGTTTACGAAACAATCAGTAAATATTTTACACGCATAATTAAAAATGCATCAATTCCAATTAAATCCGTCAATGAAATGAGATGAAGGGGGAAAAAAATAAAAAAAATATTCAATTAACGATTGCAGGCATCGCAAATAAATATATATATATATATATACATGAAGTGCAATATTATATACTGCAGGACAAACAGACCGATTGGAGGATTAGACGACAAGAGTAAATGTGAATACAAATCGAACATAAATTCATTATGTCACATATATATTTTTCTCTGCCTATTAAATTGTGTGCATAAAAAGCTATTTGTTCGACACTTGGCATACAATGCTAAAACCAAGAAAACTCTATGTATATGTACATTCAGAAAGACGTCAAATTGATTCCAACACAAGAGTTAATTCAAAATTTTTATTTCTAATTTTTTTTTTTCACTAATTATCAAATTAAATCATTAAATTCATCAACGGGTGTCCAACGACGAGGGATTTATCGCGTAGCATAACATTTTTAATAACGTAGAATAACACCGAGATGAAAATTAATTTAAATTTCACTCGTACACGAATAAATATACGTACATGTACATGTCATAATATATAAGTATGATTTTACGGTGTAATATCATTATGATGTATACCGCACCGCAACGCAGTGTTATCACGCAGACCTGCTCGCATTGTTGGTATACATAGTACATAGTAGCATGGTGTGTATATTGTTGGCTGTTATTATATCGTTTTCCCATACAAAATTCATCGTGTGCGCGATTTATATTATAATATCATGACGGTAGATTGCACGTTACGTATAAAAGCCTTTTGAATGGACCGTTTAGAATATGTGGACCGCTGCCGCGTAGAGCAGCAGGCAATACAATAATACACCATTAGCATGTAAGACCCAACGGTCTTCTTCTCTTCGTCCCTTCTAAATCATGCACGGTACATTTGGCCGTTCAAAGAGGAAAAACGATGAGCTAAATCCAGCAACGTCTTGTATACGTGCGGCCTTTGCGTGTGTCCGCCGCCGTTCCGCATCGTCCATCCATCGTTGGCTGACCGTATTTGTTAAACGTATATTGCATAATGGCCGCAGATTACGACCGACGGGCAGACTACCAACAATGCGAGAGTATTTCGAATTAAATTTTTTGAACGCGCTAACCTATATTTCAAATGAATGTTTGAATCGGCAAAGCGGTGCTTTTTCTCCGCACGATAGTATCATTTATTAATCGTCCGACACATAAAAATACGATATTTATTCATTAGTTTGTTGATAGAGCACATTCTGTATAGATACGCTTTTGTTTTAAGCGCTAACTGATTATTTTTTAAAGCGACGGAGTTAGAAACCACGGGTTCGATAACGCAACAACTCATTCCATACAAAGAAATTATTTTTTGTATACACGGAAAACTTTTAACAATAACTTATTCCACGTGTATTTTTGAAAATATGAACGGAAATAGTACACCTAGGATATTTGAGACGGTACACTGAGGTCGAAACTAGACCGTTGAATAAGTTTTCAACGGTTATCCCCTCCACCTGAAATTATAAATTAGCCGCCGGACAAGTGTAATACTGCACAAAAACGCAAGCAACCTAAAAGTTTGGGCACGTGATGTTTTCAGATAGAAAAAACATTTAAAAAAAATTATAAACTCATTATACCATATGCTACATGCATGCCGTACGTTATCGTCAGTGTATTATTATCATGTTGTCACCAACATTAACATTTGCAGTCGATGACTTGTCGTCGATATTAATAAGGAGTCGATAACCTTATATTTCCCCTCTTCCAATAATACGAGTTTAATTCTATTGTCTACTTGCACCGAGAAGAATATTGTCTAAATTAGTCACACTTTTTAAATCATACATTGCATTTTTACAACGTTTGAACGACTCGATTAAAGGTAAAAACTTTTAAACACTACAGATTAGTGATGATTAATATTTTTATTTATAAGCGTCTTCGAGTACGTCAATCGTTCGATTGTAAATGTAATGAACGTAATACGTAATTAACCAGTTAAATTTAACTAAAATATGACTGAAATTGGAATAAACTAGTGGAAATCTGAAAATAATTTCAACTGCTTAAGCATCTGATATTAAAGATATTTATTTTCTCCCGCCTCCGAGTTTTCGGCAATTAAACGATGCAATGCATCCTTTTAGAAATTTACACAAAACTGTATTTAAGACAGATTTAGTAACCAGATCTTTATTCATGGTGATTGGAAGAAGACTGATTTTTAAATTCTTCCAACCCCAATCTAGGGGATTTTTTTATTTTTAATCCATATTAGAATTTGGTGGTAACTACGCAAGGAATGGTGACATGCGACTACTTGAATAGGAGGTAAAAAAGCAAGATTGAAACCCTTTTCCATTAATGATTAATGACCTATACATTTAGTAATTTTTTTTTTTTTTTAGGCACGTACAGCGGTATATCGTCATTACCTTGTTATCGCCTAACTGCATTAAATTGGGTGTTATATTATAAACAGCAATAGGAAAGGTATAGGCACGTTATGCCACGAAGCTCGCAGGTTTGTCGAGCTGTAGAAATTAGCTTCGATAGTTTTCTAAACGTTGTGTTTCCACATCATACATATTTAGGTGAAGGCGATTAACACTACACTTCAGTGGTGCGTTCAACTATCAAGTCATCTACAATAATTGCAGCTATACATAACAAGTGTAATACACATATAATTTATACATAATCCCGACGATATTACAATAAGTATCCGCGTGTGCACCTTGCGCACTATTTCGTTGCACACAAAGTAGCCAAAGAGTAAAGAATACCATACATAATAACATAATACGTGTACGTTAACGTCTATGCACACGCCCAAGAGACACGCGTATCTGTTTGTACGACGACACACACACACACGTTATACAGTGTGACACCGCGGATAAATGTATATTTGCCGCCTTGTCCGCGGGTTGTCGCAGTCTTTAAAGACGGTGGCCAAACCGCGTTGTGATTACGAAACGACAAGGTTGCCCTCCCCATACGTGCAAGTGTGTACACGCGTACTGATACCTAATACCGTAATTCGGACACATATGAGCGGTCAAACGCAAAAAATAATAGTAAAATGCTTGAACAACGTTACGTAGGACGAGTTGGAAAAATAATTTTCATTGTAAAAGAAAAAAGCGAACACGAAACGTATACAACTTGTTCAGATAGAGTACACAACGTACACTTACACTCGATGATAAAAATAATAATACCACGGAATGATGAACGCTTATGTACTTTTGGGCGATCAAAGACCACATGTTATGACACATCGATCCTGCTGTAAAAAATCGTACACCAGTAAACAGATGCGTTTGGCAATAGCGTATTTTCAAATGGTATAAATACGGGAAAACATCACATTATTTAAATTTACTGAAACGTAATAGCGTATAATTGCGAAACTTTTAAAGGAATAGCAGAAAAACCGGAACACGTGTGCACATTTCACACGTTACAATCCGTGAACTTACGGTAAAAAGTCGTAAGCCCGCCCGTAGGTATTCGAAAACTTTCCCCGTCATTGCATATAGACAAGTGCGCGTTCGAAAAGATTTCAAAATGAGATTGTATAAATTAATAGCAACAATATAACAACAGTTCTAGGTCGTTTGTGCATGCGGTTATTTTGGCCGCCCGCTGGGCAACATTTCGACATTCTGTACAACACGTACATTATATAGGTATTTCGCTTATAGTACAGCGCGACGATGCAGCAGTATCGTCCTCCCACCTCACGCCATCACGTCGAACTTGAGCGCACGTCATATCGCGCGACCAACGGTAGGTACGTGCTGCAGGTATAATTATAATTGTTATTGATACATAAAGAGAAATTATAAAAAAATTATCATTATTATTACGGTTAATCAATATGCGCGTACAATGTGGGCCAATTTCCAAACTCGTCCGAAAGTTTTGGATTAATTATATCGTGATTAAGTACCTAAAAAAGTATATATAAAAAAAAAAAATCGAAATGGTATTATGTACTTTCTGATACAATGAACAGTTGGAATTACTGTATTACGTAAAAAAAAAAAAAAAAAACTTTGACGGATATTTTAAGGGTATGAACGCGATAATATTACGCTCAAATCGATTATATATGTATATAAATATAGGTACCCGTGAAATAATTAGAAATAATTAGTTGAAAATAACATTATTTCTTAAGGGTAACTAGTGAAAGTAATCAACTTTTTTTTTTTTTTTTTGCTGTACATACTCGATCACACAAAAAAACTATTTGTATAATATACATATACATATTTGGGTAAAATAAAAATATTTTTCATAAATACAATATAATTTTTTTCGAAGTATACTTTTACAAAATTCGGCCAGAAAATAATGATTTTGCATTACTTTTAGGATATTTATTATTTAATAGCAATCGGGAATCTCAGATTCGTAAACTCACGATTCATTGAATCTACGAAATTTATCAATGAGAAAAGCAGAAGAAAAAAACTTTCTTGTAATGCTGAATATTCGAATATTATAGTGAAAAATATTTTGTTTTGGTGGTTATTTCATATTCTTTTTCTGGTCTTTTTCCAATAAAAAAAATATAATTCCGATATAATCCCTTTACAAAGATTTAATAAACTTACCTAATAAGGGGGGGGGGATACGAAAATGTATAATAAAATCTAAATTAAATTAAACTATAACATACAATAACGATCAGAAATTAATTTAATAAGTATTTTTATTCTTATTATTACTTATTTAAAGTTCATATTCTTTACATGCTTATATTATTGCCATATCATAAAAATATACCGATAATTTCCAATAGATTAATATAATTAATATAGATTTGTAACTTATTCCTGTTACTAATTATTAAAGTACCTATGCGACAAGAGAGGAATAACATTTTTAAAATTTAAAACATATTCTGCATAATAAACACATAAATACGTACACACACGTCATTAATGTAAACACAAACCTAGTAACAATGTTAGATCAGCACCATAGCAATTACAAATAATAATAAATAATTGGTTTCTTCGTCGTATACAATGACTGAAATGCGTAGCAGATATTTGTGCCTAAAAAATGAATGCGAAGAAAAAAGTGCTCCAGACGTTTAGTAACGGGTGGTTTTGTGAATAATAAAAATGTAATCGTACAAAAGTAGTCTATTTCACTTGCATAACATGACGTGTATGACTGACCTTGCACCGAATGCCCTTGGCCGCTACAAACGGTTACGATATTCTACGTCTGATATATATAAGTAAAAACAGTTTTTTCTAATATTTTATTTTTTTTTTACTACGCTTTGAAATGTACATCATATGGCTCGTGAACATTGTTCGCGAAGGAGAGGGAAAAATGGTAATTTTTACTCTTAACGAGCGAATAACGAAATGATTAAAAAACACGTATACAATAATGAACGCGTATCGCCGCACTTATTGAGGGCCTCCTTAAATCATCTTCACTTTTCAGAATACGTCCATTAAGCGTTTTTATAGTAAAACGGTGTGTATAACAATCGAGATTATAATGTACACCGTCGATGTAACTTTCAAAAAACTAGAGAGTTAAAAATCGAATAACAATATTCCAACAGCCCAGTTTTATAATAGAAACGTAAATAAGATTATATACCGTATATTATATAGTAGGTACGTAAACACGTCACAGTGTATGGATATTGCGGATAAAACAATGATGTTTGTACGATATAAACATTAAAAATGACGAATATATTATAAAAGCAATGGTATCTCGCGTGTTCATCTATTGTATTTATGCGGTTTTCAAGCGGTGTATTTACAAATATTATATATAAACATGTACTGAAATAATGTGTATTATGTTGAAACACTTAAAATAAGTAAAATCATCTTTCTGATTTTATTATTATTTGTTTTTCACGGTTCGTTTCTTTGCAATATAGAATTTAATAAGATGAACAGATGATGAAAATCAACAAATATTTTTAATTTATTGGACAATATATTCAAACAAATAATTAAATATATATAATAGAGATTTATCGTAGTGCTGTACGTAATACACTTCCGACGAGGATCTACGAATGAAAATAGGCGAGTAGGTCGAACAGAATTTTTTTAAATACATTCATAGTGTTTCAATTATATTAAATCATGTTCCAACAAAATTTTCGAGAGACATTTTCGAGAGACTCTAAAGCAAAACATGAGGTAATCGCATTAGGAATGTTAGAAATCGCTTATTTTAAAGTTTATTATAGATTATTGATTATATAGTTATTACCTTAACTGGTCTTGCTTCCCGACTAATATATCAGAACAGACAAATCGACATACTCGACTTTTTTATCATAAATTTCCGGTCACAAGACTACTTCTTGTCTATAATACGAATCAATACTCACTCCAAAACGTATTTTATTTGTATACTAACAGCTTTTGAGTTACCAATTCTTATTTTCCTTCCAAAAATTAAGGTTCTGTCCTTGGTTTTGTTAAATGGAAACAATAACTTACAACGAATCACTTATATTCTTTGGTCTATATCTTATCAAACTCCCTACATATTATTAAACAATTGGAAATTTAGTAAAAATTTACCTCAGAATATTCCAACTTACATAGGTACTCGCATAAACTCGTTAAGCTTGTACAAAAATAAAATCAAAATTCCTAATAATTACTCCTCCTTGTAATCTTATTTGCTATGTCAAAAGATATTGGTATTGGGATCGCCTTTTTACATTCTAATAAACCCGAAAAATACACTCAATTAAAAAAAGAAGAATTAAGAATTACATCACTGAATCAAGATAGCTTTCTTTGTTTATTTTCAGCCAATTCACATATCATATTATAATTATACAAATTATAAATGTTATATTTTAATAAAAAAAAAAAATAAATAAAATAATAATCTTAATTTTATATCCAACTTCAACTGAGTATATGATACACATTTATTCGACCATTTATTTCAACACTGACCATTTAATAGTAAAAAGCAGTGTTGCTATTCTCCACATATACCGGGCATATACAAATTGAAGCAAATAAGTTTCCTTGTACTATTATGATTATTATTACACAAATTATTTAGTATGAATAAGTCAACGTTAACATTATTATAATTACAACGATGAAAAATAATTTGAAATGAAATAAATAACACGATAAAGAAATCAAAACGTATGACAAAACAACTTTTACCAACTAGGTTTTAATCGAGGTTATAATAATATGGTTGAATTGTCTTTGAATTTCGCAATTAATATGAGACTAGCAATAAAGACTATAATATTTGTTAGAAATAAAAAAAAAATGTCTATTCGAAATCGTTGAACGCACACACAAACTATAAATTACCATACTATTACATGTTATAAATCGATACATTGCAAAATTTTTTTTTTTTTTTTTTATTAAAATTAACTTTTAGAGTGTGCGCAATTCTTGGAGAAGAGAAATTATTTATTGATATGTGCACAAATGCGAAACTGTTGAAAACTGTAAACAAAAAAAAAGTAAAAAAATAAATACCTATATAAGAATGAATAATGATCGATCCATCAGAATTCGTGAAAATGTTTTTGCATATTTTATCCTCATATGCCTTGGATCTGGATGGGGTCATTCTCGCTGAATGACACAAATCAAAAGCCAATTTAGCATAATATAAAGTTTTCCCTATCGATTTTTTTCACGCATTTTCATAATATATTATATGTGAAACAACAAACACCAACGTTTTTATAAATTTAAATTCGCAAAAATAAAAAGGTGACATACAAATTTGAATGACAATTAAGAGAACACTAAATAATTGGTCATTTTTTAATAAAATGTTGGATTTTTTAAGCTTATTCACCCACGTTTACATTATATTTATTAAAATGAAATGCTATACAAAGACTGAATGTTTAACAAATTTTTAAACACTATAAGAATATCAACATTCGTTTTCTATTCAGAATTTCCTAAATAAAACCACTTTGAAATTATAACGTCGAACAAAAATCCAACGCTAACCATTAAGATAATATTTTTCGTATTGTGCTTCAAGCCTCTGTCAGATAAAACCAGACAAATCCTACTGTTACACAACGGATACCAATAATACAATGTCCTGTTTGATGGTTGATCAATATTACTATACACTATGTCTACAAAGATAAAATAACATACTATAAATGTATTGTGGAATTTAGTTTCTAAAACTTATCGGACACTATCAGAAAACCACGAGTCGTAACCACGAAAAGGGTCGCATGTGCGAGAGATAAAATATAAAAACTCACACGAGAAAAAATAATTTAAGTATGAATAATAACGGAATAAAAACCATGTTTTACTAGTTTAGTAGACGGGACCTTTTTCCGGTGTGGTAACCGTCGTACACGCGGAATGAATACGAGATAGTGTACGTACTGTTTCGTAACGAAGCGTTTAATTAATATTTACTGATAACACATACACACACACACACACGCACACGCACACAGGGCACGCAAACAGTGAATGCGACGGATAATTCCCTCCGACGAGACACGTGCCGCGAACAAGAATTGAAAATATATATATAAAATATTTTAGGGCGTTTTCATCCCAACATAACCACACTATACACACACAACACAATATATTATATTCGAATAAAAGTAACCTTTTCGCTATATATCGATAAAATACTCCATACACGCCGTAGTACAATAGATTTTATGCGTATAATATTTAAACGGTTTTTGAAGCATATTTTTTATTTATTTTTTTTTAAGCACTTAAGTACCCCGCATTACTTATAATAATAATAATAATAATAATAATGATTATTCTGCTCATAAATTATCTCACTAATGATCCAAAAAATATAAAATACACATAAGGAGAGAAATTTAAGTATAAACTGTAATTAACTCGGGATGGGGGAGGAAAAGGTTTGGTATAATATAAATAAAAATTTATGTTTTACAAAGGACAGTGAAATATTATGGTACCCATGTGAGCGGGTGGGGGGTTTCGTATTTTTCTAGGGAACTACCCTAACATCATATCTTATCTGTGCGCATTTATAACTAACGTTATAACGTGATTTACGGTAGGATATCAGAGTTGCGACCGGATAGAAAAAATCGAACGACGAGCTTAAATTTTCCAACCGGACTATTAACAACTACACGGAGAACATTGTAACAACGCGTCTAATTCAATCTATTTTGGACTGAATACGAAATACTGTTGTTTAATATTTAATAAGAACTGATGGAAAGAACGTAGCTAGTTCGACGGCAACGAGCCGGCGAATCAACATTCACCAAATATATATATATATATATATATATATATATATTATATAATGATATATTATATCATTAACGCGTATGCACTTGATACACAAAGACGTGTAGAATTGTAATAATAATTATAAATCCCAAAAATCAGATGCCTTTGTAGGTCATGGATGCACACCGTAGAAACGGGATCGCCAGTTGTTTGCAAGTTAAACTTTTGTCTCACCAACCCAATACACTATGAAAACGTCGCAATCATTAGACAACAGCACGCAATAATATTATGGCTGACAGCTCATGTGAACATCCTCTTTTCGATCTATTATTTTCAATTATACATTGTTGCGTTACCGTTTGTACACAATAATAGTAATAAAAAAATATATATATGTATAAAAGACTGGAACGCCGTCGCTGGTTAACGTGTATGTACATTATTATATCATATGTTTTACTGCACAATATGATTAACTAACGCGTGGTATCATCCATCGAGGACACGTATGGTTTTTGTCATAATTTATTTTTGTTATTTTCCGAAATAGAAATTGGTACGAAAAGGAAAATAATTCGATATGTTCGTGAAAATACCGTATATCTAGCTGCGGTGACGAACAGACGGTCGCTCGACGCGCGACGAGGAAATGGTGTGATTGGGTGACAATGCTATTTATAAGCGTCGAAATAAAAAAAAAATCGAATGAGATCCGATGACCTACCGAAACGATGATATACCATTCTATAATCAAACGGTACTACGATAAATTCACGTATAAATGATGATGATTAACACTATTCGAGGAAAAAAAAGGACAGACGGAATTTGTGAACATATATTATCGCACGATACCAGGGACGTACAAAGATATTATAATATTTTTTCAATCGAATCACCGATGACAAATATCGTGCATACGCGTCCAAATGAGTGCCGTTGTGTAAATAATATGTGAATTGTTAACGATATCGCGAGGGCAATCGTGCAAGTGTCGTGACAGTCACGGATGCGAGAGTGAAACCTAACGACCGACTGAAATAACCGAAATGTTACTGTGGCTCAACCGTGATAACTTCGACGACAAGAATCGTTCGGTCGCGACAATACTATAACCGGCCCGTAGGAAAATATCCGAAGGAGAGACCGATGACAAAACCTAGTTCAATTGTGTTCGTCGTGATACGACGCGGTTTATTCTCCCCGATCGAATTCGCAAAATCCAATCGGAACGTTTATTAATAACTCAATAGCAAACCCATTCGAACAACTATTTATAGATAGAACACACGATTATCCGGGTGTCGAACCAAGTGATTTAGATAAAAACGTCCATATTGTTTAACGCTATATTTTATTAGTAGTCAAAGCAGTTCACAGATGGTTTACTAATAATGGGGCGTTGGCAACTGGAGTCCGCGGGAACAATACAGCGAACGTAGCTTATGGAAAAACGACAACAATCGTAATCTAAACGCGCACGTTACAACAATACGAAAACAGCACTAAACGTCGGCTGAGCGGGTGGTTACCTCTTTGGAACATGTTGAAATTCCACGGGGCCGTGGCGTGCGGGTACACCAAGCTCAGATCACCCGACACCGGTACCAAATTGCGGTTAGCACCGCTGTCCATGGACGGCGCGGCGGCCGCGGCGGTGGTGCCCTGGTGGTACGCTCGGAACATGTTCATCGGGTACGGCGACCGCGGTGAGGTGGTAGAGGGGCGCCGCGGTTGTAACTTTGCGAACTTTGTGTCCTCCGCGCGATGTTAATTCGACCGGATCGGGTTTACGCGACGTGAAACATCGCGACGACGAGAGCGGAAAACAATGACGACAACAACAACCCGTTCGCGGATAACGAGAGGAAAACCGTCGCAGAGAGAGAGAGAAGAAAAAACGCCTAACGCTACGTGCGAGTATAATAATTATATTATGTATCGACACGTATAGAAGAAGACCGTTGTCGCGACGGACGTTGTTTTCACGTGATTGACGGCCTACGGCGGCGATGTGTTCGGCAATCCGTTGTTTGAGGTTAAAACGTCTCGAGCTCGAAAACCGATCCAAAAAAAAAAAAAAAAATCGGGCAGAGAGGAAAACTATAATGACCGTTCGTGTCGCATACACATACGCGTACCGGAACAGTCGCACACTTCGGCCGCGACGCGCACTGAACTGCCGCAACGCACTCGCCGGGCGAACGGCACGGAAAACACGTTGAACACACGCGCGCGCACGCAACGCAAAAAACGTTCGTACGGAATGCGAAATGCAAATATCGACGTCGGCCGGTGGACTTGTGGTGCCGTGGCGGCGGCAGTGCAATGATAATAATGGTTCGGATCGTGTGCAGTAGTGTGATAAGGAAGGAAAGGAAAGAAAAAAAAAACCCGTCGAACGTCCCCACCACCGCCGCGTGAACAGTGACGCGCGACGCCCCGCCGCAACCGCGCGCGGTTAATAAATAATTACTGCACCGATGATAACAAGCGTGGAACGAGTGCGCGCGCGCGATTCAGTTGTACGATGATAGACAGACATGATCGGAGTCGAAGCCAAAGTGTACGTGTGGCGGGGCACTTGTAATTATTGTTGTTGTTTTAATTGTCGGCAACAAACGCGCGCGCTGGTCTGTTCGCGTTATAGGCGACGGAAACTATAATACCTACCGAGTACAGTTATTATTGTTCAGGTGCCATACCGTGTTTTACAAATAAACACACACGACAATCTGTTCGACGGAAAACGAACTGTGACGGCGGCTATGCCGTACGAGGCGTGCCCCGCCGCCCCGTCCAACAGCGTCGAATGCAAAAAAAAAGAAAAAGAAAAGGTATGGAAAAGAAAATATTAAAAATGAATAGAAGAAACATAACACGACGTCTTGATCACAAGCCCCCTAGTTTTTCGTAACATTCGTAGTACAAAGTTTCAGGGGCGTTACTCGAACGGTCGACGATAAATACGATACACTAGGGCAGGGGACGGCTATAGGTAGCCTACGGAAGGGAAATAACTGGACCGCCAAAAATATTTTGCTAGTTTTAAATTATTGAATTCCAACACTTCGTCTACTGAAGATTTTTGGACAGAGTATGTTTAGGATAAATACATGAACTGTAAAACCCTGGGCATTAAATTAACTTAGGCTTAAGCCAAGTCTCCTAAGCCCCTCCTTGACGACGTGCCTGCCAGAGGTACCAGATTTAAAAAAAAATAGCTCGAGAAAAGAAATGTAATTTCTGTCATTAAACTTAAGTATACAATTTTGTTATTATTATTGTTATGAATGTTTACTAAATAATGTATTTACAAAAAATTAATAATAATTAGTCTTATTATGTGTTTTTAATATAAAAATAAATACATTATTGAAAAAATTATGTTTAAGTTTATTCTGTCCTTCCGGGCGGAACTCTTTTCGACCAAAAATGAAAAAAACAGTTTCCTTTTTTTGCCCAAAAATAATTGTATTCTTTTCGCCCATAGTTTCACGTTTTACATTTTGGAAACCACTTTCTCAAAATTAATAATTTTTAAAAAATCTTATTTGATATCCGATAAAATCACGTTTTTGATTGTTATTAATATAGTCAGTCGAGAAAAGTGTATAAAGATGCCGACTCTTCTATCGAAATATATAGTTTAAAACACTTTAATAAACGTTATAATTACTTAAAAGTCATAATTAATATGAATATTTGTATTATTTTACAACAACAAAACAAACTATTTATTTAAGTAGTAACCTGATCAAATTACTTATTAGTTATTTTACATTGATAACACTATTTTAAATACTTATTTTTAATACTTATTAAATTATTATTAATAATTATATATTTTTTCTATTTTTTTATTTGATTATTATATGATTTTTTTTAAAAATTATTAATTTTGAGACAGTGGTTTCCAAAATGTAAAACGTGAAACCATGGGCGAAAAGAATACAATTATTTTTGGGCGAAAAGAGAAAACTGTTTTTTCATTTTTGGTCGAAAAGAGGACGTGGGCAAAAAGAGGAAGGTCATTTTTGGGAGAAAGGAGTACCGCCCGTCCTTCCAATTTTTTTATTTTTTTTTAATTATCTGGACACCATAGAAATTAATTGCCGACCCCTGCACTAGGAGCATAAAGGTACTGTATTTTATTTGGTATACATTTCGTATAATATTATAATGAATATAAATAATTATTATCTAGAGCTAGTTTAACGTTAGAGACTGTCCAACCGTAATCGTTTAAGAGTATGTTTTGAGCCGATGGCGTGACGCGTTCGCGTTAAAAATAACATTTTTAAATTTAGACACTCTGAAGTTCGAAGGACTCAGTGAAAATACTATTATTTATTATATCGGTTAATACAATCGACACCAGAAGGGAAAAGACAAAAATACATTATTAAAACATAAATTCTAGGCACGGGTTTACAATATTATTGTAAAATATATCGGTTTAGACAATCGTCCCGATGTGAATGTTTATTTATTCCTATGAATGCGAACAAGCAAAAATTACATACAACATTTTTAACCGTTGGTGACAGGCTAAGATAATACATTACACGTAATAAGAAAAAAATCGTCTACACAAATGAAAAATCGCTTAGCAACGATTTCAATCATATTTCCATGACGTTTGGGTGATTTTAAAATATATGAGGCTGGATGAATAAATTTTTATTTAATTTAAACTCATTAATAGGATTTGGCGAATAAATGTGAAATTTGAAATGCAATTGAATTAATTCCGGCAATTTGGAATTCTGTATGTGCCATTTGGGTAGCAAAGATAAGGTGCACTCAGAATCTTCAAAAACTTAAACAACCCGTGGGTACTGTACGCTGGATCCTAAATATTTTCAACAAAACATTAGTCAATGCGATTCTACTGTTACAGTGCGATATATGTTTTCGAAAGTTGTCATCGTTCAGAACAATGTATCAGGCGAAAGTACGACAGCTCTTAAAGTCCAACGGAGTACAAGGGAAAAACCGACGGTAGTACATCTGCTATAGTTCTCTGTCGCTGGTGTAAAGTGTGGCTATAATCAACGGCACCCAGTCTTGTTCGACTTGTTCGGGCGTGTATTTCAGCACTCTGAACACCAGTTTTCAGCGAGCATCAGGCCCTCCAGAAAAAATAACTGTTAGTCCCGTATCTCGGCATACCACAATAAATGTAATTAATTTAATATTAAAAGTTAAGAACAGCCAAGAAATAAGCTATGTGTCAGGTTTTTCTTCTTAAAAATAATTATGACAAAATCCAACAAAAAGAATAGTATATCTGTTTAAATACTTGTAAACATTCTAAAATTATTGAAAAATAATTCTCGAAACACTACGGTTATTTACGAATTGTAATTATCATCCAAATATCTATTTTTTTTTTCTATAGAAACAGGCTTCTTTACCAAAACCAATAAATTCTTCGCACCTTAATCATCTCCGTTAAAAAAAAAAACACCCGTTATTGTATGATAAAATATCTCTTTAAAGGTTCCCACACACTGCCACGGTAGCGGTGGCGTTAAATTTGTACACACGTATTGTAATGGGAGTCCACACATTTCCGCGGTAAAATATCGCCGTGCAGTATTTATAAAAACCGCAGCATGCTAGATTTCAACGTCACCGCGCTACGGTATTTTCAATTGACATTCTTAATTTTTCCCCAAAATCAATATTAGTACTCCAAATACATTTTTATTATTAATTAGTATTTTAAATTATTTAATAATAAACTCTAAGATTATGAAAATATGTATAACTATACGAAATTAAAAAATTATTATTTTTTATTCATTATTAACTAACTAACTACTAATTCGTTTTTGTATGCTTGTAAGTGGATACCATATAATTAAAATGAAGGTACTGTAAGTGCATTAAATATTATTTATAAAATGCAATGAAATGTTAAAAATAATAAGGTATTTATTATATCACTTCTCAATTTCTGAGAAAGTGTGTCACGCATATCCTAGATCCAATTTGTGTTCGAATGAAATCGAATTTAACAATGTTCATTTTAAGTCAAAATGATTTGAACAAAACGCTTGTATTTAGTCATAACTGATTTGTGATTAGTGTTGTAATTAACGTGTACAGCGATACAGTTTTCAGTGTATTACAGCAAAAAGTTATTATAAACATAATAAATTAAGGTCGATTCACACTGGTCCGAGCTGGGTCTAGGCCGGAGCCCAACCGGGTTTTAGAAAAATATAGAAATATTTAGCTTATTGAAAATAATTCATATAAAATAATGAATACAATATAAATATATATATTATGAATGTAATATGTATAATAGTATAAGTACTTAATATAGTAATAACGTACAATATAGATAAATCGTCAATTTATCAACTAATATATTGTATAACATAGGAATTAATTAATATACAATTATTGTATGTAATATATAAATATACTATGTATCTACTGCATAAAAATCGCCACCGCCACCGCCGCAATGTGTTCAGGTCTGCGATTTTAACCCTTCGTTAGTCACCACGGGATATTTTAAGTTTTTTATTATTTTCATTACAAGTTATGTATTTTTAAAAATTGTTATATTTTTCAAAAAGAGATTCTTTTAAGAATAA
Source organism: Sipha flava (assembly GCF_003268045.1). Lineage (NCBI taxonomy): Eukaryota > Metazoa > Arthropoda > Insecta > Hemiptera > Aphididae > Sipha > Sipha flava. The sequence goes on from NW_020271729.1 coordinate 1,519,187, forward strand.
ATATATTTATTTTAATTTTATTATACAAGTATTTCTGAAAAGATAATTACATTATATTTGACCTATTTTCAATTATGATATTAGGGTTCCTATTTAACATAAATTAATAAATAATAATAAAAATATGTAGTATATATTATCCAAAATAATAATTTAAATACTAGATCACTATATTAATGTCACATAAAAAATAAAATAAAAAACTAGAAAAGTAATAAGCAATATTTAATATTATAATTATATAGAATAAATGTTCATATTACCTTTGAAATACTTAAAAAATTCGCATTTAATTATATAAATATTATTTATATATATATATATATGTAAGACACATATTTAATAAAAAATAATAAAATCTATGAATTTATTAATTACAGAAATAAGTTTAATACATAGGGTATAATATTACCCCGGGTGATTAAAATTGTTCAGGTCAACAAGATGACTAACGAAGGGTTAATAACGCCACCGTCACTGCGGCTTAATCTTTATAAATATAAAAATCTTTTGATGAGTTATAGTTATTTTTAATTTTTTTAAATTCGGAGAGATTAATAATAACAAATAAAATATTTACTAAAAATAAAAGCTTACAAGGTTATTTGTTTAATTTTTTCATAATTACTTCTTGCTAAATATAATTTGTACAACGTAATACGTACAGTACATTTTTTAATTTTAAATTGCTTGCTTAGAATAAATACATGCATGAATGCATGATAATATAATCATTTACACACTTCTTGTAAAAGCAATTTAAGTGCTTTAAAGCCTTACGCTTATATAGTACAGTACACTGTACTATATACATTTATAAATGGTTTTTCGATAATTTACGGTTCTAAAATGTTCATGTGTTAAGTTTTGTCAGGAAAAAAAAAATTAATAGTTTTGAAACCACTTTTATAAGAATTTTTTACATATAAAAAATGCATACACGATATAACATTATCAAATCTTTGGAAACACTTATATGTAAATACATAAACACAGTATTATTATGGAACATATTATATTTTTTGTATAGGGTTTAATAATCATATTCATTTTTCACATGAAGAATTATCATTGCATTATTGCATAGGTGTTTAACGATAAATAATACACATTTACTATTATACTATTATGCTGATCAGACATTTCATTTTCAATAATATTCAATAAATAAATTTAAAAAGTTTATCCATAACGAATTAATAATTTTCTACCGTATGTTAATTAAATCGTACATGATAATAATCAGAGCAGGGTCGCCCAATTAGTTTTAGTTTATTCAATAAATTGATGTATATTATGAAGTCATATAGTTCCACGTTAGATGTTTAATATGTAACAAGCAAAACAACTATTGGTGTGCTTCCATTTGAAACGAGAAAACATTAAATATGTTAAGTATATTAAAAGCATTCAGAAACAGGGATGAATTACACGTAGTAGATTCTATATTAATAGGCCGAGCTAATGGCTTAGGTTAGTTTATTTGAAAAATTTTCTGAACTACATCGTTAACTTTCAAAACTTAATTGTATTATATCTACAAGCATTTGCGCACAGTACCTCAGTCTAGGAGTTCAAACATTTTAAAAATGACTAAAAATGTTAGAATTAGATTTTCCCTTCCCTCCACCGTTTTTCAGTAGAGTAATAAAATATAAACAATAGTACAATTTTTAAATAACTGAAATAGAAAACATTCGGACAATTAGCCTAGCAAACCTAATTGAATTAGTACAATACATAAATATAATTTTATGAATATTTTAACAACTTGTAATTTGACTTTCAGTTAAACATATTAAGCACACATACATATTTCAAAAATATAAAATCTATAAAAAAATAAATATGGCAATAAAGCTATGATATATACAGACTTATTACAATCAAAATAATAAACTAACAGTAATTTGAATTCAAATGGATACTTTTGAAACTATAAGGAAAAAATAAAATACAATTTAAGTGTAAAATTCTAAAAGAAAATCATTACCAAGTCGCGTAAAAGCAATGTTCTTTAGATGAAAAGTCATATTGGGAGTAAATAATTCTTTGGCGGTATAAAGTTTCCTTAAGTCAAGACATGACTACAATATTGTCACGACCTAAGTAGATTTTTATCATGTTTGAAATAACTGTCTCAGTACGTGTTTAGCATTTATGTACAATAAGGCTTCTGGTTTTATGCCATAATAATATTTTGAATGGTGAAATTTTAAACCACACTGATACTATTTTAAAGTAATAATTTTTTTTAATTTTTTTTTATACATTTATTTGATGATCGACGGGAGGATTAAAGATCGTTTTGATATTTTTTTTTCGTTTCAAAACTAAAAAATATAATTGCGGTATGTAGACATAAATATATAAACAGATATAAGTGTTTTATACTTTTACGAGTATGATACAAAAAAGAAAATAAATACGATATTTTGGATGTATAACTGTAATACCGTTGACTGCGGCTGTTCCATACAGAAACATTGTATTCACCATTGTAATAATAGGAACTGGACTTCAAAAAAAAATATCGACCTCGACACGAACGTGTATATACATACGTTATGCTTAACCTCCCGTATACTTCATTAATGTGAAAACAGTTCATTTTGCGAGTGTCCTTCTATTATTAATATTGTAAGTCTTTTTCTTTTCGAAAAAAAAAAAATGCGTAAAACAACGTCTTCATTACGTATTCGTTATGGATGACAGTACTTAAAAAATTATATAATTTAAGAGAAGTACATTTACAGAGTTGAAAAATAAAACATGGCATACGAAAAATTAACTGTAAATTTATCTCCGGACATTTCAAAACAATTATGCATGGTCGATATAATTGAAAAAAGTTACTACAATATGTATTAACTATACCATTCAGTTTTAAGGTATTCCAGTTCAAATATTAGAGGTGAAAACTAGACGAAAAATACTAATCATATACACAGTTCGTATAATGTCCATTTTCGATTACTAAATTTCTATAAGAATAAGAATTATGAAATATTATTTTAGCATAATTTAAAATAAAATTATTAGGTTGTTATGAATATAAATTCGGTTAGTTAAGAACTTTCTAGATTAAAATTAATATTTCGTTCAATAAAGAATTATAAGAATTTAGGAATTTGCATTGATAAATTTAAAGTTTTTTTGAGTATCTAAGCGAAAAATCAAAAGTTTGACAAAAAAAAAAGTTTTATGCTTTTACAATTATAATGAAAATTATAATTATGTTTTTAGGAAATCAAACACAGTTTATTTGAAATGTTCATAGAATTATACTGAATAAGCATGTCGAAGAATAAATACCTGATGTGACCACTGTGCATATTCCAATATACAATGGAGTACACTCAATTTTTTATAGGGGGAAGGGGGATTTTATTATATACAACAATTATATGTCAATATTAAACGTTTATTTTTATATCTTATTAGATGAAAAATTAATGTTTTAGTGATTCCATCATAATTGATAAATATTTAATTTTATTTACATATTAAATTATTCATGATGTGCATATTTTTCATTTCAATAAATTCAAAACGGAAGTTTATTTCTTTTTAGTCTTTGGAAGACAATTATCCCGAAACCCCTCCTCATTTGTACACCATAGCCTACATATATCGATTTGGCTAAAAAAACAGTTTGAAAATGTTTAAAATAGTAATATTGTATAAATATTCACACAAAATTACTAGAATATATTTAATTATGCAAATAAATAGCTTGAATGTTTGGTCTGATTCATCATTGAGGTATAACCTCGTGTTAGTGAAATTCGAGTCTTATCGACTGAATAAGTATTTATTGTTTATAAATCGGAAAATCTATAATAAGAAATGAAGAATCATAAAAATTGAAATTGAAACGGAGCAAAAACGAAGCAATACAGTTATCATACACACATACGTACAAACACAAGTTATAACCATTTACTAATTTTTAATTTATTTTTTTATTATTTTATTATGGTATAAAATAGTAAATTTATAACAAACAAAAATCATTATGATCATGAAATTACGTTGTCCAATTAAGCGGTACACCTTCGTAATAAAATCACCTCAACAGTCAAACTTCTCATTTAATATTATACATGTATATATATATGGTATATTTGCGTTTGTTTTAGAACTACCAGAGATTTATATACACACAGACACAGAGCAAGAATGCATAATTGGGAAGTCGAAACAAATTCATCTCGTGTACAGTGTTCACCAAGGAAACGATGCAAGAACAAATGGAGAAACAGCTTATAGGAAACACACTGCAGCAGCGCACATGCGGATATAACTGCGAGAAAACGTGTATATACATAGCATCGACTCGCATAAGGTCCGGATTTCCGTTTGCCGTGTCGGGGGAGTCGTCGGTTTATCTTTCATACCGTATGCGTGAATATGATTACGCAGCTCCAACATTGGCTTTCCCGAGTTTATACGAAAATATAGTTGGTACTTGAAAGCGTTAAATTATTGAAATTATCGTCATTTTATGATTCATTCGGCATAAACCTGATAAAATAAGAGAACCAAGACAACACGAAAAACAGTAGACATAACGGTAAAAGTCTTATTTACAAGTAGGTACAGACAGTTATATTTTAATATCGGAAACACAGACGTTTTTATATTGATTTTATACCTGACCGTTGATACTCGTCAGTGTTAAAAAACAGAAGTGAATAACAATAACAAAAACAATTGACATTTTTTGGTTTTAAAATTCTTAGTAATGTCACCACGTACGCGTAGGAATAATAGCGAAAACGCAATGGTTACAATGACGGAGCTACATGGGATGTGATAACGGCACATCTACCGAACGATATATTACATATTTCATTATTAGGTAAACGCGCTAAACATTTAATGGCCGATTGATGGATTTATACGTAATTCATTTTGAAACGAAAGAGTACGGTACAAGCGAGCGAATAATATATATTTTAGCGTCGTACACTTAGCTGGTTTTATGAGGGACAGAATTAAATATTGATAATACTAGCCACGGCAATTTTATTTATTGTCTTCGTTATCCAGTTGGACACTCGGACGCATAGATCTCCCGACTAATATTATAGTCATGCCAATAATGATTTTAATATACAACTAAATATTTAAAATATACATACCAATTCAATAGTGCAATAAAACAAATTATAATTACTCACATATTGTTAACAAGTATAGAAAGAGTGTAATGTATACATATATGTATGGGTATTTAATAATTAATCACGTGAGTTCATATATTTATAATCATTTAAACACATGTTTAGTAAGTGGTTGTATTGAACACTATAACAATCTTGTTCCAACGCATTTAAATGTATAACAATGAATATTTTTTCATGATTTAAAATTTCGCATAATTCAAGAGTAAATGTTGATGTTGATGTTCTTTTCGTAGATTATTGAATACATCATTTAGACAAAATATCTGTTTGTTGAATGATTAAATATACAAATTACTTAATTACTTTCAATTAAATTGTATCAACTAAGATTAGAATATTTGAATTATGAACAAAAATATGTATATAAATTACACCCGTCTGTAGTTGTTTAATATTCAATCAAAGATGAATCAATATGAGTAAACACCAGCAGTTAATAAAAATTTTGATTATAATATCGAATAATTAAGTTGTAAATGATATTTATTTTTTATTCTATCCGTAATAAGTATAGTTTTTTTTATTCTTAGTACATTTTATATACTAATTCATTGATCTCCGCCTGTCAGGCATATAATATGGTTTTGAATACATTTTATTTTTAAATGTTCACAATGAGCCCTAAATCATAATAAATAGTAAATTAATATAAGAATACTTTGATCTAACTTTATGAAATTATCCTAATAAAAAGAAATTATAATATACAGCATCCCTGAGAATTAAATAATATACAGGATAGATTTTGTATATCTTTAATATATGCCTATATGTTGATAAGAACGCCCGTGCTTCAATAAAAATTTATTTGATGCAATTTTTGTTTTCATTATATGTATGATATTTTATATATTATACATTGAACATAATATAAAAAAAGAAAATCATTAGGGTTGTTATATCATAGTTAATATCTCAGTAATTGTTCGAATACTCCGTAGATTTACTGTTATTTTATCTTTCTTGTTTTCACGAATGAGTAAATAAGATTGCAAAGATAGTAAAAACAAAAATATTTTAATTCGAAATAAACGAAATATGAAATAAGAACTCAGCACAGAAAAGTTAATGCGACGTGAATCAAAATAATTCTTCCCTAATTAATAATTCTAATCTAACGAATTGGCAAACAATAATAATTATACTTCATAGAAATCGTATTAAAATACAGTTCAAATATTTATTGTAATCTGTATTAGCTTAGGAATAACAAATAAAATCAATATAAGGTCACAGCTTATAAAAAAAGTCATATACTCGTATACTATTGTATGTAACTATAAAAATTAAGATAAAATCACCATCCCTACTATTTAACGAAAAATAAAAATACATTAATTACTTTGATCATAAAAATAATATACATAATGATAAAATGATATAGTTCGTAAATTAAAATACCCGTACTCGAATGGGTATATTATATTATGTCTATATTATAAGTTTTCGTAACTTCGAGTTTTCATTAAATTAATTTGTTATATGAATTACATTTATAAATATTTATTACATACAAGCAGTTATTATGAATAAGCTATATTAATTATAATAATAGTTGAGGTGCTGGTTACTGAGGTTAGCTCTGAGGTGTATAAATGTTTGATGTAATATATAAATTATATTAAAACTGAAAGCTAAAGTCATTCAATTCAAATAAATAGTTTTGTTTTAATCAAAAGGTTAATAAAAATAAAAAAATAACAGCAATAAAAAGCGTAAATCATTACCATAAGCACGTTCAACATAATAGAGGTAGGTTTTACTTTTCTTAAAACATACACATATGCTTAAATATTGTAATTATTTTAATTATTTATGCCCTAAGGTTATTGAAAGTACACTTTAATTTAAACATTGATTATGATTATTTGTAACGCTGATTAAGTAAAGCTACTGTAAACATATATTATTTCACAGTATACACTATAATTCATGTTACTGTGTCACAGTACTCTTATACGCATACACACACACACACACACACACACACACACACACACACACACACACAACATAATGATACGATACTGGACAAACTATACATCAGATGCAATAGGCCCCCATCGTATCCAGACCTTTCGAGCTGTTGAACGATCAATCATTAGACTATAACTCTTAACACCGACCACAAAACCTAAACTTACAGAAATTTAAAATGAGATAAAATGTCAGTTTGATCGACTATTCCATATTTTGCGCGATATTGAGCGCTTTCGTACGCATTAAAAACAAGTTTATTTTCAAACGAGTTAATAAATAAATAGGTACATAATAGTAATACGATAAAACGTGTTCAATGTATATTTAATGCTCTGTGTATAACTAATATAACATGTATACATGCGCACACTTATTCGGATATAGTGTGTGTGAGTGTGTGTATATACCACCAAACGTACCCTTAGCATATGATAAACACCTTTGTTAAGCACTACACAGGGTAATTTTTTGTTGTTTAATATGCATACAAAATGAAAAATTTTTTATTAAAAAATAGTAATAGTCTTGGCGACATTTTTAATGGCTGGTGAACTCGTGATACTCAAATGTAACACCTGCTGCTCCTGTAGAATAATTTAAAAGTTAACGAAAAAAAGAAAAAAAAAATGTTAATATTACTATAACGATGTATAATAAACACATGTATTATTACTCAAGCTACTGAACACCGAATATGTATACGAACAAATGGATAGACATTTTTTCGTTTCAAGCAATCACTTTCTCGTATACATGCATATAAATATAAGTTTACGACCAGTTTTCGTTTTTGGAACCAATAGACTATGGTAAGATTACCAAAATACATTATTCATATAATGTTAGAAAAAGAAAAAGTGTATAGTATTATTTGGGCGTTTTTTATGCTGCGTTCACCATCAGAAAATGTATTTAGTAATATATTATTTTTTATTAAAAATATGAACCGAAAGTGGTTTTGCTTGATCTCATGCAATTTCAATCGTCTAAACCAATTTTAGTTGATTGGATATTCGTATTTAATAATGGTTGTCTTTAATTCTTTAAAAACAATATACCTGTTTAAATATTTTTGTTTATGAAGTCAAAGTTCAAAATTAAAATAACGTTTTAATGTAAAGTTTCTTGTAGAATATATATAAGTAATAACTGCATTATAAATAAAGCAATCAATTAAAACATTGTTTTACACGAAACTATACATTTATGAATATTTTGAAACTAAATTGACCGTAAATTAACTAATAATCTAATAAAGTAAGGTATAATACCAAACAAGAAAATATCAAACATAATTAAATAACACTGCTACAAAGAAATTAGGTACTTCAAATTCTATTAAATAGATATTATTCAAAAATATAATGATGCCTGTCAACTTGATCGTTCTTAGCGAATACAATTATTTTAAAAACAATATATGTATATATATATAAATGAGCATTATTTGTCTTAATAAAATAAAAAATAAAACAAAAACATCAGTCCATTTACGAAAGTATGAGTTTAAAACTGAAATCGTTAGCACTGTCACAAACAATAGAAGTAAAACATTATTCGTTTACAGGAACACGCATTGATACTATTATACATACACACCCACAGGCCAAGTCCACAAACTTCATCCTTATATCTTGTGGTTTACAGTTAAATAAGTTTATCTTTTCCCCTGGTTTTCTTCTTTTGTCAGAGCTACTGGTCTCGGTGAAAAATGATTGCGACAAAACGATATGATTTATGAAGCGAAAATATTGTTCAAAAGAACAAAGTGCAGAAAGAGCAAAAATAAAAATTATAGGCTAGAAGAAACTTGAATTTGATAATACCTACAGCACTAGTGTAGTAACATGAATAATGTAATAAAAACAAGCAGTTTAAAAAATACGATAAAAACATCTGAGTGGAATATAATCAAATATAACCGTTGTACCATTATATATATATATATATATATATGTGTTGTAGTGATTTTGTTTTTCAAACGGTGAATAATTTTTAATATTTAAGGATTGAAATATCTTATAACCAAATTATTAGTAAACTATGAAAATAGGTTACTAAAACAGATTTAAATAAAATTAAATAAATAAATTTAATAAAAACAGATAAAGTTTAAAAAGTACGTAGAGAAAATATACAAGTATTGAAAATAGATAATTGTTGTACATTATTGTAAAAAACAAGAACTAATTATTATATAACATCTAAAAAAATTATTTAATATTTTACTAAATTACTAAAAATGTAAAATACGTTATTTCGAGGAGGGGGAATTTAATATTTTTCAAATATATATTCTTGCTTTATTAATATATAAAATAAAATATAAATTCTTTCCGAGGTAGCTAAAGTATTTTTGAGTATATAAAAAAAAAAAAAAAAATAATAATATTGGGTATAACCATATATAAAATATGGGATACAAGTGAAATTTGAAGAGATTATATTGAAATAATTGAACCACGGGACTAATAATTAATAATTAATGATGTATACGAGTAGATTCTTACCTCGGAAGACAGCTAAAAATCATATTATGCACATCTCAAAGATAACAAATTAAGTTAATTCAGAAGTGTGCCAGGGTATAAGAAACACAGAGAAAAATAGATCTCACGATGTGAGATTCATTAAGACTAATAAAAACATATCAAGTGGCGTTCAAGCATAAAACTTTTTTACAGTAAAGGTTGTATTCAAATATTATTTTCTTTTTTATTAAGAAATAAAAACTATTTTGATATGTTTTGTTCTATATATCTCGTACTTCAAAAACAATTCAACAATACCTTATTGACAAATATAAAAAAAAAACTACGCCTCAACTTGTCTAAATCATATTGATTAATTTGTTAAACATACATTAGCTTTATCGAAAAGTTTTAAACCATATGTGCAATATATGCTTCAAACATTTTATATTTATAATTATTAAAAGTTTAAATTGAATCATTTTATGAATGAAAATCTGTAAAAATATTTATATATATATATATATATATATATATATAATAACGTAAATGCCTATCTAACATCATAAATGTCTAACATTAATATAACATATCGTTAATGCCTAACAACATAGGAAATCAATTATTTTGTTAATACATTTACAACTATGACTAGGGAATTTTACCTTAATATCTAATATTGATAGACAACGTTGATAATTTTATTTTTCAAAACATTAAAATTAGATGAAACATTTATAAATATAAGATAAATTATACATGATTGATTTATTTGTACAATTTATTGTACCGTGAAATTTTGAAGTGCACAAAATATTAATTTTTATATACGCAAATCTATTAGTTTGGCGTCCTGTTTTACAAATACATCTAATATATCCTTGTGATAGCATGATTCCATAGACAGCCACAGCCTCAAGAATGGTAACTTCATTTCATATAATAAATTGATTTTACAACACAGGGCTTTTTTTAATTCACTAAAAAAATAATTGATTTTACATTTTTATCCATTATGTCTAAAACAGCATGAATTGTTTATCATTACCTAGAAAATATTTCTAAATGCATTACTGCCTTGAAATTATGGACATTAACGTTACTTCCTAGTCAATATCGTATACTGTCTAATTTGATCGGAAATTGTAAGCATTTATGTTAATTCCTTTACTTACGTCATTAACGGTAATATATATAATATATTAAAAATATAAAATTAAAATTATATATATATAAATATAAATGTATAACTACAATTTTGTCGCACAGTTGAATTTTGTACAGCTGATATAAAATGTATTATTTTTTGTTTAATAATAATGTTTTTAAAATATTTAAAGACAATAAAAAATGTAATAAGAATTAAAATCACAATACCAAGCGAATTCCAGTGAAACTGTAAAAAATATGATGTATATATTTTAAATTGTTCTGTGTATTTTTTAAAGTGGTCGAAAAAAATAAATAGTGTAGTACATTACCTAACTAACATTTAATAAAAAAATAATAAAATTGGTGGTAACATTTTCTTAACTCCTAACAATAAGTAATATGACTTAAGAAAAGTTTTTCGTACAAATGTCAAGTCATTGAATACACTTATAAAGTGGTTTTATCAAAATATATGTGACTTGCAGATTCACTACTACGTGTATCTGAAAATTAAGAAATAATTAAAAAAAAAAAAAAATAGGGCAATAAAAAACAAATACATTTATCTAGCTCTGATATGATGCAAGGTACTTTTAAAATTAAATTTAGAAAAAGCTATACTATAGCATAAAACACGTCAGAGATACTTCTTGTCTGATGGTTGTTATATGAGCAACATCAACGAAATAATTTCACCCGCCACTAACGTAACTTTGAATATCGAGTCATTAATAATAGGGTAAATTTGTGTTTGACAGAAATAAATCGATGAGATAATACTAGACATTGAGTAGTATGAGAAATCGACCAAAATAATACGGATATAATATAAACAATAGTGAAAACGCCGTATTTAAATTTTATCAAATAATGTGCTGCAAACGACATTAAATCAAAATTTTACAGTTTGTTGAAACACAACGATACAATTACACTTCTTCCATTACAAAACGAGTAAAAATTTGACAAACGAACATATCTTAAACAAGGAACATAATGTGAAAACAAAATTGTTGAACCATAACCAGTATCTTCAATTTTGTTTCGTAAAAAATATTTTTCTAGAAAAATAAATTGTTAGTACTTTTAAATGTTATTAATCTAAGCTGGCATCCTATGATATGGTACTAGCTATGAAACAGAAATCAATAAATGTTAAAGGTATACCTCGTAAAAAACCGCATCATTTGAGAGGCTAATAAAAAGTAAGATTATCATCGATTCTATTTATTCTTTATAATGGGAAACAATTTAAATGTTCAACATTAAATTGTAAGATAAGTAACTCATATTCCTCAAACAGAAGATATTGATTGAGGAATATAAGTTACTTAATAATACTAATAATTACAGAAGAGGTTGATATTATTAATATTATTAAATAAATTTTATATTTATACAAAATATTATATGATTATTAATTTTTCCGACTACCATACATATAATTCATACTTCAGTTGGAGCAATAACAACTTTAATTATATAAAACCCAATGTATAAAATTTAAAGGTTTGCGGTAAATAGAAAAATAATTTGGATTAATAAACATTGTATAAATATTTGTTTTAAATATTACTGATAGAGAAAAAGGTACTGCGAAAAAACTTCCCAAATATTTATAAAGGGTTTTGAAAATGGTTGCGATGAACCTATATAATATGAGAAAACAGATTAAAAATTATATTATTATCATGTATTTATAATTCTTGAAACCGAACACTGAAAAAAAATTAATTTTTTATATAATATATAAGAATAAATGTATAAAATATTAAGTGCTCAGCAAAGAAAATATAAAAATATTAATTCAAACAATAAATATTTTTTTTTATTTTCATTCATCACAGAAAAAAATAATAAATAGGAGATGATTGATTTTAAAAAAAAGTATGTATTGGGTATATTGCTGTATATTATCATCAATGTGAAACGATCGGAGCCTTTCGAACGAAAATTCAAACACAGTCAATAAATTCCAAATCTAGTTTGATTGATGTGGAACGTAAAAAAAAATCATCAATCTCCCAGAGTAAAAACGTTTTCAATGTAATCCACTGTAACGGTCACCACCCTTGAAATTCTCATCCCACCAATATTCTTATCGAAGACATTTTGCTGTTTTTCTCTACACTTCAAAAGAAACGATCGAGTCATATACACTTTCCCAATCAATGCGACCTACTTTTATCACCCCACGGCATTTTCTATTTAATTTTTTTTTTAATTTAATTTATTTTATTTTTTTTAATACGGCGTTTATCGATTGGATTGATGTAGTAACACTACCATGAACACACACGTGCGCAAATATAATAACACCTTGATTTGCTCCGATAGTATGGTTTTATGAAGACGTACTCGTATGATACAAAATCTATAGCATTATTTGTCCCGTATATGTTGCGGGTATTGTAGTCATTGGAAGTTTAGAACAAAAACCAACCACATTTTTACCCTAACCAAGAAAAAAATAGATATCGCTGAAATATAATAATATTTTGAAGATGCAGGAATAATTATACTAGTACATTACAAGGGAAATTGGTAGTTAATTGATAAAGTTCACGGGTGGTCTTAAATAGCAATCCACGGTCGAACAGAAGCTTACGGTAAAATAAAGAAATAAATTGTATAAACCGTATAAATAGTAATAACTGGTGTATAATATGTGTGCCACAGATTGTTCTCGTCGACCTTATTCGATTAAAACTCTATTAAAATACTGCATTGTTGAACGAGGATATTCGTTCTGAATAATATCACCATAAAACGTGGGGCAAACGACCGGCATAAATTATAGATTTTGCAGATTTTTAAAAACGCGTTTCATTTACCAGTAACCATACTGAGCATAGACGTAAATCAGAACTTTATATACGTTAAGTGGAAACTATCGGATTGCCCTGATGGTTTTCATGCATATAATATTATATCACAACACGGCGACCACAATATAGCTGTTAATATTATTAAGGTTCACTTTTTGAGAGTTAATTATTAGATTTTTTTTTTTTTAATTATTGATGTACAACAAACCAAAAAGAATAAATATGCATGGCGTAAACTATACATCATGTTAATTTATCATGCATTTATGTACGAGAGAAATAAACGAGGGAAGAGGGAAGAGAGAAATAATAGTAATAAATAAACGTTAATGTGAATATAAAAAAAATAAATAAATACATGTACATAAATTTTGAATTTCGTAAACAATGACATCCTGAAATAATAACATGGCCATGTGTATTTATCGCGTTAAACCGATTCGATGCCGATTGTCGTCGGGATATATTATGACAGTCCTAGAGACAGTACATATACGACGGGCGATAGACGTGTTCACCAAAATTATACATAACATTATCCACAGGTGTACAACATAATATTGGTGTGCGATACACACACATTATATCGGATTATATGATACAGGCACGACTACAAGAGGGGGGGGGCACTGGGGCCATGTTCCCCTAGGCTTTTCAAAAATTTAAATTTAAATTTTTGTCTTTGTGAACTATAAAATCCCGATTATTTAATTAGATACCTACCTAACAATTTTATTTTACCTAAAAACCATATTATGGCATTCATTTGAGGTGTGCGTCATAATATAAGAACAAAGTCGGACTCTGTATCCTAGTACTAATTTGGGGAAATAATACTCGAAAAGGGACCTGCGAAGACGAATTACGTGTATACCGGTACGAAATATATGTACGGTTATAACTACCGATCCCGATGTTACGCTGCCGTCGGATTTGGAACAAGACGCGGGATATTATTAATAACGATTGCCAGACCCGATTCGAGCCCATTGATCGGCAAAGAATAACGTGTTTGTTACGAAGGGCGAGTGCAAGGGAAAAAAATGAAATAATTAATAGACGAACACGGAAATCAATTAACATAAATTAACGCGTGCGCGCGCGTATTCGATGAGGCACGTTCGGGCGGTGTTATGAACATTTTCGTTCCGAGGAATTTTTCTCACCGAGACACACCGAGCACATCTTTCATTAGCACTAGGAACGATAAAGCGTACGCGACCAAAACGTATAAAATATTACGACCTTGTCATCATAATGGTATACGCTCGTTTCGATTGTCGAGCGACACACGTACTCGAACGATTATCCATCATCAAAACCAAGTCGTATTATTACAATTACGACTGTTATCGTTTTATTATTATGGGACGATAAATGATAATAAATTGTTTGGCTACGACGTTTTACTCAGAACGGACGGGGACAAGATGTTTTTTAACGTTTACGATGGTAAAACCTTCGAGTATGTACGCGTCCAATCAACTCGCAATAAAGTTTTAATTGATGGTGATTAACTATTAAAGAACCTTTCAATACAGTAAATAGTCGGAAAAATATTCGAAACCTTTAAATTTTATTCTCACAACCATAATACACACAATAATAATAATAAAAATAATTTTAATGTGAATATAAACAATTGTCATCAAAATGTAATCAACTTTGTACTTTGTACTTTTGTATGATCAACTTTTACAAATTTTAATTGTTTATTTCAGATCGCTATACTTAGATTTTAAATATTCAAAAATAAAATTATATGAAAATATTACGCTCTTTTATTAGGTCATGATTATAGCTTAGAGAACTCAATAAATAATAATCTTATTACTGAAACTGTTCAACAGTTTTCATTTTTAAGTGGAATAGACTTAGATAGTAAAACCATTAAAATAGTTTTCGAATTATCGGTATCATTTTTTTCAATTCTAAGGTATTATAGTAGACCTTCAAAAACCTGGTGATGAAATTGGTATAAAGCGTCGAGTATTAAAAAAAAAAAATCAAAATGTATTATCTTGAAAACTATTTTAAAAGGTGTTTACTCTTTAGTAGTTGTATTTTGCTTTAATTTTTACAGATTTTCATTTCAGATTATTTAATTGTACAATAAATTAATTATAAAAAAACAATATTTACATACTTGATTAACAAAATACTCTACTTAAATTGCTATGTTTATTAAGAAGTAAAAAAAAAGTCATTTAAAATAAATTATCATAAGGATTTTATTACACTCAATTATTAATTTAAATAAAAAAAGTAAAATATAAAACTTTTTAATTTTAAAATCATAGTTTATCTTTTATAATCGGTTTTTGTATAAAAAACTTTGTTTTCTCATTAAATCCAGTAACAAAAGTCTCAAATGAAAAGCATAGCAATAATACCAGTCACATACTATATTAATATATAATAAAATATTAATAATAACAATAATGTAGTGCGCATTTTATGTTTTCTTTTGTTTTCTACTGATAATACAAGAAATAATAGTTTAATGTCTAAAAGGATCTTTATTTTTTTTAAAGAAAATTCACAATCAATGCAATTTGCATATTTGAGTAAAATAGATAAAAACTATTTAAAAAACAGTTAAAAAATATGAAGGACGAAAATGCCCATTGGCCACACCTCTATAGCTTTGTTGTTAATTTGTTTAACATAAATACGTGCACAAGTAATAAATAATTAAAATATTTTAGCTGAACAGTAGGTATTGCATGATTTAATAAACACATATATTTATTTTAATACAAGGATTTTTTTTTTAAACATTGACAAACGATATCAGATTAGACACTTCGAGTGGACAATAATTAAAACATATTTCTAGGATATTGTAAAAGATGAGTAACTAGATTTTAAATAACATTCCGGCACACACACGAGTTACATGCACCAAGTTCCTAATCCGAACTCAGGCATCATCCAGAGTTAAGCAACCCTTTTACCATGGGCCTCTAGGTGGTGTGAACTATACACTATAAATTCAAAAGCAGCGAAATATGTATAAACTACCATATAAAATATGGTATTGTAACTGGATATTCCATATAAACAATGGACATGGTGTTTAATCACAGCAAACTATCGATATGGATACGACGAGAATGCGTTCAGGACAATTATTTCACAACTCTGCTCTAGCAACTTATCTATTATATACAAATCATGAAATAACTGGAATTTCCACATGAACCAACGTGAATGGAATGTAAGTAAACTATGTTAAAAGCGAATTTTCTTAGATAATATGCAATTCATTTTTTTATATAGAGCTTTCAAACCGATGCCGTGTAACAATTCTGCCAAATCTATCTCAAATTATATTAATGGATATTTCTGGTTAAGAAAACACACAACTTGTTTTTCTGCCAGAACTTATACTAAACGCCCGTTTCAGTTATTAAACGTCAGGCAATCACAATGCTCTCACGAAATAGTTATACTCGATGAGGCAGAATTTAACCTAGTTTGCTGGGGTAAATAATGTAGATGCACTCAAACCTAAAACAACAATAAATACCTCAACGAATATTTAGTATGCGCTAAGTTGTATGTATTATAAACCGGATATAATAATCTTAAACGGATACACAAACTGTAAAATGAGGTATGTGGTGTGATTATAAAGCCGTAAAACAATTATTATTCGAACCCCAAACTACCCGGCCCCGGCCCAGATAAGGTTAGGAACAAGAAGATTCTAATCTTAGGAAACTAATAAAGTTAGAATGAACACACGCAAGGAACTAGGATTACTGAGAAAAGTCAGTGTTTGCAGAGAATGCAGCTATTTCAATTTACATAACGAAAATATATACTTTAAATTTGCCTTGGATTATGAAATCCAATGGAAGACAAGGAACAGAATATTTAACTTACAAGTCTGTTTCCGCTATGAAAATAAAATAAAAAACTATATAAAATATGAATGATTTAGCTGGTAAAAGATAACGGAAAACACAACGTTCAACGAAAAAAAAAAATAAAAAATATATTAAAATTTCAGTGTATATTGAATAATTAAAACGCTAATGGTATGCTTTTAGAGAAGCTTTTGAAATTCCACACAACACGGCTTATGTTAAAAATTATATTCTTCTTAAAGCTTTTTCACGTTTAAATTAATTTAATTGCATAAAAATTTATTTCTCTTCAGATATCAAGCCATAAAGTATTTTTATTTTTTATTAATAAACATTAAATACATATAACAAGAATTAGGAATGCGACATCGCAATAATATATGGAAGAGACAGATACCTTATATATTTTTAAAACTAATAATGTAGACATACTTAAAGAATAATATAGATGACAAAACACAAAAAATGATTAAAAATGGTCTTAAATGAAAATATTGATGTTATGTTATTCTTCATTTGATAGTAAAATAAAAAAAAATAATTGGACGCACCTATAAGCATATATAAAATAATTGTAATAGAAAACTAATTTTCTGTATAAATATACATTTATTGTAAATTAGACTTTTAATTAAATGGAATGGAAAAATGAAAAGTAAAATAGATTATTCAAATTAAACAATAAGCATAAATTGGCTATTACATCAAATATTATCATTAATAAAATTACATTAAGAAAATAATTTCAAAAAATACAAATTGGCATTGATATTTATAAATTTTAAAAAGTTTATTGCATCCCATATTTATATTTAATAAGAAGGAATCGAAATGTAAACCATCTATAATAGGAAAAAAATATTAAGAATTATTTCCGCATAGTTAAATTTAATGTTTTATTCTGCTAGTTAAATTTATTAGGTTTAAAAATTCAAAATAATAATAATCAGAGATACAAAAAAAAAAAAAAGTAAATTTAGGAAATATAAAACTCATGAAAAAATATGCAAATACAATTTATAAGATTTTATAGTAAAACGATGATAACGGCAAAAGAAAGTAAAAAACAATTATATTTTAAATGTTATGGTTTTTATTCCCCTTTACTAAATAGTATTTTGTAAGATTTAATTGTTAATAAATCATAAGAAAATTACATAGGTCTACATAAAAAAACAAATCTAATATATCATAAGACAATAATACTACAAATTGATCATATATACATTTAACCTCTCGAGTTTTATATATTTAATATATAATTAAATAGCTTAAATAAAAAAATATATTATTTAAGTAATTATTTTTAGTACTTTATTATTTAAATATTTACAAAATTTACAAAAGTAAATTGAAATTGAGACATTAACTTCATTTTTATAAATACTTAACAAAACGATTATATTTTTAATTATTGAAGGCATTTTTTTTTTTTTTTTTTTTTTTTTATTAAATTACTTTAACAAAACAATTTAGTCCATCCATTAATAGGTTAAATTTTATTTAATCACTTTTAATTAATAAAGATTATAATTCAATTAAAAAATTAAATAAAAATAATAATAATATTGATTGGAGTTACCAATAAATTGTATTTACACAAAATATTAAAAAAAATATTTTTTAATATTTCCACAAAGAATACTTTTTATATTGGCATAAAATACAAATTGTTTGTTGACAATTAAAAAACAATAAATATAAAAGTAAAAAATAAAATAAAGCTACATCGTTTAAATATAATTAATGGTAGGTTAATAAATAATAATTTATATATTTTTACTTATTTTAAAAATAAATACATTAACTATATATTGTATTAAAATAGATGATACAATTTTATCCATTTATACAAACAAATTATCAAATTTTAACTCAAATTTAATTTGATAAGCAACTGTTTTTAAATATTTTTTATTTTTAAATCACTTAAACTGCGCATTCCGTACTTAACATGGATTCTAATATTATATGAATATCAAAATTTATTTTTATTTTTTGTTGTTTAATTTTCTGGGTATTATTCGAATAATATAACACAAACGTTAGTTTTTCTTTTTTTTTTACATTCAGATTAATTTGTACTATTAAGTTATAATATATTTCGCATACCACATTATCTGTTTTTTATTTATTTTATTTCTTACGTTAGTGAATAGGTTTTTAATTTAGTATGCATTTTATAGTGAAATTTGTTCAACAACTTGAATATTAAAGCAATTCCTCTATGGCCATCCATTGAAGATGACTACAAATACGTTATGTATAACAAATTATCGGTACCTATATAGTTTATTCGATTTGTATAGGTATAAGTGGTGTAAGTGGAGAACGTCCGCATATGTCATACGTTTATTTTTATATAAATCAACTTTTTTAACGATGTATCAAAATAATTGATCGATATTTACATACTGCAAATCGAGGGTGTGAAAAACAGAACATTTTAAAATGGTCAGGCGACTGTTATTAATGTTGTACACATGTTTGATGTATAATGAAAAACAATTTATTTTGATTTACATTTCATTGCGTAAGAGAAATCTGAAGGATTCTATTTAATTGTTATTTAATGTTTATACCAGGTTTTTAACAGACATACACACATATTGTTTGGCCGAGTGCATGTATTTAATTTGATATGCCGACTAAACATATCAAATACAAAATTAACTTAAGTGACATTCATTTTAGACGGCCAATAAAATCCCGTGTTTACTAAATCGGTGACAATCGGGTAGTACATTTGCGTAGGCCAACCGTTTCACATCAGCCAAAAGGGGTTGGCCGGATCTGCAGGCTTAACGGTTTACATACAAAATCAATGGCTAGTGACCCGAATTCGGGGTATGCTACATCTGGTGATTCGCACACGTCAGTGCATACATTCTGGTATGAAACATATTAATTTGTTTAAATATTATTTAAGTACTTTTCTTTTAAAGTAATATAAAAAGTAATATAGATACTAAATATGAAAATATTGTTTTACAGAAACGCATTATAATTATAATTGGATGATTCAAAACGCAATAAAGTGCTTGAAGATAATATAAGCTAAACAATTTGAGTTCAAATTATTTTAATTTTATATTATAATATATATGATAATTGCTGAATATCTGAAAATATACCTCAATAATGAATACTAACTTATTTTGCTTTGCTCATCTAAAATAATTATTATTATAACTATATTTGTGTAAAAAATATAGTTATAATAAATATAAATTTAACGAATTTATAATTAAACAATTCGAATAAAAATGTAATATGTTAATGTAAATAACATATGAGTAATAAATCAACCATATAACATATTAAAATAAAATAAAAGAAAAATTAAATTTCACTTAAGTATTTATAAAAGTAGTTATCAAACAAGTTGTACATATTTTACACGAAATTGGAAATTATTGTTTTATTGTTATTGTTGAGTTTTTAAATTTTCAAAAATATGTATCAAACGAAAATAATGTTGACAAATCTCCATAAAAATTGTTTAGAGCATTTCTTCGATACAAAAAGATAACAAAACATTATTGTAAAACCGATATAGTATAAACTTCTTACAGTATAAACTTAAAATCATTAAATTTGATGATTAAGTATTTAATATTAATTTTAAAAAAATTGTTCATGCAGTAGCAATAAATTATATTTATATATTATATAAAACAATAATAAATTAAGAATTTTCATTTAAACAATTGTGAAAACTAAAAAGCAATTATTTATTCACTATAACATTTTAACAATCAAAACTCATAGAAAATGAAAAAATTTAAATTTTCAAGTCAAAACAAAATTGATTAATGTAACAGTATGTTTTGTTTTAAATAGGATTATTTGTAATTATAGTGTATATTAAATACATAAAAGAATGAATAAGTAATAAATAAAAAATAGACGAAAAATTAAATTCATAATATAATAATAAACAGATTTAAACTAAATATTTATTGATTATATTAAATGAAATAGTTTAAATTTCATATAAATTTCAATTAGCATAGCAATTTTTGGTCTTATTTCTATAGTTTTAAATAGAAACAGTAATACCAATTTGTAAAGGAAATAAACGAATGTTATTAGTTTAGTAAAAAATTACATGTTTTGATACTATAATATATCCTATTATGGGTAAAACAATATTAATACATTTTGAACACCGCGATATTTTTCAATATGTATGATAATGTAGTCTACTGAAAATAACTGGGTACCGAACACATCTGACCTTAATTCGATTGGTCGACGCTTAATATTCGATTAAGTTGTATACGTGCTAGAAGTTAAATATATATATATATGTGTATGTATATATATTAAGCTTCATATAACATATACATATAAATACCTAACCTATACAGTGAATTAGTGAGTGCAAGGCGGCATATCGATTTGAATAGATTTTATACAACGAATTCGTCCGTTTCGAAAACAACAGCGGTATAAATATTGTACACGAACTGTTAAACATAAATATATATATAAATATTTATATATAGTTATAAAGTGTATATACGATGCGAATTATATATGTACAAGGCGGCAGTTTAAAGTCCCGAAAGTACGATTTGCATTTTCCATAGGTTATTTTAAATGTAATTTCGCTTGTTATTCATTAACTGGCCCCAAAATAGTACGTGCCGGTTTTAACGATTATAAGGAGCCCACGGGCAGGATTCGTATAACGCGGTGGCCATATCTGAATCACTACGTCGACAAGGGTGCGCAAACGCCTACGCGCTGCGCACAGTAGTTTACAGGGATTGTTTTACGATAGTGGTAGTAACTAGTCTTAAAGTTTTGCGGCCATGCGATCTGCGTTGGTCAACGGCTACGAAAATAATAATACTTATTGCAGCAATATAACATAGAAAATTTTGGCAGACACGGGTCGTCCGACAAGTTCAAATTATTATATTTCACATCAAATACACAACAAGCAACGACTATTACCAAAAATGTGCCAATCGTAAATTGAGACAGTATTATTCGTATTCACGTATACATACTGTTGATAATGCAAAAACAAGAAACAAGAGAACAACATAATCAGAAAGAAATTCTTTATGCTATATATGTTTATATATATATGCATGCATATTGTCTAACAAAATACTCCACAACAACAGTTTTTTTTTTTACAGTTCCGTTTTAAATTACATTACATTAAATAAACATGAATATAATTATACTTTTATTTACAATTTTGTCTTCACAGTTTATATGCTCGATAGAAAATATGTATTTTATTTTACAGTGACAAAGAATAATTATTGGAAGTACAGTGAATAATGAATATAAAATTAAAAATAAAACAATATACAATCGAAATCGAAAAAAAAAATAATAATACCTATTCATTGATATAGACAGAATTTAAGATCTAAAACACAAACCCTACACTTAATTAGTAATTGGAATAATTATTGCAATGATTTCAGCAAAAATAAAAACTATATTTAGTTATGATGGCCATTAGTCAAAATAAATTATTTCAAATACGCCCCTATATAAGAAGAAAAATAGAGAGAATCAAATGCTTAATAATTTATCTGCCAACATTTTTTTATTTTACAAAAATACTTAATTAGGTTGTATTGTATATACACAATAATTTAAAGTATGATTTATTTAAAAAAAAAATGTTAACTAATTATTACGTTTTTGTAATATTTCAATGCAAAAAATTAACGAAAACAATATTTACTATAATTTATAATTCATCAAAATTTATATTAACAATATAGTTTATAAATGTATCCCAACTTTATTTAATTAAAAACTTAATAATTATTTTTTGTTGTCTGAAATCTGTAGGTTGAATATTTATTTTTAATTTATTTAAAATTGCAATCCGTAAGTCAAAAAGTTAAAAAATATGTCTATTAACCCGATATTAATTAATATCTGTTAGTTATGTAATTTAATACTTTTTTTTAATTTATTAATTTTTATAACATTATATAAAAACTTTGTTGATTTAAAGAAATCCATATTTTTCATATTTATAGTAGCGATATTATGTAAAAAGGTAAAGTTGTCTTTTGCATATTATATAACTCAGGCAAATTTCCATAAAAAAAATATGATGAATTTCAGTCCAGTTATAAAAGAATGTTACATTTAATATTGGAAATTGTGGATTTACTAAGATTTAAAAGGATTTTAAAGATGATTAGACGAATGAAAATCTATTATTTTGTTGGACGAAAGTTTGAACATAATAAAAATTCGTGATCCGGATTGGACATACTTTAGACATACAAAAAATTAATGCTAAATTAGAATTCAAATCTAAAATAATTATAGTATCAATTATTTTTTTCAGTTCAATACACCAAATATAATATGTTCATAACAAATAATGTATACATTTATAACTAATACTCTTCATAATCAAACGCAATATTTATAATAACAGTTAATTATATTTAAACTATGCATGTTTACACCCGTTCTAATGGTAAATACTATAATATAAAATAAGACATTAAGTTACGTCTGCGTAAATATTACGAATTGTTATCATTTAACTTCAATTGCTTATTTGTTAATTAGTCTACAGAATTCACGAAAAACAATTAACTTGTGGCATTAAAAGATAAATAATTATTTGAATAGTTTTTAATTTTATACGACTAACAATAGTAAACATTATTATCACATAAAATATAATAATCCAGTCAGTAAAGACACACATAGGTACCATATTTAAATATTATAGTTGAAAAATAGACAATAAGCATGCATAAATAGTAAATACATAGAATATATTGTTAAATACAAGCATTTGGTATAACATTCACAAACGGAATACAGTATATAAACACCAACTATACATATTAAAAATTAAGATAGGCCAGTTGTAAACACTTCAGTACACGAGTACTTCACATGGCGTTGTACTATTTATAGATTATAATTTCACTAATAGATAAATAAAATTGAATTTTCTCACAATTATCTCATTATTTTTAATATAAATTTAAACGCATAATAACAATGGTAATCATAAACAGCGCAATCATGGTTAACAAATACATTTTTAAGTCATATAAATTATATATATATACACATAATATTTAAATATTAAACTATATATTTAAATTAAATACATGAACATCCACCGATAATATCCAGTAGAAACAGATAGTTTCAGATGATTTATACTTTGTACACGATTTAATTAATATATCGCCCGAAGTAATTTTGTATAATTGAAAAATAATATACCTATATATGTCATAGTAATGCATTTACGCATATCAAACATTTCCATAATATTTATTGGCCCGTGTATGTTTAAAGGCATGGAAAATTAGTTGCACGTTTTACGTATAATTTAACGATTAGTGCACATCATCAAAACAGAACTATTAAACTATAGCTAAGGATTTTCACATTAAAAAATATACTAATTAAATGCTCTACTTTGAGTTTATTGGTGTGGTCGGTTATCAATAACATAAAATGGGAGTATTATTTTCCAAGGTACTGTGCATACGAACGTTTTATGCTCAAGACATCCGTGTACCACAATTGCCTATAGCCGAACGCCTGGTAAAACATACAGATGTACGTACACGAGCTTATAGTTATAGTAAACCACACGTTGAAAAACAAGAGAAAAGTTAAACCTGTCATCGTATGACACTGATGAATGAAAAACAGAGAAGGTGGAGGCAGGTTCTGGTCTTCGAATCCGGGTCAAACTATTCGCACATAAAATCAGCCCGGAGGAGGTGAGTATCCGGGAAAAGCATTTGTCCTTGTCGCCCTCCTCTCTCATACATATTCCGCACTATTAGACCAGACATAAATTACCAAATGTCTCCCTCCGAGACCCCGTCCACACCAAAATGTTGAAAGCGTACGGACCGAGACCTTATGATAAATATCTTGTCGAGAACGGGAAATAAAAATAATCTTCTGCTGTCATTGTATGATTGTTAGGTTACTACTAAAAAGTAAAAATGAATCGAAAATTCGAAAACTGTATTAAAATAAATATATTTTATCCAAAAAGAAAATTACATACTTAACGTAATATCATTTAAACAATTAATGTAAGTATAATCGAGAATTATACTTTAGTAAAGTACTTACTGTAAAAAAAGACATTTTTTACAATTACTTAAAAATTATGGATAAATTATGGATAAAAAATTTTTTTATAAATGTTAAAAAATCATAAAAGAACCAAACATATTTGTATATAATAATACCGAATGAAATATAAACCAAATAACAATATTCGTTATTAACCAGTGGTAGCAGTAGGTATAGCCATAGACGCCGAAAAGTGGATTCAAGAAGGACCACTTGCACCCTTCTACTTTAAAAAAAAAAAATTAAAAAACAATAAACGATAAAATATTTAAATAAAATTTATAGATATTTTAATTAATTATGATTTATTTACAAGTACATAAAAATTATTTTTTTGAATAATAATTGAAGGTTTTTGTGAAAATGTATCGATAACATTCTCTATAAATTTGGCATCCTTTTCAAGTCTATTTCTATGGATACATATCATAAATAATCAATATATCTTTACTGACTCGATTCAAAGTTAATTTTGCTTTATCGTACTAAACAAATGTTCTATACTGCCTGTTATTACTTGAAAAGTTGCCGTTTCTTAATTACCTTAGTAACAGACGGATAATATTTTGCCAAACCGATAAAATCCAAGTATTTTATAGACTCTAATAGTTTTGTATATTTTTCCCATATTTCAAACCATTAAGTCCTTCCAGTAATAAAATTTGATGGTGAAATTGTTTGAAAAGGATTAATAATATTATTTCCTATGTAAATAAATTCATTTTTAGTCATGTCATTCGTAACATAAATATAAAGCTGCATATGTCGTTGATATTTCCTTTGGGTTTGCTTCTAGTTTACTGACATCTGAAGTACTTGAATTATATGTGCATTAGCACTTGTTTTATCATCATCACTTCTAATAAATTAAAATTAATTTTATGTTTCTTGTAGAAAAAATGTCTTATGAATCTCATTTTTATTTTATTATTAAAATAAAAAATTCGATAAATATCACTAACAACAATAATTGATAGTTATTGAGTGCAAAAAACGAAATTAAAATACAAATAATACATACATATATGTACGTAATTTGCTCGTAGGTACATAACTAATAACAATTCAAGTTACACTGAATAAATTCAATACTTAGATGAAATAATCGACTATAACACTATTGCGCAAAATAAAATAGCAGTTAGGTGGAGGCACTAATTTATTTTCAGATTTACCAATAATATTCCACATTGTAGCACATCAATTTGTGATAATCAAACTTGATACAATGTATGACAAGCCGACTCAATACAATTCAAATTACACGATACGTGTAACCCACTAATATTCATTAATCGTTGTGCTTTAAAATTTGTGTGTAATATAATATTATGAATATTAAAATACCTACTAATATTATTTTGGCTAAAGAAATCAGTATTTAATCATTTATTTATGTGAGACAGTGAATAGTTATACCTTATAACCTCTTAACACAATACTTCATTCTAGAATATAAAACCAGATTAATGACTTCTCAGGTTGGTTTAGTATTCAAATATAGCGGACCTTCCTGTTAATTATCTTAGCGGTACCTATGGTGTTAGCTATTGCAGAGGGGTATATAATATAAATGGTATTATTATTTTCTAACAATTAACAAAAAAAATTTATGAATAATGTATATTTTTTTATTTTTAATAATAAATAAATAATGTAATCCAAAAATATATTACTATCCAAATGGAAGTTCATTGCGTGTTTCTAAGACAAACTAATTTTTAATGATTCAAATATATATTAATAATACGTGAATATAACCATTGATATTCATTGGAAATTGATAACACACATAAAAACGTATTCTTGAAACCATAACACGATGACATGCACATTTTTTTAATTATATTTTTTTTTAAAGTAGGTATACAAACATTCACATAATAAATGCTATTGTAATATTTACATTTCATACGCTGTCTGTTAAATCAATGCATACAGAAAGTATAATAAGTTATATGTATATATATATTTTAGATAATATAACTTTTCAGCTGTTATATGTTCCTTTAGTAAGCGTCCGACCCCCTCGTTTTCGCATTGTTTCAAAAAAAATATCCTCTCACTATAATAATTTCCGTCATCTCTCTTATACGTTTATTATTATTATTCTTTTTCATCCTTATTGTTGCAATGACTCTTTTATACATCCTGGTCGAGGGGTCGGCCTCGTTTAATTTCCCTTACAATTCTTTTCTAGGGACGGAGTAGAAAATATTCACGGCTCAAATGACAAATTATTGTGGGAAAAATCTGAACGACAGGTGGTACGCACAAATATTTAAAAAATAAATGTAAAAAATTAACAATTATAATAAGTATCGAAAAATTGTAGAAAAATAGATGGTAAAAAAAAAAAATAACTGATTATAAAATTTAATTCTGACAATAAGCATATAATAGAAAATATGTTACTTAAGCTTTAGTTCTATATATTAAACATTGTCGGTATGAAATAAATCAACTTGTATAATAATTATAGTTACAATAGTAAGTAGAATATTTCAAATGTTTTATAATTTTTCAGCATTCGATTAAGTAAAATTATGATCCAAGTGAAATTTATGTTCAGAGTACATACACATATAATAATAATATAAATCCAACTTTTCCCATGAATAACCTGATAAAAGCTTGTTTACACTTTGAATACTTGGAATACTTGGAAGAATCAACAAAAATCATAATTTATAATGTCATATAAGTAGTTTAATACTTGTAACGAGTTATTTAGTCAGAGTTCATCTATTTATTTATTTACCTAATAATTTGAGGCGTTTTTAATTTAATCTAATTAATTGAAATATTAGTGTCTAATAAAAAAATAAAATAAAAATATTATGCTTAACAGAATAAAATAAATATATAATATTTCCACAGCAAATGTTCATGATAATAAAAGTGATTATTTATGCTGAAAAATATTTAATATGATATTTAATAGGATTCCATGAAAAATGAAATTACGTGGCATTATTATATTGTAATACCAATTTTTCATTGAAATGTAAATGTATTTATTTATAATTAAAACCTTACACAAATTTAACCAACTGTAAAAAAGAAATAATTTACGATTGGTGAGACTACATTAGGAGAACTTTAACCGTCATTTGTATTTAAATTTTGCCTTTTATACATTTTTTTTTTTTTATCTCAGTTTAATACGGTGGTATAATATTTTAAAAAATAAAAAGTTATCATTATTAAACTTTGGTTTAGAATTTCAGATACATTTAATAACTGTTATAATCGAGAGAAATTTAAGCCATGAGTTTGAATGAAATAATATTTGGAACCCGTCCGTTCAGATAACGTTCAACAAAATACGATTTCCTCTGGGAAAACTAGTACTAATCAAGCGGTGACATAAAACAGTTGCTTTTAGTGTTAGTATAATTAAATTCTGGTCCAACAACTTAATTTATACACTGTATAAATGCAAATAAAACGTGGCAAATAACTAGTTTAAGTGAAGATGAATAAAATAAATCAATAGTTTTTTTTTTTTTTTCAAGATATTGATTACAGTTGTCAATCAAAAAAACATTATTATAATAAAATAACGAAATTGATATTAAATATTTTATAAATGGATTTAAGATAATTCTAATAGGCTAAAAATAAAATCCATCAACTTGATTGCACCAATAAATACGCAAAATATAACTATCGAATGCCATAATTATAAAAAGAAAAACTCGTTAAATGCTCAATATTTTAAAACAATGAAAAAAAAAACGTGCTTTTTATATGCATTATATTTATTGGAAAATTTTTGTAAAACTTTATTTTACAAAATAAATCTTAAATAAATAGTATCTGTATTCATCAAACAATTTTATAGATTTAGTTATAGACATAGTATTAATTTAATAAATAGTTTTATTTATATCATGAAAATTCTATGAGATGAGTGTTACAATAAGTCAACAATTGTATACAAAAAATATTAATAGATTAAAAAGGATCAAACTTTTTCTATATAAGACTTTTATATGATTCACTTAGAATCCGTTTTATGACGTCATGGTAATTAATTTTCAGTTCTATACAATAATATATCTCAAAAAATTCGTTCAATCCTCAACATTCCAAGATAAATGAAAAAAAAAAAAGTATTATAGACAATTAAATAAACGAAGTTCTTTTTATCTTAAGCTTCATACAGTTGATTACATATTTTAGAGATTAACCATAAGGTTAGTTATATTATATTATATTGACTATACCTATATTATATTATATTTATAATCAATAGTATATTTCCAATATTATTTATATACACAAACGAAACAGTAACACAGCACACGACAACTACACCTATACAGCATCGTAGGTAGCGGACAACGGCGACAACTGGGCATCAGAACTATTATTCAAATCAGTCTGGGAAACATTAAATTTAACGTTTATTGTTCTATAACTAATATACGTTCAGACAGG
Source organism: Sipha flava (assembly GCF_003268045.1). Lineage (NCBI taxonomy): Eukaryota > Metazoa > Arthropoda > Insecta > Hemiptera > Aphididae > Sipha > Sipha flava. The sequence continues at coordinate 1,549,252 of NW_020271729.1, forward strand.
TTATTAATTACTGGCAGCTGGCATTGTGCAAGCGAACGCGGTAAAGGTTTACGGGAAAAACGCAGGGGACACGCAAAGGGCGCGCGGATAGAAAGGGACCATATAACAACTAGGACGAAGTTCCGTTTGGGGATTCGATCGTGACGCGTTTATATGTATTGTATGTGTTATGTGTATGTTTGTGCGTGTGCGTGTGTATTTGTGTACATGACTATGTGTAGGTGTATATTTGTATATATGAGTACGTGTGCATGTGTATTTGTGTGTATGAGTATGTGTGAGTGTATAGTTGTGTATATGTGTTCGTGTATCTGGGTATTTGTATGTATATATATGTGCGTATACGTATATGTGGGCGAAGCGGTATTGTGCTAAATCCCCCCTCCCTACGGTCGTTGTACTGCTCATCCTTATTGGCGGTTTCGACGAGCCGTTATTAATGTCAACCCTGCACGCGAGTGTAAGAGAACTCAGTCAGGGGACAGACAGGTGTGAAGGGGGATTTAACCAACCACCTTTGGACCCAATTGCGTTATAGGTTCTACCTACCACCCCGTATCTTTCCTGTTGGCATTATTGGATTTTCGCCAATGTCTAATACACGCACACACACACACACACACACACACACACACACACACACACACACAC